>NC_089492.1:307640113-308015113 GCF_036850765.1 Saccopteryx bilineata
CTATCATTTTTAAAAGAGAAATGATGACATTGGTAATTATGGAGAAATTGTGAGCATTATACGTGGCTGGTGGGAATGTAACATGGTCCCACTGTGTTGGAAAAGTTTGGAATTTACTCAAAACATAACACACAAAAACTATCGTTTGACACAGAGATTCCACCCTTAGGTAAATGCCTAAGAACACAAAAAACATGTTTGAACAACAACAAAAAAAGTGTAACCAATGTTCACAGGAGTATTATAACATCCCCAAAGTGAAAACACTCAAATGTCCTTCAACCGGTGAGTGGAAGAACTGAATGTGATACATCCAACAATGGAATGGTATTCAGACAACATACGTCCAGCCTGTCTTCCCAGCCCACCTCCTTCCCCTGGCTTCTCCCTCCCAGGTCCCGCCCTGCCCCATACATCTGCAGATCTGGCCATGCAGGAAGAAGACAAAGAAGGAGGACATTGAGTCCCAGAGAAATTTCAGTCGTCAGAGCCGAGCCCATATCAGAGCTGATTTTCCCCTTAAAGTTTGAGGGGCCGCTGGGTGGACTGTGAGGGAGCAGTGGGTGTTTTTCTCTAGCCCCTCCCCAATCCACACCTGCACTCACTTTGCATACAGAGGGTGAGAGAGACATGCAGGAGGCCTCGAGAATGCTGAGCTCGGCAGGTGAATTCCCCTTCATCTCCCACATGTGCTCGAGGCAACTCTAGGACCCCAGGCTGTGAGGAGCTCAGGGTCAGGCTTCCTCGGGTCCAGCTCAGCCTGGCGGGCGGATTGCTGTCAACCACACAGACCAGGCGCAGGGACTGGCCCTCCAGGATGGAAAGAGATGAACCGTTCTCCAGGACTGTGGGTGCTGGAGAAAAAGAGACAGAGGGTCGGAGTGACAAAGAGATCAAGAGAAATTCTCAAGTTGTTCAGGACAGCAATTTCCAAAGGGAAAGAGGGAGGACTACGGGGGAGGGAGCAAGAGGGGTAATAGGGGACAAGGGGGTGGGAGTGAGGGACTTATGTTGAGTGGGACACTTAAATCTGTGTTAACGCGATAAATTAAAATTAATAAAAGAATTTTTTAAAAAAGAGAAATTCTCAAGTTCTGCCCAGTAGGTAGACAAGTTTACGTTCCTACCAGTGAGGGGTGAAAGTTTGAGTCTGCCCGTGTTAGGGTGTCTCTTCCTCTCATGCGCAGTCGCAGAGAGGAATGAGGAGGTCTTCACTAATGTTGAAGGACCTGTTTGGTCCTTCAGGTCAACAAACAAAGGAAAACTGCGGTGTGTGGACCCTGGTCACTTCCAGGGAGGGGATGGGCATCTGAGGATAGATTTTAGTGCCCCTTAAATTGTTAGCCATGTGACTATACTACCTGTTCAAAAGTATATAAATTAAAAAATTGTTAGAGGAAAATTAAAATATGAGCCTGGAGGACTCATCGGAAGATGGATGACCAGGGACCTTAGAGACAGCTCAGCTGTGTGGTTGGTGCCTTGTTCCCCTGGTGAGCTGACAGGGGGCTTGGAGAATCCTCTGGGAGTGAGAGACCAATAGGGACACTGCTCACCATGGCCATGGGGGCTGAGGAAGGCAAAGGGCCATTGGGTTTACCTGCAAAGGTGTGTCTGGTGACCAGAATGAACTGGTAAAACCTAGCCCTGTCCTGACCGGGAAGAAGCCCTGCTCCCCACAGTCCCAATGGGCTCCTTCTTACCTGTGCCGTTTCCTTGGAAGACAGTTACGACCAAGTTCTGTGGAGTGTCTGGACAGAAGGACATGGAGGGGGCAAAGTCAATGGTGAAGGCTGGGTGACACTGGCTCTGTGTCCCCAAGACTTGCTTAAATGGGGAAAGAGGAGAAGCAGACACCTCTCTCATCCTACCCTAGCCCAGGTTAGGACCCAGTATCCAGTGTCTGAGTCCCCAAACCCCCATCCCTGTTTCCTGCAGGAACCGCATCAGGGACTCCCTCTGGGCTAGCTCTCACAGGACACGTTGAGGTGAATGGTTCTCTTCACGGTCATGTTGACCCCAGGCAAGGTCACCTCACATGTGAGGGTGGCACCATGGTCCAGAGTCTGCGGAGTGAGGGTGAGCACAGGAGAGAGGTGGGTGCCAGGGACCAGGGTGGGGTGGTCAGCTGATGTCCAGGAGAAGGTGGGGGGTGTGCCCCGCTCACAGGCCCAGGGCACAGAGCAGGTCAGGTTTACAAGGCGGCCAGCCTCCAGGGTCCCCGGGATGATGATGTCGGGTGTGTGGTTGAGGGCTGGTGAGGAGAAAGGGAGACAGAAGATAAGGAGGGGGCGTCCCAGGTGTTCCCCGACAGAAGCCTCAGGCTTTGTTCTAACTCCTCTCTCTGGGCCCCAAAAGGCTGTACTCCCAACTCCCTCCCAGAATGAGGTCCTAGCCTGGCCTTATATGGGTCCACCTTGGAATATTTTCTGTGGCCTCACTGGAGAATGCTTCTTACCTATCACATGCACAGAAAGTGTGGTTCTATAGTAAGTATATTTCACAAATCCTCTCTCCACCCGAAAAATATATGAACCGCTGTCAGTTCTCCTGGCGTCTCTGATGTCCAGGGAGCAGTTGTAGAACCGGGGATCCCCGAGGAGGTGGAATCGGCCTTTGGCCTCCTCCTGCACATTACCAGGTGGTTTGTTGGTGGCCACTACAACATTCCGGCCTCTTAATTCCACTTTCCGTTGCCAGCAGCCCCAAGCTGAGTCCTGATCAGTCCAATCTATCTGGGGGTAGGACACACTGCAGGGCACGAAGACACAAAGTCCCTCCTGGACCGTCACAGACTCTGGCATCCTCAGACTGAATTCATCCTGAGCCAGGGCCCCTGCAGAGAAACAACAGTCAGTCCCCCCCCATCCTGTCTGTCACCTCCCCTCGGGCACTCACCTGCCCAGAGCAGGGGCAGCAGCAGCCACAGCATCTCTGACGGGTTTCTGGGCTCCTGCAAGTGAAAAGATGAGGACAGTAAAGGGCTGGGGCAGGGATCCCGGGGGACCACACCAGCCGGGGGGGGGGAAGGGCCCTTTCCTTTCACAGAAGAGGAACCTCCGAGCTGGCGTTTGTCTCCTCTGTGCACAGAGCAGGCTGACACCCCACAGCTCACAACCTGGAGACCCACCTTTGTAAGCCCTTGAACTCCCCTGGCCCCCAGTTCCGGCTCGCCCTCACCTCTGTGCAGCAGCAGCAACAATAGCCTGTCTGGGGCTCATGGTGACAGGTTCCTCTGGGTGATGTGTTTCTCAGACCATGTTTCTCAGAAACCAGAACCAAGGATTGCAAGATCCACAGAAGGCCACACAGGAAGATGGGGGTGGGGTCAGAAAGTGACACTTGTCAGAGGGAAACTTCTGACTCTGAAGTTGTCCTGGCCAGGGTGGCTCTTAGAGATCAGCCATCTACTACCCATGTCCTCTCCTGGGAACCCTGAGGGCAGGGAGGGTGAGCGGTGCCCGAATCCCACCCCGTGCAGCCCCTAGCCCGCCTCTTGTTTCTCTGTCAAGTCCTTCTCCTAGGAGGACATTTTCTGTAGAGCAAAAATATTGTTTTTTTTTCTGAGTAGACTCCCCTGGTCTAGATTGTAGATGTCTGTGGATGTCAAGCAAGCCAGGGCGGTCCAGTGTGTAGGACACAGTGAGTGAGGTACAGCAGGCCAGGGGTATCTACTCTCGGGACCAGTGAGGGTGTCTGAGAGGGGAGACATGCACCACCCATCTCTGCAACACGGGAATGGGGGAAGTTCAGTAGGGTTGACAAGGACAATTAAGTTTCCTCCCTCAGCATCCACATGATGAGCATTCCCCCTCTCCACTCACAGGGTCACACACAGTCCTGGATGCTGCCTGAGAATCACCGTGCAGTGGGGACACAGCAAGTGTTCTGCAGCCTGGAGCGCCTAGTGATGGCAGCTGGAATGTGGAAGCCACAGTGGGAGGGATGTCACTCCCGCTGCCCCCAGGTTGGAAGGTGAGTCTCAGGAGAATTGAACAGAGGGGACACATGGTCAGTAGAGGCGAAGATTCTGTGTGTGAACACACAACAAGAATATGAAAAGACCCACAGTGAAACACTGGTGAAACTGAGGCAGAGATTCTCTGTACATTGGACTTTGGTAGGGAAGAAAGTACAGACTATAGAGTATAGATTTTTAATTTAAGTTTTATATTATTTGCTTTTGTGACAGAGACAGAGAGAAAGAGACAGGGACAGAAATAGAGGAAGAAGAGAGATGAGAAGCATCAACTCTTTCTTGCAGCACCTTACTTGTGCATTGATTGCTTTCTCATATGTGCCTTGACCGGGGGACTATAGCAGAGTATGTAACCCCTTGCTGAAGCCAGTGACCTTGGATTCAAGCCAGCAAAGTTTAACCTCAAGCCAGCGACTATGGGGTCGAATCTATGATTCCACGCTCAAGCCAACAACGCCACCTCAAGTTGGTGAGCCCGTACTCAAGTATGAGGAGCCTGTGCTCAAGCTGGTGACCTCAGGGTTTTGAACCTGGATCCTATACATGCCAGTCTAATTCCTTATCCACTGTACCACCACCTTGTCAGGAAAAGAAAATGAGTGGCAGCTTTTAAAACCGATAAACATTTTCCCTTAGTCATACTTATATTCCTCTCTGACTTCTCTCTGGACTACCCTTCTCACTGCTGCAGGACAGGGCAGGTCTTCTGGGCTCTGGGGGTTCTCCTAGCAGTCCAGTGTGCAGGACACGGTGAGTGAGGTACAGCAGGCCAGGGGTATCTACTCTCGGGACCAGTGAGGGTGTCTGAGAGGGGAGACATGCACCAAATTTCAGAGCTGATAACTTTTCAATTGTGTGACTGGCGGGTGAAAGGAAGTGGTCCAAACCATAGGAGGCAGCTCCTCCGTAGACCTAGGTCGGTTTTCCTGCAACATATTTTGAGGGAGACGTCAAACAAAGACAGAGAAATTCTCCCACAAGAAATCCATGAATCATCACAAAATGAACACTCTTCAAGAAATAGAATGTTGTGGGCTTCCCAGGACTTCCCCCTGGTCCCCAATCTTTATCTCCACAGCCAATTCCCCCAAAGAAACCCATAGCCTCACTTTAAAGCTAATTTTGTTCTTACTTTGTCTTTGTAGTTTATCATCCTAGTATGCTGCCTTTAGCACTATGATATGTACATGTTTTTCTTAAGATTTTTATATAAAAAAGCATACAGCCTGTTTTCTGTCATTCAAATTTAGAAATCTGGACATCCTAGAAGCATAGCCCACAGCCTGGAGTGGAGACAGAGCTGTGGTCATTAGGAGGGGAGCTAGAGGTTTTGGCATGCACAGAAGCTCCCACAAAATCACTGAACCCTAGATTTTCAGTTAAGGATCCCACTTACAACCTCACCCACACTTGCACCCCCTGTCCCGGCCAGCTCACTCTCTCCCCAAGGGACTGAGTTTGCAGCATCTCTGTGTCAGAATGGCTGGGATATTCCAGTCAGTTTCCGGTTGTTCCCAATTTGCAATAGAATGGAGAAGAGAGACAGGCAAACCATGGATGGTCTAACCGTTTGCAGAAGAGGAACTTGTAACCCACAGGCCAACAGATCTGGGAGCATTCTAACCTGACTTTTTTATTTTGTAGAAGAAGACACTGAGGTGCAGGGGCAAGAAATTGCCTCAGTTACAAGAGTTCCCTGTCTCATGCACCACTGTGCTGACAGAGAGCTATTTCACCAATGTTTGTGTGCCCAGGGTTTGATGAAAGGGAAGCTTAAGTTAATCGGGGAGGGAAAACTTGTCAACTCTTTTCATGAGGTGAGAAGAAAATTTATTCATTCCTTCATTCATTCACTCAAAAAACCATCCACACTGTTTCTGGCAAATGGGTGAAATATGATAGATAAAGTTTTTGCTTTAGGGGAACAACATCTGGTTGGAAGACTGGCAGCTTATCTGACAATTTCTGCAGCATAGCATAGGCGGCTTTGATGGGGGAGGCACAGGCTCGGGTCGAGTGGTGCTCCTGCTGGTATGAACTGGCAGCTGCATTCTCAGAGAGAAACATGACAAATGAACACTATAGAGACTCTTAGGAAGTCCCAGGGAATGTAAATCTTGCAGGTGATCCTGGGAATTACTGTCTTCGGGTATGGTATTCTCAACGCCACTCACTCCTCTCCCACTGTGTTAGAGATCTTCTGCCAGCTACCAAGTTATGGGCTGTTTGTGACCAGACTCTCCTCCGCATCAGCGGGGGTCAGTCTACCACCCTCAGAGGGCGGTCCCTCTGCCCATGACATAGTATGGCTCCTGGGAATTCCTAGAAAGAAGTGGTGGTTCTGTCCGTGGTGCTGATTCAAAACTGAGAGAGCTTTGGTCAAAGTGTGTGTGTGTGTGTGTGTGTGTGTGTGTGTGTGTGTGGTGCTGTGTCTGAAGGTATTTAAATTTGTGGATGTGATAAAGTGGATTGCCCTTCCCTGGTGTGGGTAGGCTCCTTCAATACACTGAGGCCTGAATAAACCAAAGTAGAATAGTATTAGTGCACAGCATTCATGCGATAACTTTAAAGTTTTGTTCTCAAACAGGCAGTCTGTCCAGACACTTTATCTTCCCCTCCATTTCGAGCCAGTGTTTAGGGAGTGGCTGTTTCTGTCAATCAAGTTCTCTGAAACCTAGGTGTCTGGGGTTGAGAGAGGCAAGGAGACAGAAAGAGGGTAGATCTCAAGTGGTATTCAGAACACACTTCCAGGGACACAGGACTTTATTTTTTTAGATTACAGTAGGTGCTAAGGCCCTACCAAGCCCAGCTATGTGTCTTACATGAGTTTTGTCCTTGAAACTCAACTCAGAACAATGTGATGGAAAATGGCACGATCGGGTGATCCTCAAATACAGAATCAGTGATATGCAAAGCTCCTTCTGTAGAAGACCTTTCATTAATTTTATCCAGCTTTGTCCACTCATATGAGTGGTACTATGTGTATTGGTGACTACCAGTAAAAATTATCAGAGTTTTCTCAGCACACATTTTCCCTTGTTCTCTACCTCTGCAGAAAAGGTACCTCTCATAACCACAGAGCTTTCAGTACCATGCTGCATGATGTGTCTTAGCATGTCTACCATCAGGACAAGTTCCTGGCACATACTTGCATTTCCAAGGTATAGGGAACTGCACAAAATGAACATGACCTTGTACCAGGACCTGTGTATGGTGCTTTGTCTGTATCACAATATCCTAGTGAGATGGGGGCTTATTATTCCCCCACTTCACAGAGCAGGAAACTGAGATAGAGAGGGGTGATGTGACTAACTTTCCAGTTGTCACCCCCTTAGTGGTGATTAAACTCTTTTCAATTCAAGTCATTTTTTAAATACTAAAACTCTATTTTCTTCTACAGCAATCAATTTTCATGAAATCATTTATAATCCTCTAACTAGAGATATAAGAATCAATTTTTGAAGTTTCCCTTTCTCAGAGAAGTTCTGGGTTCCTGGACAAGATCAGAAACAATGGTGCTGGTTGGTATCTGTCCTCTGAATACTTGGAGCTGAGGCTCCCATCCAGTGACCGCCAAGTTTTCAGCTTGTGATAGCTGAGGAAATTTCACTGGAGATCTTGAATTCATTACTATTTGAGCAGAAAAATTAGTGTGCAGAAATCTGACTGTATGGGAATGACAGCTTCCCATTTATGACCTCATCCTTCCCATTGTATTAACTTACAAATTCAAACTGCTATGAGGTGGCAGAGACCTCATGACAAACTAGTCCCACAGAGGAAAGAAAGGTTGCTTTTTTCCTTTTATTGTGATCTTGAAAAGTATGACGTTCAAGGGGATGAGATATTTAAACAAATGTAAATGTTCCCTTTGTGTTGGTTAAAGGTATAATAGGTATTGGCTGTCCTAACAAAAATTGCAAAGGTAGGTCTTGGAATTACTCTTGTCCCTCCTCAGTCTGATCCCCAGGAACTAGGCCTTGAATATACAAAGCCATGAACTCTCTTTGGACTCAGTATTTTTCTCAGGACCCTGAGAGTCATGACCTCACCCCCATAGGTGATGCTGAGGGGGACGGTTTTCTGTGGCCATGCAAGCTTCAGGAATCATCATACATCAAATAGTTGATGCCAATTTTCCAGACCCATGCACTGATGACCTAAACATGAGCTGTCTGTCCAGGTCCTTCATTTTGTATGCTGTAGAAAACTTCCCCTCCCTTGAACCTTATCTTCAACTAATTTACTTGTGAAGTGATAAGGTGGCTAAGGAAGAAGAAGATAGGCCTGTCTCTCCAGTACAGACCCAGGAGACTCCAGGTACATGACGGTGCTGGTCGTGGTGCTGAAATCGGGCAAAGTACTAAGATCAGAGGTCACTCACCTCTGAGAGGGGTCTGACTTTTCCAGCATAGAATCCGGAGCTTGGAGTGGTGAACAGGTGTGGCGTGCCTAAGAGGAAAAAATCAGAAAGAAGTACACTCGCTTATCTACAGGCTGGTGTTCTCTTATGCTTCTCTCTGCTTCCTAGTTCATCCACAGGGTATTCAGTGTGTTTGGCTGTCCTGGTGGGGGAGCTGTCAGGGCTGAGATGGAAGTTGCTGTGTTGTTGTGCACTTGCTGATTTAAGCAGTCTGCAGAGAAAAGAGAGCTTGAAGAAAAGGCTACTGGGCAGACTAAGAGAGTTTGGACAAAGATGTAGGAGGACCAGAGAGGGTAGGTCATTCTAGACATGACAAAGAAACCCCCAAAATTTAGAGTGATCCCAAAGTAGCCTTTTTTGTCAATGGGAAGGATGCTGGTGTCTATGGGTAAGTTGTCTCACAGAAAACGAGCAAAACCCAGGCAGCAGTGGGCTGAGGCGTGAGGGGGTGTTTAATGCTGTGTCTGGGAACCTGGCACTCCACTCCCACCCTGGCCTCAGAGAGAATAGGGATGCTCTGTGCACCCTGATTCAGAATATGCTCCTAGACTGTCCCCAGAGGGGGGCTACCTCTACGTGGCCAGGGGGCAGGAGACTTCACTGATGATTTTGTTGTACCTTCTTCACTTTATAGCATCTACGTGCCTAACCTGAGTAGGGAACATATTAAAACAAAATACATCCTGCATTTAACTGCCATTAGACCTTCACTTGGCTCTGGTTCTTCCTTGATTAGGCCTCAAATTCTCCACATGCTTGAAGGTTTAGCCACTGCCCCCTCCCCCAGGTGGAAGCACAGCATGGAGAAGGAAAACAGCGATCAGGAAACTGTAGCCCACATGCTGAGAACAGTTGTACACTTTTTAAGTTATTATTTGATATTTAGATAGAAACACCAACTTGTTTTCCCACTCATCCACAATTCATGTCCCCTGAGGATAAAACCCACAACCTCAGAGCACCAGGATGATGCTTTAACCAACTGAGCTTCCCTGCCAGAACTGGTTTTGCACTTTAAAATAAATGGGAGGTAAATGAAAGATCAAAGTGTATGAAACCCAAATTTAAGTGTCCAGCAGTTTTACTCGAATGCGGTTATGCTCACTCTGCAATAGAGGAGTTATGACAGAGACCCCATGGCTCACAAAGCCTAAAATGTATTCTACTTTTCAGATTCTTTTTTTATATTCAGGCAGTTTGTGGAAGGACTTATCTCTGAATGCCCTTTCTTCAGCTGTTAAGTGCAGTGATAGTGGCAGCGCCTCATATGTAACATAGAACAGTCATGTTGTGAGATGAGACCTACAGCCATCTTTTCAGCATAATTATCTGCCAGAAACTGTCTTAAACTCATGATTGGTATTGTTAGTTCAATTTGACTCAAATAAAACATTTGAGGGTTTTATTGCTAATTGTCCCATTTTACAGATGAGAAAGCTGACGTCCTCGATGGCAGTGATTGAGTTGCTGTGGTGTCAAACTTTGTCACTTCATATTGAGTATGTCTCCATCACTTCAGGAGGCAGGGGCCACAGATGACAGGGATTAATTTTCATCACTACAACCTGGCCCAGGGCCAAGCTGACACAAGGAGACCTCAAGAAATGATCATTAGACAAATGAAAAAAAAAACCAGTGATCCAGAATCGGCCCAGGGTGATCTCTAACAGTGACCTTACGGTGGTCATCTATCCTGGAACTGTGGCACTGTGGTTCCCAACATGAGAAAAATACGGGTGACACAGTGCTTGTCACATGCCTCAGGACACCACACATCTCGAATCCACACCCTGTGCAGCTCTGGTCCCTTCATCATAAAAACCTTTGAGCCCTGGCTCTGGGGATACAGGTTTGAGAACCTGAAGGGTCAGTTTCATAGACCCAGGATCTCTGGTCTTCTGATCTCAGAGATCTGAATCTTTGGACTCCCCTAACTTTCCATTTCACAGGTCTCCTAAGCCCTTGGTCAGTGGAGGGGAGAAGGAGTCTCTAGTTCCTGGAGTTTGGGTAGGAGAAAGTTGTTTCTGGAGCCCAGTTTTTCTCAGCTGCTTGGATCTCTGAGTCTGAGTCTCCGGACCTTGGTGCTCAGAGTTGGAGTAGAAGGTCTAAGCCTTTGGACCAGTACGTCTAGCAGGTCTAAGTTTAAAGGCCCTTGGATTACTGGATCACTGAGTCTCAATGACTCTGGGTTTCCTTTTACCTCTCGACCCCTCAGTCTCAGAGTTGGGGTCTGTAGGGTCTCTTGGTCCTGTTAGGACCTCCCCTTTTGCCGTCCACCATTGAGCTCCATCTCCATGTGATAGGAAGTGTGTATCCGGTTCACAGGCTGGGCCTGCATGACGGGTCCCATCTCACTCACTACCTAGAGCCAGCCCGGCGCCCTGCAGAGACACCCCTGACACACACACCAAAAATCACTAACAGCTGATGCACACGCAGAGACCTCAGCTCACACCCTGCTCCTTCTTCCCATGCGACACGCTGAAGCGCACCATTACTGCCCCTGCAGGTATGCAGATTCCACTTCGAGCTTCCACCCTTGGAATCTCTGCCCTGTTCCTGCACTGCCTCCAGCTCATACCTTCGCGACCAACCCTCCACCCTTTTCCCTCCATCTACTCGGAGATTATGGCATTCACAGATCTGGCCACAAGGGGACACTGTGCCCATGCCTGTGCATGGGGTGGCTATTTCTGGCAAAGCAAAGTTTCTTCCCACTGTCTCTTTGGGGAGCTCTGATTTCTCCCTGTGGCCTGAACTCGCCTCCAAGGGCAAGAGACTAGTCTGGCAGAAATATTAAGGCCCTCACCTGGACACTGGAAACCTTCCTTGACCTCAAAAGCAGTCTGTTCATTCATTCTACAAATGCTTTATTTATTGATTGATATTAGACAGAGGGGAAAAGAGAGAGAGATAAGGAAAGAGAGAAACATCAATTTGTTGTCCTACTTATGTATGCATCCATTGGTTGATTCTTGTGTGTGCCCTGACTGGGGATGAAAACTGCGAACTTGGCATATTGGGATGATGCTCTCACCAGCTGAGCTACCTGGCCAGGGCCTCATTCCACAGATATTTATCAAGCACTATATTTGTGACAGTGGTGAAGAGAGGAGTCCCCTCTTCAGTGGTTTGGGATGGAGAGAGGACAGCTAGGCTTCCCCCCACCTAGAGCCACAGAGGCAAGAGGGACCGGGTTGTTACCTCTACGTCCCCTACACAGCCAGTCTTCTAAGATGAAAACACCAAGCACACCAGCCTGGCCCCCTGTTCTGTGCACCTTCAGGGACTCTGGTTTCTGCCTCAACACTCACAGGTGACACTGAGGTGTTTGGTTCTCTCCGCAGTTACACCAGGTGCAGGGAACTTCACCTGATAGGTGAGGTTGCTACTGTGGTCCTGGGGGCGTGGATTACAGGTGACGAGTCCTGAGGCCCAGAGAGTGTGAGTAGCTGATGTCCAGGAGAAGGTGCAGCATGTGTCCTGCTCATAGGCCCATGACAGGGAGCAGGACAAGTTCCCGGGATGGCCGACTCCAGGGACACAGGTGTGACTGAGGGCTGTGGAGGAGAAGGGGAGACAGGAGGTCAGGGGGGAGAGTCCCAGGTACAGTCCTGAGAGAAGAAGCCTCGGGCTTTGCTCCATGTCCTCCCATCTCAACCCTGACCGGGGGCCACCAAACACTTTCTGTGTAGCCTCTCTGGGAGCCCATTACTTCACTGTCCCTGCTCAGAGTACATTTAGTGTGTTCGAGTGTTCCAAAGGACTTCCTTTACCTGGAAAGTTTGTCATTTGTCCCCCTGGCATCTCTGATGTCCAGGGAGCAAGTGTAGGACCAGGAATCCCAAAGAAGGTGGAATGCACCCTGGGTCTCCTCCTGCATTTTATATCTGAGGTTATTTAGGGTCACAGAGGAAGGAGGTTTGGCCACTACCATTGCACTAGCTACACCCATTCCTCTTGGCCATTCAACTGCCAAGAGCAGGGGTAGCAGAAGCAACATTTCTGACTCAGAGGGTTTCTGGGTGCCGGTGCATGAGAAAGAATGATGCTGTGGGAGGAGGATTGTGGTGAGATTGTTACAACAGAACAGACTGCCATGGAGGCCACGTGACACTCAGAGAGCTGGAGAACTGATTTATTATGCTGGCGGGCCCAGAGGAGCTAGCACTCTGAAGTCTGAGCCCGACTGGCTGGGTCTGTGGGGTTTTATGACTGCACAGTCGGGTGGGGTTATATGGTATGCAGAATGCTGAAGCAGGTTTACAGAAGCTAAAAGGTGGAATTAGTAAAAGCAGAAGATAAATTCAAAATAGCCATATCAAAACCATGCAAGCTGGGAAGGAGTATGAGATCTTGGCCCTTCCTAAAAGAATCTCAAACTCACACTTCGCCCCATCTCAGCATAGAACAGATAATCAGCACACAACTTAGAGACCCAGGACACCCGGCCAGAGAACAGACAGGGAGCTGACCCCAAGTCCTGTCTGTTCATGGGGGGTTGTCTTCCATCACTGGAGCAGGAACTGGACCTCTGAGGACATCTGAGGATGGGATGCATGAGTCTCCTAAGGTCTTTCCGTATGAGGGGTTATTCTGAGCTCCATTGTCTATAACAGGGAGCTGGTCCACGGAAGTACTGACCTGGAGGTCACAGGTTGTTCTACAAGCTGTGATTGATCCTAAAGGGTGCAAGCATCGAATGTCCGTGTGTGAGTCTGGGGCAGAAGAAAAAATGGGGGTCTCAGGTGAAGTGAAGGCAGCATCCATTCATTTATTAAGTCACTGACAAAATGCTTAGTGAGCATCGATGTGATGTTTGGTTGAAGACAAGACAAGAAGGGCTACAGCGAGGTAGTCTATGACAGTGAGGCTCCTGACCCAGTGACATTACTGTAAGGCATTTTTCCCCTCCGAGAAGGAAGGAAGGGGCCATAGCCACAAAGTGTGGAATAGTAAAGGCTTTATTGTGTACTGCACTGTGTAGATGATGTTCTCTGGTCCCGGGGGGCAGGGATCAGAGAAGGTGCAAGGGGTGATTCATGTGAGAGATATTTAAAGGGTCCCTAGGGTGGTCGAGCTAATATGACATGGTGAAATCTCATTGGCTGATGGACAGTCACTTTTTCCAAAGGGTTCCTGGGAAGTTTCTTTTGGTGTGTCTGAGTGTGGGCAGTCCTAGACAAAGTTGCAGGGCCTGAGTTCCCAACGTGACCTTTCCCCATTGCCAACCACCCTACATCCTGGTGTTTTGTGTTTATTAGGGGTGCCGCTTATTCATCTGGCTACTTCCTGCTGATTAGGGACATCGTGGGGACATGGAGATCGGAAGGTGGTGGTTTTGAGGGGTGTCAGGAGGAACATCTGTTTGGCCGTGAGTTAAGAATCTTCGCAGATGTGGTCCTGTAAGGATTATTTTAAAAAAGAGGAGTAATAGGGGGATTTGAATGATGGCTGTTCTGTTGTTTTGTGTTCATTGTGGTGTGGTTGTGGGAGGTGGCAAAGACCGTGTTTACCTACACCGAAATCTGGACTGGTGGCTCTGCTTCCATGTCCTTGCACCTTCCACACCAACCATTGACACCACTGTGGTCAGGGCTCCGTGACAGTGTGTTTTCTGTGTTCTCTCTTCTCTAAGAGCCATCAAACCTTTTGTTATTTCACCTGCTGTCGTCACATTACACGGAGTATACGTGTTCCCACCTGCAGTCAGGACCCTTCTCCTGACCTCAGACGTTCACACGGCTCTCTCACTGACATCCCCAGTTGGATGTAAAGTTCATTCTTAGAATGAACATCACCCTCCAAACCCTCTGCTCTGTGCCCAGGACACACTACCAATCCTTTCTGTTGCTCAGGGAAGATGCTTGGCATCAGCATTGCTCTGACTCTGCCTCCTTCCCTACGTCTACTAGGAAACTCAGTGAACTTGAACCTCAAGGCGTATTCAAAACCCTAACTCCGCCCTCATGCCTGCTGCAGCCGCACATACACTGAAGTGGGGGCAACACAGAGGAGATTTGCATGGCCCCTGAGCAAGGATGACACACAAATTTGTGAAGCGTTCCATTCTTGTTTTTTTAAAAAATAGATATAAATAAATAAAAAATATATATATAAATAAATAAAAGTCTCTAGATGACAGAGACTTTTATACCTGGTTCCGGGTTGCACGCCCAGTTGGTACTACAATGCTGGCACACAGTGCGTGTTCACTTATACTGCCTAAAGAGTTTGTAAATAATGACTTATTATTGTTTTGCTTAAACTATACAATAATCACAGAAATAGAAGTGCACACACGCGCGCGCACACACACACACACACACACACTGAGGTGACTTTTAACTGAGCCGAAAAGATGGTCAGTTCTTGGAGATGTAGGAATGAGAAAGGAAGGGCATTTCAGTAACAGGAACTGCATGTGCAAAGTCTCAGAGTCACAATGTCCCTGGAGCCAACATGCTGTAGGGATGGTGTGACACTCAGGGAGATGGCAGAGTCTGGAGGAGAGATCTGCAGGGGACAGACCCCGCCAGGTTCTCCAATCCAGCCGCGCTGTGTGCATCTCACCCACGGCCATGCAGAGGAACCGTCACTGCTCACACTGTTCAGGAAGTGGACGACATGTCTCTGGGAACACAATCTGGACACAGGATGTAAGTGAATTCAGAAACCCAGTGAAGGGAACAGGCTACAGGGACTACTAGGGTCAGGATGACGAAGGATGGCTATCAAGCTACGCTGTGGTGAGAAAGAAAGCTGGACTAATCTTAGTGATTTCTAAGACTGTGGAGAAGGAGAAAGGGCAAAGTGAAGGATGTCACCCTAAACCTGGATTTAGAGAGGGGACCACCGTGTCATCACTGTGACGGGATACCCAACAGAGAAGAGATTGGGAAGACAACAGCATGTCAATTTGAGCAATGCTGAGTGAATTAAATCCAGGGGACATCCAGGGGGAGGTGTCAGTGGAATGTTGGGCTGTGAGACTCCTGCATCACTCACCAGAAGGATTAGCCTGAGATGGTGTTTGCACCCTGGATGCCCGTTTGGGACTCGATATCTTTCTTCTGTAGTACCTGACTCAGAGACGAGACCAAGGTCTGTCAGTCTGGTCGGATCAGGGGATAGTGGACAGCAGACCCAACACCATGCTCCCTCTCCAGAGGCTGGAGGAGAGACTGAGGTGCAGAGTGCCACTCTGTCCCCACAGACCCTCTGGAACACTGTGGGTACCTCCCATCCTAGACACTTGTCTGGTGGGATGCACAACCTGTCCCTGTGGACCCCTCACACGCCACCACTTCACCTCCTGCCCGCCCTGCCCATGACCCACCAGCATCCCTGGCCCTGGTTCTGGACTCAGCCACATGAGTTCAGACATCCCCTGCCCCTGGGCACAGCTCACATGAGGACGATGAGGCAGAGGAGCAGGGCCAAGGCCTTCACAGCGGCTGCCCCGACGGCCACCAGCGCCGCATCTGACCCATGGGCTGGGTTTCCTGCAGGGAAATAGACAAGGATGGAGTCACCTTCTTGAGCACATTCCTGGCCTTAGCTGTCAGGAGGACTCCGGACGTCACTCTCACGTCTTCCTGCATCACCGGATGAGGGACCGGCTGTGCACGTACCCCAGACCTGCCCCGACCCCCAGCAGTTGGACAAACATTCTAATGCATAAGTTAGAATTCAACAAATAAAACACCTCAGTCATCAAATAAGGTATTGCCGCATGTATAACATGCACAACTTTTCAATAATTTGCAGTCTAAAAACTGGGTGTGTCTTATACAGCGGTTGTAGATACTTTTACTTGCATTTTCGCACTTGTTTTTCTGCTCATTGTTGAAGACAGTGATTCGTCATCAGACACGGATGAGGACAAGCTAATGGATGGAATTTCGACAGTGATGAGGAGTTGTATGAATTTTATCAGGAATAAAACTTGAGTTCAATAACTTTATGTAACACATTGTTTTTCAAATTACAAGCCTCAAATTTAAGGTGGAAAAATACGGTAACATTCTAGAGAAAGTGAAAAGCCATTCCACTTAACAGAAGAACATCTTTGCTAATCATCTATCTGATAAGGATTAGTATCCACCATATGTCACGTATTCAGCAACAGAAAGTCAAACAACACTATTAAAAATGGGCAAAGAGGCCCTGGCCGTTTGGCTCAGTGGTAGAGCGTCGGCCTGGCGTGTGGAAGCCCCGGGTTCGATTCCCGGTCAAGGCACACAGGAGAGGCGCCCATCTGCTTCTCCACCCCTCCCCCTCTCCTTCCTTTCTGTCTCTCTCTTCCCCTCCCACAGCTGAGGCTCCATTGGAGCAAAGATGGCCCGGGCGCTGGGGTTGGCTCCTTGGCCTCTGCCCCAGGCGCTAGAGTGGCTCTGGTCGTGACAGAGTGATGCCCCGGAGGGGCAGAGCATCGCCCCCTGGTGGGCAGAGCTTCGCCCCTGGTGGGTGTGCCGGGTGGATCCAGGTCGGGCACGTGTGGGAGTCTGTCTGACTGTCTCTTCCCGTTTCTAGCTTCAGATAAAAATTAAAAAAAAAAAAAAGGGCAAAGACCTTGAAAAACCTTTCATCAAAGATGACATGCAAATGAGCAATAATTCCATGAAAAAACAAACAGCAACATCATTATTGCAGAAGTGAAAATCAAAGCCATGGTGAAATAGCCCATCTCACCCACTGGCAGTCTATCATTTTTAAAAGAGAAATGATGACATTGGTAATTATGGAGAAATTGTGAGCATTATACGTGGCTGGTGGGAATATAACATGAACCCATCATGTTGGAAAAGTTTGAAATTTACTCAAAAAGTAACTCTCAGAAACTATCGTTTGACACAGAGATTCTACCCCTAGGTAAATGCCCAAGAACACAAAAAACATGTTTGAACAACAACAAAAAAAGTGTAACCAATGTTCATAGCAGTATTATAACATTCCCAAAGTGAAAACACTAAAATGTCCTTCATCCGGTGAGTGGAAGAACTGAATGTGATATATCCAACAAGGGAATGTTATTCAGACAACATACGTCCAGCCTGTCTTCCCAGCCCACCTCCTTCCCCTGGCTTCTCCATCCCAGGTCCCACCCCGCCCCATACATCTGCAGATCTGGCCATGCAGGAAGAAGACAAAGAAGGAGGACATTTAGTCCCAGAGAAATTTCAGTCGTCAGAGCCGAGCCCATATCAGAGCTGACTTCCCCCTTAAAGTTTGAGCGACCCCTGTGTGGACTGTGAGGGAGCAGTGGGTGTTTTCCTCTAGCCCCTCCCCAATCCACACGTGCACTCACTCTGCAGACGGAGGGTCAGAGAGACATGCAGGAAACCTCGAGAATGCTGGGCTTGACAGGTGAATTCTCCTTCATCTCCCACATGTGCTTGAGCCAACTCTAGGACCCCAGGCTTTGAGGAGCTCAGGGTCAGGCTCCCCCGGGTCCAGCTCAGCCTGGCGGGAGGATTGCTGTCAACCACACAGACCAGGCGCAGGGACTGGCCCTCCAGGATGGAAAGAGATGAACCGTTCTCCAGGACTGTGGGTGCTGGAGAAAAAGAGACAGAGGGTCGGAGTGACAAAGAGGTCAAGAGAAATTCTCAAGTTGCTCAGGGCAGCAATTTCCAAAGGGAAGGTTGGAGGACTAAGGGGGTGGGAATGAGGGACTTATATTGAGTGGGACACTTGAATCTGTGTTAATGCAATAAATTAAAATTAATAAGAAATTTTTTTAAAAAAGAGAAATTCTCAAGTTGTTCTGCCCAGAAGGTAGACAAGTTTACGTTCCCTCCAGGGAGGGTTGAAAGTTTGAGTCTGCCTGTGTTAGGGTGTCTCTTCCTCTCACGCGCAGTCACAGAGAGGAATGAGGAGGTCTTTGACTAATGTTGAAGGACCTGTTTGGTCCTTCAGGTCAAAAAACCAAGGCTCACTGTGGTGTGTGGACCCTGGTCACTTCCAGGGAGGGGATGGGCATCAGAAGATAGATTTCAGTGCCCCTTAAATTGTTAGCCATGTGACTATACTACCTGTTAAATAATACATAAATTAAAAAACTGTTAGAGGAAAATTAAAATATGAGCCTGGAGGACTCATCGGAAGATGGATGACCAGGGACCTTGAGAGGCAGCTCAGCCGTGTGGTTGGTGCCTTGTTCTCCTGGTGAGCTGACAGGGGGTTTGGAGAATCCTCTGGGAGTGAGAGACCAATGGGGACACTGCTCACAGTGGCCATGGGGGCTGAGGAAGGTGAAGGGCCATTGGGTTCACCTGCAAAGGGGTGTCTGGTGACCAGAATGAACTGGTAAAACCTAGCCCTGTCCTGACCGGGAAGTAGCCCTGCTCCCCACAGTCCCAACGGGCTCCTTCTTACCTGTGCCATTTCCTTGGAAGACAGTGACGACCAAGTTCTGTGGAGTGTCTGGACAGAAGGACATGGAGTGGGGAAAAGTCAGTGGTGAAGGCTGGGTGACACTGGCTCTGTGTCCCCGGACGTGTTTAAATGGTGAAAGAGGAGAAGCAGACACCTCTCTCATCCTACCCCAGCCCAGGTTAGGACCAGCATCCAGTGTCTGAGTCCCCGAACCCCCATCTCTGTTTTCTGTAGGAACCTCATCAGGGACTCCCCCTGGGCTAGCTCTCACAGGACACGTTGAGGTGAATGGTTCTCGTCGTGGTCACGCTGACCCCAGGCAAGGTCACCTCACATGTGAGGGTGGCACCATGGTCCAGAATCTGTGGAGTGAGGGTGAGCACAGGAGAGAAGTGGGTGCCAGGGACCAGGGTGGGGTGGTCAGCTGACGTCCAGGAGAAGGTGGGGGGCATGCCCCGCTCACAGGCCCAGGGCACGGAGCAGGTCAGGTTTACAGGGTGACCGGCTTCCAGGGTCCCAAGGATGAGGATGTCGGGTGTGTGGTTGAGGGCTACTGAGGAGAAGGGAGACAGAATATCAGGAGGGGGGATCCCAAGTGTGCCCCAACAGAAACCTCAGGCTTTGTTCTAACTCCTCTCTCTGAGCCCCAACAGACTGTACCCCCACTCCCTCCCAGAATGAAGTCCTAGCCTGGCCTTATATGGGGCCACCATGAACTTTCCCTGTGGCCTCACTGGAGAATGCTTCTTACCTATCACATGCACAGAAAGTATGGGGTTTTCGTAAGTATATTTCATTTTTCCTCTCTCCACCCGAAAAGTATATGAACCGCTGTCGGTTCTCCTGGCGTCTCTGATGTCCAGGGAGCAGTTGTAGAACCGGGGATTCCCGAGGAGGTGGAATCGGGCTTTGGCCTCCTCCTGCACATTACCAGGTGGTTTGTTGGTGGCCACTACAACACTCTGGCCTCTTAATTCCACACTCCTTCTCCAGTAGCCCCAAGCTGAGTCCTGATAAGTCCAATCCTTCCGGGGGTAGGACACCCTGCAGGGCACGAAGACACAAAGTCTCTCCTGCACCGTCACAGACTCTGGCATCCTCAGACTGTATTCATCCTGAGCCAGGGCCCCTGTGGAGAAACAACGGTCAGCTCCCCCCCATCCTGTCTGTCCCCTCCCTTCGGGCACTCACGTGCCCAGAGCAGGGGCAGCAGCAGCCACAGCATCACTGACAGGTTTCTGGGCTCCTGCAGGTGAAAAGATGAGGACAGCAGAGGGTTGGGTGGGGTCCCGGGGGACCACACCAGCCGGGGAGGGAGCAGGGCCCTTTCCTTTCACAGAAGAGGAACCTCCGAGCTGGCATTTCTCCCCTCTCTGCAAAGAGCAGGCTGACACCCCACAGCTCACGACCTGGAGATCCACCTATGTAACCGCCTGAACTCCCTTGGACCCCAGTTCCGGCTCACCCTCACCGCTGTGCAGCAGCAGCAAAAATAGCCTGTCTGGGGCTCGTGGCGACAGGTTCCTCTGGGAGATGTGTTTTTCAGACCATGTTTCTCAGAAACCAGAACCAAGGATTGCAAGATCCACAGAAGGCCACACAGGAAGATGGGGGTGGGGTCAGAAAGTGACACTTGTCAGAGGGAAACTTCTGACTCTGACACTGTCCTGGCCAGGGTGGCACTTAAAGATCAGCCATCTACTACCCTTCCTCTCCTGGGAACCCTGAGGGCAGGGAGGGTGAGCGGTGCCCGAATCCCACCCCGTGCAGCCCCCAGCCCGTCTCTGTTTCTCTGTCGGGTCCTTCTCCTAGGACCTAGGAGGTCATTTTCAGCAGAGCAAATAAAGTTTTTTTCTGACCAGACCTCCCTGGTCTAGATTGTAGATGTTTGTGGATGTCAAGCAAGCCAGGGTGGGTCTCTGCAACATGGGAAATGGAGGAAGTTCAGGAGGGTTGACAAGGTCAATTTCGTTTCCTCCCTCAGCATCCACATGGTGAGCATTCCCCCTCTCCGCTCACAGGTCACACACAGTCCTGGATGCTGCCTGAGAATCACTGTGCAGTGGGGACACAGCAAGTGCTCTGCAGCCTGGAGCGCCTAGTGATGGCAGCTGGAATGTGGAAGCCACAGTGGGAGGGATGTCACTCCCCTGCCCCCAGGTTGGAAGGTGAGTCTCAGGAGAATTGAACAGAGGGGACACATGGGCAGTAGAGGCGATGATTCTGTGTGTTAACACACAACAAGGATATCAAAAGGACACCCATGGTGAAACACTGGGAAAACTGAGGCAGAGATTCTCTATACAGTGGACTTTGGTAGGGGAGAAAGTACAGACAATAGGGTATAGATTTTTAAATTTAATTTTTATATTATTTCTTTTGTGACTGAGACAGAGAGAAAGAGACAGGGACAGAAATAGAGGAAGGAGAGAGCTGAGAAGCATCAACTCTTTCTTGCAGCACCTTACTTGTGCATCGATTGCTTTCTCATATGTGCCTTGACCAGAGGGCTATAGCAGAGTATGTGACTCCTTGCTCAAGCCAGTGACCTTGGGTTCAAGCCAGCGAAGATAAACCTCAAACCAGCAACTATGGGGTCGAATCTATGATTCCATGCTCAAGCCAACAAGAACCTCAAGCTGGTGAGCCCATGCTTAAGTACGATGAGCCTCTGCTTTAGCTGGTGACCTCAGGTTTTGAACCTGGATCCTATACATGCCAGTCCAATTCCTTATCCACTGCACCACCACCTTGTCAGGAAAAGAAAATGGGTGGCAGAGTTTAAAACCGATAAACGTTTTCCCTTAGTCATACTTACATTCCTCTCTAACTTCTCTCTGGACTACCCTTCTCACTGCTGCAGGACAGGGCAGGTCTTCTGGGCTCTGGAGGTTCTGCTCCCAGCAGTCCAGTGTGCAGGACACAGTGAGTGAGGTACGGCAGGCCAGGGGTATCTACTCTCGGGACCAGTGAGGGTATCTGAGCGGGGAGACATGCACCAAATTTCAGAGCTGATAACTTTTCAATTGTGTGACTAGCGGGCGGAAGGAAGTGGTCCAAACCATAGGAGGCAGCTCCTCCGTAGACCTAGGTCAGTTTTCCTGCAACATATTTTGAGGGTGACGTCAAACAAAGACAGAGAAATTCTCCCACAAGAAATCCATGAATCATCACAAAATGAACACTCTTCAAGAAATAGAATGTTGTGGGCTTCCCAGGACTTCCCCCTGGTCCCCAATCTTTATCTCCATAGCCAGTTCCCCCAAAGGAGCTCATAGCCTCACTTTAAAGCTAATTTTGTTCTTACTTTGTCTTTGTAGTTTATCATCCTAGCATGCTGCTTTTAGCACTATAATATGTACATGTTTTTCTTAAGATTTTTATATAAAAAAGCATACAGCTCATTTTCTGTCATTCAAATTCAGAAATCTGGCCATCCTAGAAGCATAGCTCACAGTCTGGAGTGGAGACAGAATTGTGGTCATTAGGAGGGGTGCTAGAGGTTTTCGTATGCACAGAAACTCCCACACCATCACTGAACCCTAGATTTTCAGTTAAGGATCCCACTTGCAACCTACCCACACTTGCAACCCTGTCCCGGCCAGCTCATTCTTTCCCTAAGGAACTGAGTTTGCAGCATCTCTGTGTCAGAATGGCTAGCGTATTCCAGTCAGTTTTCAGTTGTTCCCAATTTGCAATAGAATGGAGAAGAGAGACACAGGCAAACCATGAATGATCTAACCGTTTGCAGAAGAGGAACTTGTAACCCACAGGCCAACAGATCTGGGTGCATTCTTGCCTGACTTTTTTATTTTGCAGAACAAGACACCGAGGTGCAGAGGGCAAGAAATTGCCTTAATCACAAGAGTTCCCTGTCTCATGCACCACTGTGCTCACAGGGAGACATTTCACCAATGTTTGTGCATCCAGGGTTTTTAAAATGGAAGCTTAAGTTAATCAGGGAGGGAACACTTGTCAACTCTTTCCATGACGTGAGAAGGAAATTTTATTCATTCCTTCATTCATTCACTCAAATAGCATGCACACTGTACCCTCAGGTGTCTGGAAAATGAGTGAAATATGATAGATGTAGTTTTTACTTTAGGGGAACAACATCTGGTTGGAAGACTGGCAGCTTATCTGACAATTTCTGCAGCATAGCATAGATGGCTTTGATGGGGGAGGCACAGGCTGGGGTCGAGTGGTGCTCCTGCTGGTATGAACTGGCAGCTGTATTCTCAGGGAGAAACAGGACAAATGAACATGATAGGGACTCTTAGGAAGCCCCAGGCAATGTAAATCTTGCAGGTGATCCCGGGAATTACTGTCCTCAGGTATGGTATTCTCAAGGCCACTCACTCTCCCACTGTGTTAGAGATCTTCTGCCAGCTACCAAGTTATGGGTGGTTTGTAAGCAGACTCTCCTCCACATCAGCAGGGGTCAGTCAACCACTCTCAGAGGGCAGTCCCTCTGCCCATGACATAGTATGGCTCCTGGGAATTCCTAGAAAGTAGCGGTGGTGCTGTCCGTGGTGCTGATTCAAAATGAGAGAGGTTTAGCCAAAGTGTGTGTGTGTGTGTGTGTGTGTGTGTTGTGCTGTGTCCGAAGGTATTTCCATACTAAATTATTATATAAATCTGTGGATGTGGTAAAGAGGATTGTCCTTCCCCGGTGTGGGTAGGCTCCTTCAATACACTGAGGCCTGAATAAACCAAAGTAGAATAGTATTAGTGCACAGCATTCGTGCAAAGACTTTTCACAGTTTTGTGCTGAAACAGGCAGTCTGTCCGGACACTTATCTTCCCCTCTATTTCGAGACAGTGGTTGGAAAGGGGGTGTTTCTGTCAATCAAGTTCTCTGAAACCTAGGTGTCTGGGGTTGAGAGAGGCAAGGAGACAGAAAGAAGGTAGATCTCAAGTGGGATTCAGAACACACTTCCAGAGACCCAGGACTTAATTTTTTAAAATTACAATAGGTGCTAAGGCCCTACCAAACCCAGAGATATGTCTTACATGGGTTTTGTCCTTGAAACTCAACTCAGAACAATGTGATGAAAAATGACAAGATCGGGTGATCCTCAAATACAGAATCAGTGATATGCAAAGCTCCATCTGTAGAAGACCTTTCATTAATTTTATCCAGCTTGGTACACTCATATGAGTGGTACTCTGTGTCTATGGGTGACTACCAGTAAAAATTATCAGTTTTCTCAGCCCAACATTTTCTTGTTCTCTACCTCTGCAAAAAAGGTAACTCTCATGACCACAGAGCTCTCAGTACCATGCTACATGATGTGTCTTAGCATGTCTACCATCAGGACAAGTTAATGGCACATACTTGCATTTCCAAGGGGATAAGAACTGCACACAATGAACATGCACCTTGTACCAGGACCTGTGTATTGTGCTTTGTCTGTATCACAATATCCTAGTGAGATGGGGTTTATTATTCCCCCACTTCACAGAGCAGGAAACTGAGGTAGAGAGAGGTGATGTGACTGAGTTTCCAGTTGTCACCCCCTTAGCGGGGATCAAACTCTTTTCAATTCAAGTCATTTTTTAAATACTAAAACTCTATTTTCTTCCACAGCAATCAATTTTCATGAAATCATTTATAATCTTCTAACTAGAGATATAAAAATAAATTTTTCAAGTTTTTGTTTCTCAGAGAAGTTCTGGGTTCCTGGACAAGATCAGAAGCAATGGTGCTGGTTGCTGGTTGGTATCTGTCCTCTGAATACTTGGAGCTGAGGCTCCCATCCATTGGCCACCAAGGTTTCAGCTTGTGATAGCTGAGGAAATTTCACTGGAGATCTTGAATTCATTACTATTTGAGCAGGAAGATTAGTGGGGAGAAATCTGGCTGCATGACAATGATGGCTTCCCATTTATGACTTCATCCTTCCCATTGTATTAACTTAGAAATTCAAACTGCTATGAGGTGGCAGAGACCCCATGACAAACTAGTCCCACAGAGGAAAGAAAGATTGCTTTTTTCCTTTTACTGTGATCTTGAAAAGTATGATGCCCAAGGGGATGAGATATTTAAACAACTGTAAATGTTCTCTTTGTGTTGGTTAAAGGTATAATAGGTATTGGCTGTCCTAACAAAAATTGCAAAGGTAGGTCTTGGAATTACTCTTGTCCCTCCTCAGTCTGATCCCCAGGAACTGGGCCTTGAATATCCAAAGCCATGAACTCTCCTTGGACTCAGTATTTTTCTCGGGACCCTGGGAGTCACGACCTCACACCCTTAGGTGATGCTGAGGGGGACGGTTTTCTGTGGCCATGCAAGCTTCAGGAATCATCACACATCAAAGAGTTGATGCCAATTTTCTAGCCCCATGCACTGATGACCTAAACATGAGCTGTCTGTCCAGGTATTTCATTTTGTATGCTGTAGAAAACTTCCCCTCCCTTTCACCTTATCTTCAACTAATTTACTTGTGAAGTGATAAGGTGACTAAGGAACAAGGAGATAGGCCTGTATCTCCAGTACGGATTACAGACCCAGGAGACTCCAGGTACATGACGGTGCTGGTTGTGGTGCTAAAATTGGGCCAAGTATTAAGATCAGAGGTCACCCACCTCTGAGAAGGGTCTGACTTTTCAAGCATAGAATCCGGAACTTGGAGTGGTGAACAGGTGTGGCATGCCTAAGAGGAAAAAATCAGGGAGAAGTAGACTGCTTATCTACAGGCTGGTGTTCTCTTATGCTTCTCTCTGCTTCCTAGTTCATCCACAGGGTATTTAGCGTGTTTGGCTGTCCTGGTGCGGGAGCTGTCAGGGCGGAGATGGAAGTTGCTGTGTTGTTGTGCACTGGCTCATTTAAGCAGTTTGCAGAGAAAAGAGAGCTTGCAGAAAAGGCTACTGGTTGGACTATGAGAGTTTGTTCAAAGATGTAGGAGTACAAGAGAGTGTAGGTCATTCTAGACATGACAAAAAAAAAAAAACAACACCCAAATTTAGAGTGAGCCCAAAGTAGCCTTTTTTTGTGGATAGGAAGGATGCTGGTGTCCATGGGTAAGTTGTCTTAGAGAAGAGGAGCAAAACCCAGGCAGCAGTGGGCTGAGGCGTGAGGGGGTGTTTAATGCTGTGTCTGGGGACCTGACACTCCACTCCCACCCTGGCCTCAGAGAGAATAGGGATGCTCTGTGCACCCTGATTCAGAATATGCTTCTAGACTGTCCCCGGAGGGGGGCTACCTCTACGTGGCCAGGGGGCAGGAGACTTCACTGATGATTTTGTTGTACCTTTTTCACTTTATAGCATCTAAGTGCCTAACCTGAGTAGGGAACATATTAAACATATCCTGCATTTAACTGCCATTAGACCTTCACTTGGGTCTGGGTCTTCCTTGATTGGGTTCAAATTCTCCACATGCTTGAAGGTTTAGCCACTGCCCATCTTCCCCAGGTGGAAGCACAGCATAGAGAAGGAAAACAGCGATCAGGACACTGTAGCCCAATTTGACTTGCTGTTTGTTTTTATGTAGCGCACATGCTGAGAATAGTTGTGCACTTCTTAAGTTATTAATTGATATTTAGATAGAAACACCTACTTGTTTTTCCACTCATCCACAATTCATGGGTTGATTCTTGTATGTCCCCTGAGGATAGAACCCACAACCTCAGAGTACCAGGACAATGTTTAACCAACTAAGCTTCCCTGCCAGGACTGGTTTTGCACTTTAAAATAATTGAGAGGAAAATGAAAGATCAAAGTATATGAAACCCAAATTTAAGTGTCCAGCAATTATGCTTGAATGTAGCTATGTTCACTCCGCAATAGAAGAGTTATGACAGAGACCCCATGGCTCACAAAGCCTAAAATGTATTCTACTTTTCAGATTCTTGTTTTATATTCTGACAGTTTGTGAAGGACTTATCTCTGAATGTCCTTTCCTCAGCTGTTAAGTGAAGTGATAGTGGCAGCACCTCATATGTAACATTGAACAGTAACGTTGTGAGATGAGACCTACAGCCATCTTTTCAGCGTAATTATTTGCCAGGGACAGTCAAAAATTGTGATGGGTATTGTTAGTTCAATTTGACTCCAACTGTATCAGGCTGGTATTGCTAATATTCCCATTTTACAGATGAGAAAACTGACGCCCTGGCTGGCAGTGATTGAGTTGCTGTGGTGTCAAACTTTGTCACCTCATATTGACTGTGTCTCCATCACTTCATGAGGCAGGGGCCACAGATGACAGGATCCTAATTTTCATCGGTACAACCTGGCCCAGAGCCAGGCTGATACAAGAAGACCTCAAGAAATGACCATTAGACAAATGAAATAAAAAACCAGTGATCCAGAATCGGCCCATGGTGATCTCTAACAGTGACCTTACCCTGAAACTGTGGCACTGTGGTTCCCAGATGGGAAAAATACGGGTGACACAGTGCCTGTCATGTGCCTCAGGATATCACTTACCTCGGATCCACACCTTGTAAAGCTCTGATCCCTTCATCATGAAGACCTTTGAGCTCTGGCTCTGGGGATACAGGTTTGAGAACCTGAAGGGTCAGTTTCATAGACCCAGGATCTCTGGTCTTCTGATCTCAGAGATCTGAATCTTTGGACTCCCCTAACTTTCCATTTCACAGGTCTCCTAAGCCCTTGGTCAGTGGAGGGGAGAAGGAGTCTCTAGTTCCTGGAGTTTGGGTAGGAGAAAGTTGTTTCTGGAGCCCAGGTTTTCTCAGCTGCTTGAATCTCTGGGTCTGAGTCTCCGGACCTTGGCGCTCGGTGTTGGGGTACAAGGTCTAAGCCTTTGGACCTGTACGATTAGTGTGTCTAAGTTTTAAGGCCCTTGGGTTACTGGAACACTGAGTCTCAATGACTCTGAGCTTCTTTGTGCCTCTCGACCCCTCAGTCTCATAGTCGGGGTCTGTAGGGTCTCTTGGTCCTGTTAGGACCTCCCCCTTTTCCGTCCACCATTGAGCTCCATCTCCATGTGATAGGAATGTGTGTCCGGTTCACAGGCTGGGCCTGCATGACGGGTCCCATCTCACCCATTACCTAGAGCCAGCCGGGCACCCGACACACACACCAAAAATCACTAACAGCTGATGCACACGCAGAGACCTCAGCTCACACCCTGCTCCTTCTCCCCATTCGACACGCTGAAGCGCACCATTACTGCCCCTGCAGGTATGCAGATTCCACTTCGAGCTTCCACCCTTGGAATCTCTGCCCTGTTCCTGCACTGCCTCCAGCTCATACCTTCGCGACCAACCCTCCACCCTTTCCCCTCCCTCTACTCGGAGATTATGGCATTCACAGCTCTGGCCACAAGGGGACACTGTGCCCATGCCTGTGCATGGGGTGGCTATTTCTGGCAAAGCAAAGTTTCTTCCCACTGTCTCTTTGGGGAGCTCTGATTTCTCCCTGTGGCCTGAACTCGCCTCCAAGGGCAAGAGACTAGTCTGGCAGAAATATTAAGGCCCTCACCTGAACACTGGAAACCTTTGACCTCAAAAGCCGTCTGTTCATTCATTCTACGAATGCTTTATTTATTGATTGATTTTATAGAGAGGGGAAAAGAGAGAGAGATAAGGAAAGAGAGAAACATCAATTTGTTGTCCTACTTATGTATGCATTCACTGGTTGATTCTTGTGTGTGCCCTGACTGGGGATGAAAACTGCGAACTTGGCATATTGGGATGATGCTCTCACCAGCTGAGCTACCTGGCCAGGGGCTCATTCCACAGATATTTATCGAGCACTATATTTGTGACAGTGGTGGAGAGAGGAGTCCCCTCTTCAGTGGTTTGGGATGGAGAGAGGACAGCTAGGCTTCCCCCCGCCCAGAGCCACAGATGCAAGAGGGACCGGGTTGTTACCTCTACGTCCCCTACACAGCCAGTCTTCTAAGAAGAAAACACCAAGCACACCAGCCTGGTCCCCGGTTCTGTGCACCTTCAGGGACTCTGGTGTCTGCCCCAGCACTCACAGGTGACACTGAGGTGTTTGGTTCTCTCCGCAGTTACACCAGGTGCAGGGAACTTCACCTGATAGGTGAGGTTGCTGCTGTGGTCCCGGGGGCGTGGATTATAGGTGACGAGTCCTGGGACCCAGAGAGTGTGAATAGCTGATGTCCAGGAGAAGGTGCAGCATGTGTCCTGCTCATAGGCCCATGACAGGGAGCAGGTCAAGTTCCCGTGATGACCGACTCCAGGGTCACGGTTGTGGCTGAGGGCTGTGGAGGAGAAGGGGAGACAGGAGGTCAGGGGGAAGGGTCCCAGTTACAGTCCTGAGAGAAGAAGCGTCGGGCTTTGCTCCATGTCCTTCCATCTCAGCCCTAACCGGGGGCCTCCAAACACTTCCTGCGTGGCCTCTCTAGGAGCCCATTACGTCACTGTCCCTGCTCAGAGTACGTTCAGTGTGTTCGAGTGTTCCAGAGGACTTTCTTTACCTGGAAAGTACATCATCTGTCCTCCTGGCATCTCTGATGTCCAGGGTGCAAGTGTAGGACCAGGAATCCCAAAGAAGGTGGAATGTACACTGGGTCTCCTCCTGCATTTTATAACCGAGGTTATTTAGGGTCACAGTGAAGGTGATTTTGCCACAACCATTGCACTAGCTACACCCATTCCTCTTGGCCATTCAACTGCCCAGAGCAGGGGTAGCAGCAGCCACATTTCTGACTCAGAGGGTTTCTGGGTGCCGGTGCATGAGAAAGAATGATGCCGTGGGAGGAGGATTGTGGTGAGATTGTTACAACAGAACAGACTGCCATGGAGGCCAAGTGACACTCAGAGAGCTGGAGAACCAATTGATTATGCCGGTGGGCCCAGAGGAGCTAGCACTCTGAAGTCTGAGCCCGACTGGCTGGGTCTGTGGGGTTTTATGACTGCACAGATGGGTGGGGTTATACGGTATGCAGAATGCTGAAGCAGGCTTACAGAAGCTAAAAGGTAGAATTAGTAAAAGCAGAAGGAAAAATCAAAAAAGCCATATCAAAACCATGCAAGCTGGAAAGGAGTATGAGATCTTGGCCCTTCCTAAAAGAGGAACCTCAAACTCAAACTTCACCCCATCTCAGCATAGAACAGATAATCAGCACACAACTTAGAGACTCAAGACACTCGGCCAGAGAACAGACAGGGAGCTGACCCCAAGTCCAGTCTTTCATGGGGGGTTGTCTTCCATCACTGGAGCAGGACCTGGACCTCTGAGGACATCTGAAAATCGGACGCATGAGTCTCCTAAGGTCTTTCCGTATGAGGGGTTATTCTGAGCTCCATTGTCTATAACAGGGAGCTGGTCCACGGAAGTACTGACCTAGAGGTCACAGGCTCATCTACAAGCTGTGGTCAGTCCTACAGGATGTAGGCATCTAATATCCGTGTGGGAGTCTGGGGCAGAAGAAAAGAAGGAGGTCTCAGGTGAAGTGAAGGCAGCATCCATTCATTTATTAAGTCACTGACAAAACGCTTAGTGAGCATCTATGTGATGTTTGGCTGAGACAAGACAAGAAGGGCTACAGCGACATAGTCTATGACAGAGAGGCTCCTGACCCAGTGATATTACTGTAAGGTATTTTTCCCCACCGAGAAGAAAGGAAGGGACCATAGCCACAAAGTGTGCAATAGTAGAGGCTTTATTGTGTACCGCGCTGCCCAGATGATGTTCTCTGGTCCCGGGGGGCAGGGATCAGAGAGTTGCAAGAGGTGACCTGCATGAGAAATATTTAAAGGGTCCCTATGGTGGTCGAGCTAATATGACGTGGTGAAATATCACTGGCTGACGGACAGTCACTTTTTTTCAAAGGGTTCCTGGGAGGTTTCTTTTGGTGTGTCTGAGTGTGGGCGGTCCTAGCCAAAGTTCCCAGGCCTGAGTTCCCCACGTGACCTTCCCCCATTGCCCACCACCCTATATCCTGGTGTTTTGTGTTTATTAGGGGCGCCGCTTATTCATCTGGCTACTCCCTGCTGTTTAGGGGCATCATGGGAGGAAGATCAGAAGGTGGTGTTTTTGAGGGGTGTCAGGAGGAACATCTGTTTGGCCATGTCTGGAGAAACTTTGCAGATGTGGTCCTGTAAGGATTTAAAAAAAAAAAAAGAGGAGTAATAGGGGGATTCGAATTATGGTTTTTCTGCTGTTTTGTGTTCATTGTGGTGTGGTTGTGGGAGGAGGCAAAGACCATGTTTACCTACACCGGAATCTGGACTGGTGGCTCTGGCTCCATGTTCGTGCACCTTCCACACCTTTTGTTATTTCACCTGCTGTCGTTACATTACACGGAGTATACCTGTTCCCACCTGCAGTCAGGACCCTTCTCCTGACCTCAGACATTCACACGGCCCTCTCACTGACATCCCCAGTTGGATGTGAAGAGGTTTCCTAGAATGAACATCACCCTCCAAACCCTCCGCTCTGTGCCCAGGACACTCTACCAATCCTTTCTGTCGCTCAGGGGAGATGCTTGGCATCAGCCTTGCTCTGACTCTGCCTCCTTCCCCTCGTCTACTAGGAAACTCAGTGAACTTGAACCTCAAGCTGCATTCAAAACCCTAACTCCACTCTCCTGCCTGCTGCAGCTGCACATACACTGAAGTGGGGGCAACACAGAGGAGATTCGCATGGCCCCTGAGCAAGGATGACACACAAATTTGTGAAGCGTTCCAGTCTTGTTTTTTTTAAAGGAATAAATATAAATAAATAAAGCCTCGCACTTCACTCCACCTCCCTGATTCTACCCCCTCCTCTCCTGCCCTCCAAGTCCTTCCCATCTGTGTTTGGCTGCCGGGACTCACTCTGGTCTCTTCTGAACAGGGCAGCCGTGTGGGTCCTGTGACCTAGAGTGCTCAGTCAGACCTCTGCTCTCCTCAGAGGCCTCCAGAGTCCTGCATTGGCTGAACGGCCACCCTGTGCTGCACAGGGTGGGTCTCAGCACCACCTGGTGTCTCCCTCCCATGAGCCCCTGTGCTGTCACGTCTCAGTCCTGTCCCCACAACACTCCCCACTGCTTCTGCCTCAAGCTGTGGCACCGCTCTTCATGCTCCTGGCTAGTGTGCTTCAGGGGACACAGTGTCTACTTTCTCACTATTGTTTAGAGTTTGCTCAAATGTCACTGTTCACACTCTCAGGTGCTGGAAATTGTCACCCCACTTGTCATCAGATCTTTTCCTTGCATAATATCTCCACAAACACATAGTACCATTCAACATGATCCAAATTTTTATTTATTTATGTTAAATTAGCCCCTCCCCTCTTTTACCCTTCACTCTCCTCTCCTCTTACATTCCCTCCCATCTTCTCCTCTCCAGAATCACAGTTTCTAGATGACAGAGACTTTTATACACGGTACTGGGTGGCATGCCCAGTTGGTACTACAATGCTGGCACACAGTGCGTGTTCACTTATACTGGCTAAAGAGTTTGTCAATAATGACTTCTTATTGTTTTGATTAAACTATACAATAATCACAGAAACAGAAGTGCACACACACACACACACACACACACACACAATGAGGTGACTTTTAACTGAGCCAAAAAGATGGTCAGTTCTTGGAGATGTAGGAATGGGATAGGAAGGGCATTTCACCAACAGGAACTGCATGTGCAAAGTCTCAGAGTCACAATGTCCCTGGAGCCAACATGCTGTAGGGATGGTGTGACACTCAGGGAGATGGCAGAGTCTGGAGGAGAGATCTGCAGGGGACAGACCCCGCCAGGTTCTCCAATCCAGCCGCGCTGTGTGCATCTCACCCATGGCCATGCAGAGGAACCGTCGCTGCTCACACTGTTCAGGAAGCGGACGACATGTCTCTGGGAGCACAATCTGGACACAGGATGTAAGTGAATTCAGAAACTCAATGAAGGGAACAGGCTACAGGGACTACCAGAGTCAGGATGACGAAGGATGGCTATCAAGCTACGCTGTGATGAGAAAGAAAGCTGGACTAATCTTAGTGATTTCTAAGACTCTGGAGAAGGAGAAATGGCAAAGTGAAGGATGTCACCCTGACCCAGGCTTTAGAGAGGGGACCACTGTGTCATCACTGTGACGGGATACCCAACAGAGAAGAGATTGGGAAGACGACAGCATGTCAATTTAAGCAATGCTGAGTGAATCTAGGGAACATCTAGGGGGAGGTGTCAGTGGAATGTTGGGCGGTGAGTCACCTGCATCACTCACCAGAAGGATTAGCCTGAGATGGTGTTTGCACCCTGGATGCCCGTTTGGGACTTGATGTCTTTCTTCTGTTGTACCTGACTCAGAGAAGAGACCAGGGTCTGTCAGTCTGGTCGGATCAGGGGGCAGTGGACAGCAGACCCAACCCCATGCTCCCTCTCCAGAGGCTGGAGGAGAGACTGAGGTGCAGAGTGCCACTCTGTCCCCACAGACCCTCTGGAACACTGTGAGTACCTCCCATCCTAGACACTTGTCTGGTGGGACGCACAACCTGTCCCTGTGGATCCCTCACACGCCACCACTTCACCTCCTGCCTGCCCTGCCCATGACCCACCAGCATCCCTGGCCCTGGTTCTGGACTCAGCCACATGAGTTCAGACATCCCCTGCCCCTGGGCACAGCTCACATGAGGACGATGAGGCAAAGGAGCAGGGCCAGGGCCTTCACAGCGGCTGCCCCGACGGCCACCAGCGCCGCATCTGACCCACGGTCTGAGTTTCCTGCAGGACAAATGGACAAGGATGGAGTCACCTTCTTGAGCACATTCCTGGCCTTAGCTGTCAGGAGGACTCCGGACGTCACTCTCACATCTTCCTGCATCACCGGATGAGGGACTGGCTGTACACGCACCTCAGACCTGCCCCGACCCCCAGCAGTTGGACAAACATTATAATGCATAAGTTAGAATTCAACAAATAAAACACCTAAGTCATCAAATAAGGTATTGCCCCATGTGTAAGATGCACAACTTTTCAAAAATTTGCGGTCTAAAAACTGGGTGCGTCTTATACAGCGGTTGTAGATATTTTTACTTGCATTTTCGCACTTGTTTTTCTGCTCATTGTTGAAGACAGTGATTCGTCATCAGACACGAATGAGGACAAGCTAATGGATGGAATTTCGACAGTGATGAGGAGTTGTATGAATTTTATCAGGAATAAAACTTGAGTTCAATAACTTTATGTAACACATTGTTTTTCAAATTACAAGCCTCAAATTTAAGGTGGAAAAATACGGTAACATTCTAGAGAAAGTGAAAAGCCATTGCACTTAACAGGAGAAAATCTTTGCTAATCATCTATTTGATAAGGATTAGTATCCACCATATGTCACGTATTCAGCAACAGAAAGTCAAACAACACTATTAAAAATGGGCAAAGAGGCCCTGGCTGGTTTGCTCAATGGTAGAGCGTCGGCCTGGTAGTGCGGAAGTCCCAGGTTCGATTCCTGCCCAGTGCACACAGGAGAGGTGCCCATCTGCTTCTCCACCCCTCCCCCTCTCCTTCCTCTCTGTCTCTCTTCCCCTCCCGCAGCCGAGGCTCCATTGGAGCAAGGATGTCCCGGGCACTGGGGATGACTCCTTGGCCTCTGCGCCAGCCTCTAGAGTGGCTCTGGTCACGACAGAGCGATGCCCCAGAGGGGCAGAGCATCGCCCCCTGGTGGGCAGAGCATCGCCCCTGGTGGGCGTGCCGGGTGGAACCCGGTCGGGCGCATGCGGGAGTCTGTCTGACTGTCTCTCCCCATTTCCAGCTTCAGATAAAAATTTTTTTAAAAAAAGGGCAAAGACCTTAAAAAACTTTCATCAAAGATGACATATAAATGAGCAATAATTCCATGAGAAAACAAATAGCAACATCATTATTGCAGAAGTGAAAATCAAAGCCATGGTGAAATAGCCCATCTCACCCACTGGCAGTCTACCATTTTTAAAAGAGAAATGATGACATTGGTAATTATGGAGAAATTGTGAGCATTATACGTGGCTGGTGGGAATGTAACATGAACCCATCATGTATGAAAAGTTTGAAATTTACTCAAAAAGTAACACACAGAAACTATCGTTTGACACAGAGATTCCACCCCTAGATAAATGCCCAAGAACACAAAAATCATGTTTGAACAACATAAAAAGTGTAACCAATGTTCACTGCAGTGTTACAATAGCCCCAAAGTGGAAACACTGAAATATCCTTCAACCAGTGAGTGGATGAACTGAATGTGATACATCCAACAACGGAATATTATTCAGACAACATACGTCCAGCCTGTCTTCCCAACCCACCTCCTTCCCCTGGCTTCTCCATCTCAGGTCCCACCCTGCCCCATACATCTGCAGATCTGGCCATGCAGGAAGAAGATAAAGAAGGAGGACATTGAGTCCCAGAGAAATTTCAGTCCTCAGAGCCGAGCCCATATCAGAGCAGATTTTCCCCTCAAAGTTAGAGGGACCCCTGGGTGGACTGTGAGGGAGCAGTGGGTGTTTTTCTCTAGCCCCTCCCCAATCCACACGTGCACTCACTCTGCAAACGGAGGGTCAGAGAGACATGCAGGAAGCCCCGAGAATGCTGAGCTCGGCAGGTGAATTCCCCTTCATCTCCCATGTGTACTTGAGGGAGCTCCAGGACCCCAGGCTGTGAGGAGCTCAGGGTCAGGCTCCCCCGGGTCCAGCTCAGCCTGGCAGAGGGGTTGCAGTCGACCACACAGACCAGGCGCAGGGACTGGCCCTCCAGGATGGAAAGAGATGAACTGTTCTCCAGGACTGTGGGTGCTGGAGAAAAAGAGACAGAAGGTCAGAGTGACAAAGAGATCAAGAGAAATTCTCAAGTTGTTCAGGACAGCAAATTCCAAAGGGAAGGGGGAAGGGAGTTGGGGGAGTGAGCAAAGAGGGGCAATAGGGGACAAGAGGGTGAGAGAGAGGGACTTATATTGAGTGGGACACTTGAATCTGTGTTAATGCAATAAATTAAAATTAATAAAATATTTTTTTTAAAAAAAGAAAAATTCTCAAGTTGTTCTGTCCAGAAGGTAGACAAGTTTACGTTCCCACCAGTGAGGAGTGAAAGTTTGAGTCTGCCTGTGTTAGGGTGTCTCTTCCTCTCATGCGCAGTTGCAGAGAGGAATGAGGAGGTCTTTGACTAATGTTGCAGGACCTGTTTTGTCCTTCAGGTCAACAAACCAAGGCTCACTGTGGTGTGTGGACCCTGATCACTTCCAGGGAGGGGATGGGCATCAGAGGATAGATTTCAGTGCCCTTTAAAATGTTAGCCATGTGACTATACTACCTGTTCAAACATACATAAAATTAAAAAACTGTTAGAGAAAAATTGAAATATGAGCCTGGAGGACTCTTCTGAAGATGGATGACCTAGGACCTTGAGAGGCAGCTCAGCTGTGTGGTTGGTGCCTTGTTCCCCTGGTGAGCTGACAGGGGGCTTGTAGAATCCTTTGGGAGTGAGAGACCAATGGGGACACTGCTCACATGGCTGTGAAGGTTAAGGAAGGCGAAGGGCCATTGGATTCACCTGCAAGGGGGTGTCTGGTGACCAGAATGAACTGGTAAAACCTAGCCCTGTCCTGACCGGGAAGTAGCCCTGCTCCCCACAGTTCCAACGGTCTCCTTCTTACCTGTGCCATTTCCTCGGAAGACAGTGACGACCAAGTTCTGTGGAGTGTCTGGACAGAAGGACATGGAGGGGGCAAAGTCAGTGGTGAAGGCTGAGTGACACTGGCTCTGTGTCCCCAGGACGTGCTTAAATGGGGAAAGAGGAGAAGCAGACACCTCTCTCATCCTACCCCAGCCCAGATTAGGACCCAGTATCCAGTGTCTGAGTCCCCAAACCCCCATCCCTGTTTCCTGCAGGAACCGCATCAGGGACTCCCTCTGGGCTAGCTCTCACAGGACACGTTGAGGTGAATGGTTCTCTTCATGGTCACGCTGACCCCAGGCAAAGTCACCTCACATGTGAGGGTGGCACCATGGTCTTGAGTCTGAGGAGTGAGGGTGAGCACAGGAGAGAGGTGGGTGCCAGGGACCAGAGTAGGGTGGTCAGCTGATGTCCAGGAGAAGGTGGGGGGCGTGCCCCGCTCACAGGCCCAGGGCATGGAGCAGGTCAGGTTTACAGGGTGACCGGCCTCCAGGGTCCCCGGGATGTGGATGTCGGGTGTGTGGTTGAAGGCTGGTGAGAAGGGGAGACAGAAGATCAGGAGGGAGGGTCCCAGGTGTCTCCCAACAGAAGCCGCAGGCTTCGGTCCAGATCCTCTTTCTGAGCCCCAACAGGCTGTACCCCCAACTCCTTCCCAGAATGAGGTCCTAGCCTGGCCTTATATGGGGCCACCATGAACTTTCCCTGTGGCCTCACTGGAGAATGCTTCTTACCTATCACATGCACAGAAAGTGTGGGATTATGGTAAGTATATTTCATTGCTCCTCTCTCCACCCGAAAAGTATATGAACCGCTGTCGGTTCTCCTGGTGTCTCTGATGTCCAGGGAGCAGTTGTAGAACCTGGGATCCCCAAGAAGGTGGAATCGGCCTTTGGCCTCCTCCTGCACATTACCAGGTGGTTTGTTGGTGGCCACTACAACATTCTGGCCTGTAAATTCCACTTTCCGATTCCAGTAGCCCCAAGCTGAGTCCTGAAGAGTCCAACCATTCCGGGGGTAGAACACAGTGCAGGGCACGAAGACACAAAGTCCCTCCTGCACCGTCACAGACTCTGGCATCCTCAGACTGTATTCATCCTGAGTCAGGGCCCCTGTGGAGAACCAACGGTCAGCTCCCCCCCATCCTGTCTGTCCCCCTCCCCTCGGGCACTCACCTGCCCAGAGCAGGGGCAGCAGCAGCCACAGCATCTCTGATGGGTTTCTGGGCTCCTGTGAGTGAAAAGATGAGGACAGCAGAGGGTTGGGTGGGGTCCCAGGGGACCACACCAGCCGGGGAGGGAGCAGGGCCCTTTCCTTTCACAGAAGAGGAACCTCTGAGTTGGCGTTTGTCCCCTCTCTGCACAGAGCAGGCTGACACCCCACAGCTCACAACCATGGAGACCCACCTTTGTAACCCCTTGAACTCCCTCGGCCCCCAGTACCGGCTTGCCCTCACCGCTGTGCAGCAGCAGCAACAATAGCCTGTCTGGGGCTCGTGGTGACAGGTTCCTCTGGGAGATGTGTTTCTCAGACTCTGTTTCTCAGAAACGAGAACCAAGGATTGCAAGATCCACAGAAGGCCACACAGGAAGATGGGGGTGGGGTCAGAAAGTGACACTTGTCAGAGGGAAACTTCTGACTCTGACACTGTCCTGGCCAGGGTGGCTCTTAAAGATCAGCCATCTACTACCCTTCCTCTCCTGGGAACCCTGAGGGCAGGGAGGGTGAGCGGTGCCCGAATCCCACCCCGTGCAGCCCCCATCCCATCTCTTATTTCTCTGTCAGGTCCTTCTCCTAGGAGGTCATTTTCAGCAGAGCAAATAAAGGTTTTTTTTCTGACCAGACCCCCCTGGCCTAGATTGTAAATGTTTGTGGATGTCAAGCAAGAGAGGGTGGGTCTCTGCAACATGGGAAATGGGGAAGTTCAGGTGGGTTGACAAGGTCAATTTCGTTTCCTCCCTCATCATCCACATGGTGAGCATTCCCCCTCTCCGCTCACAGGGTCACACACAGTCCTGGATGCTGCCTGAGAATCACCATGCAGTGGGGACACAGCAAGTGTTCTGCAGCCTGGAGCGCCTAGTGATGGCAGCTGAGATGTGGAAGCCACAGTGGGAGGGATGTCACTTCTGCTGCCCCCAGGTTGAAAGGTGAGTCTCAGGAGAATTGAACAGAGGGGACACATGGGCAGTAGAGGCGAAGATTCAGTGTGTTTACACACAACAAGGATATCAAAAGGACACCCATGGTGAAACCCTGGGGAAACTGAGGCAGAGATTCTCTGTACAGTGGACTTTGGTAGGGAAGAAAGTACAGACAATAGGGTATAGATTTTTTAATTTAATTTTTATATTATTTCTTTTGTGACTGAGACAGAGAGAAAGAGACAGGGACAGAAATAGAGGAAGGAGAGAGATGAGAAGCATCAACTCTTTCTTGCAGATCCTTAGTTGTGTATTGATTGCATTCTCATATGTGCCTTGACTGGGGGGCTATACCAGAGTATATGACCCCTTGCTCAAGCCAGTGACCTTGGATTCAAGCCAGCAAAGTTTAACCTCAAGCCAGCGACTATGGGGTCGAATCTATGATTCCACGCTCAAGCCAACAACAACCTCAAGCTGGTGAGCCCATGCTTAAGTACAATGAGCCTGTGCTCAAGCTGGTGACCTCAGGGTTTTGAACCTGGATCCTATACATGCCAGTCCAATTCCTTATCCACTGCACCACCACCTTGTCAGGAAAAGAAAATGGGTGGCAGAGTTTAAAACCGATAAACATTTTCCCTTAGTCATACTTATATTCCTCTCTAACTTCTCTCTGGACTACCCTTCTCACTGCTGCAGGACAGGGCAGGTCTTCTGGGCTCTGGGGGTTCTGGTCCCAGCAGTCCAGTGTGCAGGACACAGTGAGTGAGGTACGGCAGGCCAGGGGTATCTACTCTCGGGACCAGTGAGGGTGTCTGAGAGGGGAGACATGCACCAAATTTCAGAGCTGATAACTTTTCAATTGTGTGACTGGCGGGTGGAAGGAAGTGGTCCAAACAATAGGAGGCAGCTCCTCCGTAGACCTAGGTTGGTTTTCCTGCAACATATTTTGAGGGAGACATGAAACAAAGACAGAGAAATTCTCCCACAAGAAATCCATGAATCATCACAAAATGAACACTCTTCAAGAAATAGAATGTTGTGGGCTTCCCAGGACTTCCCCCTGGTCCCCAATCTTTATCTCCACAGCCAGTTCCCCCAAAGGAGCCCATAGCCTCACTGTAAAGCTAATTTTGTTCTTACTTTGTCTTTGTAGTTTATCATCCTAGCATGCTGCCTTTAGCCCTATAATATGTACATGTTTTTCTTAAGATTTTTATATAAAAAAGCATACAGCCCATTTTCTGTCATTCAAATTCAGAAATCTGGCCATCCTAGAAACATAGCCCACAGCCTGGAGTGGAGACAGAAGTGTGGTCATTAGGAGGGGTGCCGGGGTCCAGCCCCAGGGGGGATCCAGGGGTCCCACAGGAAGAGACGGCGTCGGCGAAAATCGAGTGAGAGAGCCGAATTCTTTTCTTTCTCTTTATTCTCTAGTTAGCATTTACTGCCAGGCATCTCTGCTAAATGCTGGTCTAGCTTTCTTTTTATGCACACACACTAAGTTACAATCACATGGTATTTTGAATACATCATTGTTTTAGTTTCACTATGGTTACATATTTCCAGATAACAGTTAATTCATATCTATAAACTACAAATCAGGTGGTAAGTTATTCAAAGTATAGTTATACAATAACTTGAATAGTAATAACAATATTGGTACAAACTTCTAAAAGATTAGTACTAGTTAATAACTCTATTTTACTGTTGTTGTGAGTCAAGGGCGCAGAAAGAGATAGCAGACGAAATCATCAAGGACTAGCAAAAGGACCACCGCTTGCTCAGGCAAATGGCCTTGAGTTCATACAGTGTCCTAATTCTTTTCCCACAAGACTACAAAAGGCTTGTTATTTAAGAAACTAACATAGTATTAAGAGTAACTTTTACTTAAAGATACATAGAGTGCATTTGCAAGATAGCTAGTAGCAACATAATATCAGAAGGCATTAGTTGCTATTGCTGCTATGAATCCCACCACATTCCTCTCCTTATTCTTGGAAAATACAAAAATCTCATGAGAATGTTTTACTGAGAAAAGCCCAGCAACTGCCTTCAGTGACAAAACAAGTCTTTTAACAAAACATTCTTTACTTGCCAGCTGCACTCCTATCCAAGGCCACGCAACAGGCCACTCCACTCCACTTTACCTAAGATTCTAATGTCTAGTTAAACTTTATTCATTTACTATATTCATACACTAGTTAAGTTCTAACTTTATTCTTTCTAACATGATTAATAAGAAGAAATTCTCCTACAAACTTAGCCCTTTATGAGGGATATCATAGCCAGCCTCTTATGTTTATGAGCCCAGTTCAAGGGGCTTATAGGCTTTTCTGTGGAACTTACACCTTCTGTCTCATTTCCAAAGAAATTACTACAAATCTACAGGGAAAGCACGGTACTATTATCCCTGTGCTACAAATAATAGCACACACCCAGAAAAGGGGGGATATAAGGCCAGATTAATTCAAAAAGGTCAAAGGGGAAAGTATCGTTGTGCCGTTCCTTTGTGGTGACTTTGTCACCCCGCAGCCATTGGTCTTCATTGCAGTGACTTTGTCACCCCGCAGCCATTGATCTTCTCTGCTGTGACTTTGTCAATCAGCAGTTTTTGATCTTCTCCTGCTGTGACCTTGTCAGCCAGCAGTTGTGGGTCTTCTCCTGCTGTGACATTGTAAGCCAGCAGTCATTGATCGGCTCCCGACAGAGGGGTGGTAGAGGTTTTGGCATGCACAGAAACTCCCACACAATCACTGAACCCTAGATTTTTAGTTAAGGATCCCACTTGCAACCTACCCACACTTGCAACCCTGTCCCGGCCAGCTCATTCTTTCCCAAAGGGACTGAGTTTGCAGCATCTCTGTGTCAGAATGGCTGGCGTATTCCAGTCAGTTTCCAGTTGTTCCCAATTTGCAATAGAATGGAGAAGAGAGACACAGGCAAACCATGAATGATCTAACTGTTTGCAGAAGAGGAACTTGTAACCCACAGGCCAACAGATCTGGGAACATTCTAGCCTGACTTCTTTATTTTGCAGAACAAGACACCGAGGTGCAGAGGGCAAGAAATTGCCTCAGTCACAAGAGTTCCCTGTCTCACGCACCACTGTGCTCACAGGGAGCCATTTCACCAATGTTTGTGCGCCCAGGGATTGTTGAAATGGAAGCTTAAGTTAATCAGGGAGGGAACACTTATCAACCCTTTCCATGAGGTGAGAAGGAAATTTGTTTCATTTCTTCATTCATTCACTCAAATACCATGCACACTGTGCCCTCAAGTGTCCGGCAAATGAGTGAAATATGATAGATGTAGTTCTTGCTTTAGGGGAACAACATCTGGATGGAAGACTGGCAGCTTATCTGACAATTTCTGCAGCATAGCATAGACGACTTTGATGGGGGAGGCACAGGCTGGGGTCGAGTGGTGCTCCTGCTGGTATGAACTGGCAGCTGCATTCTCAGGGAGAAACAGGACAAATGAACACAATAGGGACTCTTAGGAAGTCCCAGGGAATGTAAATCTTGCAGGTGATCCCGGGAATTACTGTCCTCAGGTATGGTATCCTCAACGCCACTCACTCTCTCACTGTGTTAGAGATCTTCTGCCAGCTACCAAGTTATGGGTGGTTTGTAAGCAGACTCTCCTCCGCATCAGCAGGGGTCAGACTACCGCTCTCAGAGGGCAGTCCCTCTGCCCATGACATAGATGGCTCCTGGAAATTCCTAGAAATTAGCGGTGGTGCTGTCCGTGGTGCTGATTCAAAACTGAGAGAGGTTTAGCCAAAGTGTGTGTGTGTGTGTGTTTGTGTGTGTGTGTGTGTTGTGCTGTGTCCGAAGGTATTTTCATACTAAATTATTATATAAATCTGTGGATGTGGTAAAGAGGATTGTCTTTCCCTGGTGTGGGTAGGCTCCTTCAATACACTGAGGCCTGAATAAACCAAAGTAGAATAGTATTAGTGCACAGCATTCGTGCGATGACTTTTCAAAGTTTTGTGCTGAAACAGGCAGTCTGTCCTGACACTTTACCTTCCCCTCCATTTAAAGCCAGTGTTTGGAGAGCGGGTGTTTCTGTCAATCAAGTTCTCTGAAACCTAGGTGTCTGGGGTTGAGAGAGGCAAGGAGACAGAAAGAGAGTAGTAGATCTCAAGTGGGATTCAGAACACACTTCCAGGGACCCAGGACTTTATTTTTTTAGATTACAGTAGGTGCTAAGGCTTTACCAAACCAAGAGATGTGTCTTACATGGGTTTTGTCCTTAAAATGCAACTCAGAACAATGTGATGAAAAATGACAAGATCGGGTGATCCTCAAATACAGAATCAGTGATATGCAAAGCTCCATCTGTAGAAGACCTTTCATTAATTTTATCAAGCTTTGTCCACTCATATGAGTGGTACTATGTGTATTGGTGACTACCAGTAAAAATTATCAGTTTTCTCAGGCCAACATTTTCTTGTTCTCTACCTCTGCAAAAAAGGTAACTCTCATAACCACAGAGCTCTCAGTACCATGCTACATGATGTGTCTTAGCATGTCTACCATCAGGACAAGTTCCTGGCACATACTTGCATTTCCAGGGGATAAGAACTGCACACAATGAACATGCACCTTGTACCAGGACCTGTGTATTGTGCTTTGTCTGTATCACAATATCCTAGTGAGATGGGGTTTATTATTCCCCCCACTTCACAGAGCAGGAAACTGAGGTAGAGAGAGGTGATGTGACTAAGTTTCCAGTTGTCACCCCCTTAGCAATGATTAAACTCTTTTCAATTCAAGTCATTTTTTAAATACTAAAACTCAATTTTCTTCCACAGCAATCAATTTTCATGAAATCATTTATAATTCTTTAACTAGAGATATAAAAATCAATTTTTGAAGTTTCCCTTTCTCAGAGAAGTTCTGGGTTCCTGGACAAGATCAGAAGCAATGGTGCTGGTTGATATCTGTCCTCTGAATACTTGGAGCTGAGGCTCCCATCCAGTGACCGCCAAGGTTTCAGCTTGTGATAGCTGAGGAAATTTCACTGGAGATCTTGAATTCATTACTATTTGAGCAGGAAGATTAGTGGGCAGAAATCTGGCTGCGTGGGAATGATGGCTTCCCATTTATGACCTCATCCTTCCCATTGTATTAACTTAGAAATTCAAACTGCTATGAGATGGCAGAGACCCCATGACAAACTAGTCCCACAGAGGAAAGAAAGATTGCTTTTTTCCTTTTACTGTGATTTTGACAAGTATGACGTCCAAGGGCATGAGATATTTAAACAACTGTAAATGTTCCCTTTGTGTTGGTTAAAGGTATAATAGGTATTGGCTGTCCTAACAAAAATTGCAAAGGTAAGTCTTGGAATTACTCTTGTCCTTCCTCAGACTGATCCTCAGGAACTGGGCCTTGAATATCTAAAGCCATTAACTCTCCTTGGACTCAGTATTTTTCTCAGGATGCTGGGAGTCATGACCTCACCCCCATAGGTGATGCTGAGGGGGACGGTTTACTGTAGTCATGCAAGCTCCAGGAATCATCATACATCAAATAGTTGATGCCAAATTTCCAGCCCCATGCGCTGATGACCTAAACATGAACTGTCTGTCCAGGTCCTTCATTTTGTATGATGTAGAAAACTTCCCCTCCCTTGAACCTTATCTTCAACTAATTTACTTGTGAAGTGATAAGGTGGCTAAGGAAGAAGAAGATAGGCCTGTCTCTCCAGTACAGACCCAGGAGACTCCAGGTACATGACGGTGCTGGTCGTGGTGCTGAAATCGGGCAAAGTACTAAGATCAGAGGTCACTCACCTCTGAGAGGGGTCTGACTTTTCCAGCATAGAATCCGGAGCTTGGAGTGGTGAACAGGTGTGGCGTGCCTAAGAGGAAAAAATCAGGGAGAAGTAGACTGCTTATCTACAGGCTGGTGTTCTCTTATGCTTCTCTCTGCTTCCTAGTTCATCCACAGGGTATTCAGTGTGTTTGGCTGTCCTGGTGGGGGAGCTGTCAGGGCGGAGATGGAAGTTGCAGTGTTGTTGTGCACTGGCTCATTTCAGCAGTTTGCAGAGAAAAGAGAGCTTGAAGAAAAGGCAACTAGGCAGACTAAGAGAGTTTGGACAAAGATGTAGGAAGGAGTACAAGAGAGTGTAGTTCATTCTTGACATGACAAAAAACCCCAAAATTTAGAGTGAACCTGGCTTTTCTTGTGGATGGGAAGGTCACTGTTGTCCATGGGTAAGTTTTCTTAGAGAAAAGGAGCAAAACCCAGGCAGCAGTGGACTGAGGCGTGAGGGGGTGTTTAATGCTGTGTCTGGGAACCTGGCACTCCACTCCCACCCTGGCCTCAGAGAGAATAGGGATGCTCTGTGCACCCTGATTCAGAATATGCTCCTAGACTGTCCCCAGAGGGGGGCTACCTCTACGTGGCCAGGGGGCAGGAGACTTCATTGATGATTTTTTGTACCTTTTTCACTTTATAGCATCTAAGTGCCTAACCTGAGTAGAGAACATATTAAAACAAAATTCATCCTGCATTTAACTGTCATTAGACCTTCACTTGGCTCTGGTTCTTCCTTAATTAGGCCTCAAATTCTCCACATGATTTGTTGGGAGCCAATCCACTCGTGCTGGCTAACAAGGTCACAGCAGAAGACCTATGGCTGCTGGTTAATAAAGTCACCGCAGTGAAGACCAATGGCTGCGGGTTGACAAAGTCACCGCAAAGGAAAGGCACAATGATACTTCCCCCTTTAGACCTTTTTGAATTAATCTGGCCTTATATCCCCCCTTTTTCTGGGTGTGTGCTATCATTTATGGCACAGGGATAATAGTACCGTACTTTCCATGTAGATTCGTAGTAATATCTTTGGAAATGAGACAGAGGGTGTGAGTTCCACAGAAAAGCCTGTAAGCCCCTTGAACTGGGCTCATAGACATAAGAGGCTGGCTATGATATCCCTCATAAAGGGTTAAGTTGGTAGGAGAACTTCTTCTTATTAATAATGTTAGAAAGAATAGATTGTGACTTATGAATAGGTAGGAAACAGTAACTATACACAGAGCACCTTTCAGCCTTCACTTAATTCATCACTTTTCCTCCCTAGCCTTCTCATGTGGTAGAGTAAAGAAACTTTCCATTCTTCTTGCATACCTGACCTGCAGGTGGTGGAACACTCTGAGAAAAGTAAAGTTAGAACTTAATTAGTGTATGAATATAGTAATAAATAAAATTTGACTAGACAATAGTATCCTAGACAAGGGAGAGTTATTAATCAGTACTGACCTTTTGGAAGTTTGTATCAATATTGTTATTGCTGTTCAAGTTATTGTATAATTGTACTTTGAATGACTTACAGTTTATAGAAATGAATTAACTGTTACCTAGAAAATGTAACCATAGTGAAACAAAAACAATGATTAATCAATGTATTCTGAATACCATGTGATTGTAACTTAGTGTGTGTGCATAAAAGGAAAGCTAGACCAGCAATTGAGGGAGATGCCTGGCAGTAAATGCTAACTAGAGAATAAAGAGAAAGAAAAGAATTCGGCTCTCTCACTCGATTCCTGCTGACGCCGTCTCTTCCTGTGGGACCCCTGGATTCCCCCCTGGGGCTGGACCCTGGCAATGATTGAAGGTTTAGCCACTGTCCCCCTCCTCTAGGTGGAAGCACAGCATGGAGAAGGAAAACAGTGATCAGGACACTGTAGCCCAATTTGACTTGCTGCTTGTTTTAATGTGGTGCACATTCTGAGAACAGTTGTGCACTTTTTATGTTATTATTTGATAATTAGATAGAAACACTGACTTGTTTTTCCACTCATCCACAATTCATGGGTTGATTCTTGTATGTCCCCTGAGGATAGAACCCACAACCTCAGAGTACCGGGACGATGTTTAACCAACTGAGCTTCCCTGCCAGGACTGGTTTTGCACTTTAAAATAATTGGGAGGAAAATGAAAGATCAAATTGTATGAAACCCAAATTAAAGTGTCCGCAGTTTTGCTCAAATGCAGCTATGTTCACTCTGCAATAGAAGAGTTATGACAGGGACCCTGTGGCTCACAAAGCCTAAAATGTATTCTACTTTTCAGATTCTTGTTTTATATTCAGGCAGTTTGTGGAAGGACTTATCTCTGAATGTCCTTTCCTCAGCTGTTAAGTGCAGTGATAGTGGCAGCGCCTCATATGTAACATAGAACAGTAATGTGAGATGAGACCTACAGCCATCTTTTCAGCGTAATTATTTGCCAGGAACTGTCAAAAATTGTGATGGGTATTGTTAGTTCAATTTGACTCAAACTGTATGAGGCTGGTATTGCTAATATTCCCATTTTACAGATGAGAAAACTGACACCCTGGCTGGCAGTGATTGAGTTGCTGTGGTGTCAATCTTTATCACTTCATATTGACTGTGTCTCCATCAGTCCATAAGGCAGGGACCACAGATGACAGGGTCCTAATTTTCATCACTACAACCTGACCGAGGGCCAGGCTGATACAAGAAGACCTCAAGAAATGACTGTTAGACAAATGAAATAAAAAACCAGGGATCCAGACTCGGCCCATGGTGATCTCTAACAGTGACCTTACCCTGAAACTGCGGCACTGTGGTTTCCAGATGGGAAAAATATGAGTGACACAGTGCCTGTCATGTGCCTCAGGATATCACTCACCTCGGACCCACACCCCTTAAAGCTCTGATCTCTTCATCATGAAGACCTTTGAGCTCTGGCTCTGGGGATACAGGTTTGAGAACCTGAAGGGTCAGTTTTATAGACCCAGGATCTCTGGTCTCCTGATCTCAGAGATCTGAATGTTTAGACTCCCCTAACTTTCTGTTTCACAGGTCTCCTAAGCCCTTGGTCAGTGCAGGGGAGAAGGAGTCTCTAGTTCCTTGAGTTTGGGTAGGAGAAAGTTGTTTCTGGAGCCCAGGTTTTCTCAGCTGCTTGGATCTCTGGGTCTGAGTCTCCGGACCTTGGTGCTCGGTGTTGGGGTACAATGTTTAAGCCTTTGGACCTGTACGATTAGTGTGTCTAAGTTTTAAGGCCCTTGGGTTACTGGAACACTGAGTCTCAATGACTGAGCTTCTTTGTACCTCTCGACCCCTACACAGCCGGTCTTCTAAGATGAAAACACCAAGCACACCAGCCTGGCCCCCTGTTCTGTGCACCTTCAGGGACTCTGGTTTCTGCCCCAACACTCAAAGGTGACACTGAGGTGTTTGGTTCTTTCCACAGTTATACCAGGTGCAGGGAACTTCACCTGATGGGTGAGGTTGCTGCTGTGGTCCCGGGGGCGTGGATTGCAGATGACGAGTCCTGGGGCCCAGAGAGTGTGAGTAGCTGATGTCCAGGAGAAGGTGCAGCATGTGTCCTGCTCATAGGCCCATGACAGGGAGCAGGACAAGTTTCCGGGAGGGCCGACTCCAGGGTCACAGGTGTGGCTGAGGGCTGTGGAGGAGAAGGGGAGACTGGAGGTCAGGGGGGAGGGTCCCAGTTACAGTCCTGAGAGAAGAAGCCTCGGGCTTTGCTCCATGTCCTCCCATCCCAGCCCTGACCGGGGGCCACCAAACACTTCCTACGTGGCCTCTCTATAAGCCCATTACGTCACTGTCCCTGCTCAGAGTACATTCAGTGTGTTTGAGTGTTCCAAAGGACTTCCTTTTCCTGGAAAGTACATCATCTGTCCTCCTGGCATCTCTGATGTCCAGGGTGCAAGTGTAGGTCCAGGAATCGCAAAGAAGGTGGAATGCACCCTGGGTCTCCTCCTGCATTTTATAACTGAGGTTATTTAGGGTCACAGGGAAGGAGATTTGGCCACAACCATTGCATTAGCTACACCCATTCCTCTTGGCCATTCAACTGCCCAGAGCAGGGGTAGCAGCAGCAACATTTCTGACTCAGAGGGTTTCTGGGTGCCGGTGGATGAGAAAGAATGATGCCGTGGGAGGAGGATTGTGGTGAGATTGTTACAGCAGAACAGACTGCCATGGAGGCCAAGTGACACTCAGAGAGCTGGAGAACCGATTGATTATGCCGGCGGGCCCAGAGGAGCTAGCACTCTGAAGTGTGAGCCCGACTGGCTGGGTCTGTGGGGTTTTATGACTGCACAGTCGGGTGGGGTTATACAGTATTCAGAATGCTGAAGCAGGCTTACAGAAGCGAAAAGGTGGAATTAGTAAAAGCAGAAGAAAAAATCAAAAAAGCCATATCAAAACCATGCAAGCTGGAAAGGAGTATGAGATCTTGGCCCTTCCTAAAAGAGGAACCTCAAACTCAAACTTCGCCCCATCTTAGCATAGAACAGATAATCAGCACACAACTTAGAGTTCCAGGACACCCGGCCAGAGAACAGTCAGGGAGGTGACCTCAAGTCCTGTCTGTTCATGGGGGGTTGTCTTCCATCACTGGAGCAGGACCTGGACCTCTGAGGACATCTGAGGATGGGACGCGTGAGTCTCCTAAGGTCCTTCTCGTAAGAGGGGTTATTCTGAGCCCCATTGTCTATAACAGAGAGCTGGTCCACTGAAGTACTGATCTGGAGGTCAGAGGTTCTTCTACAAGCTGTGGTAAATCCTACAAGGTGTAGGCATCTAATGTCCGTGTGGGAGTCTGGGACAGAAGAAAAGAAGGGGGTCTCAGGTGAAGTGAAGGCAGCATCCATTCATTTATTAAGTCACTGACAAAACGCTTAGTGAGCATCGATGTGATGTTTGGCTGAAGACAAGACAAGAAGGGCTACAGCGACATAGTCTATGACAGAGAGGCTCCTGACCCAGTGACACATATGAAAATACTGTAATGTATTTTTCCCCGCCGAGAAGAAAGAAAGGGGTCGTAGCCACAAAGTATGGAATAGTAAAGGCTTTATTGTGTACCACGCTGCCCGGATGATGTTCTCTGGTCCCGGGGGGCAGAGATCAGAGAGTTGCAAGGGGTGACCCTCGTGAGAAATATTTAAAGGGTCTCTAGGGTCATCGAGCTAATATGACGTGGTGAAATCTCACTGGCTGACAGACAGTCACTTTTTTCCAATGGGTTCCTGTGAAGTTTCTTTTGCCGTGCCTGAGTGTGGGCAGTCCTAGCCAAAGTTCCCGGGTCTGAGTTCCCTACATAACCTTCCCCCATTGGCCACCACCCTATATCCTGGTCTTTTGTGTTTATTAAGGGCGCTGCTTATTCATCTGGCTACTTCCTGCTGATTAGGGACATCGTGGGGACAGGGAGATTGGAAGGTGGTGGTTTTGAGTGGTATCAGGAGGAACATCTGTTCGGCCGTGAGTTGAGAATCTTCGCAGATGTGGTCCTGTAAGGATTTTTTTTTAAAAGAGGAGTAATAGGGGGATTTGCAGGGTCCAGCCTTTCGGTAAGCTGAAAGGTAGAGTCCAGTGGTTTCAACTACCAGTGGTCCTGCATGGAGGCAGGCTTGAGGCAAAACTGCATGTCAGGAGTGGTGTGCAAAGAGGAAAAGAAGGGGTCCCATCCATTCCCATGACCGAGACCTGTGAGGGAACTAGAGGTCCAGAGTGTGATGGCAAAACAGAGAAGGTTCACAAGAAATGAGATGGACTTACACACTTGTTGCAGCATACCCTGAGTTCTCTGAGTCCAGGCCATGTCCTAGGAGTTTGAGTGATGCACCCACCTGTCTGGCTTGGCCTTCCCATTCAGGCGGCTTGTCCTCCATGTAGAGACGCTGAGGAAAAGCCTGTTGCCCAAAGGGGCAATCGATCCGCCAATGACTAGACTACTTGCAGTCAGGGCAAGTCTCAGTGGGCAGCCGTGGGTAGGGTCTCTGCCGGGACCAGTGGTCCTGCTTGCCACACTTAAAGCAAGCTCCTGGTGGGGATTTTTCTTTGCATCTTGGATTTGGGTTGGGCACTTCCTGTGCCTTGCCTCTGTTGCTCTGCTGGCCTCAGGGCTGCCACAAGAGCCGGGGTTTGAAGTGTTACCTTCTGCTGCATGCAGGCCTGGCAAACAGCCTTGGCCTGTTCCTACTAGTTGAGACCATTAAAAACTTTTGGCGATAAATTGGTGAAGGTGTTAAAACCGAAAGTCCCTCCAGGAGGCTGCCTGGTCCGATTATCCAGTAGTTTCTGTGGCCTGGCCACAGTGGAAAAGAAGAATAGTTTCTTTTTTTAGGGAGGGAGAAATTTCAGATAAGGCCACTCCCGGAATGTTTTTGGTTTAGGTTTGGATTCCTGTGCCCCCACGACCACGGATTCCTGTGGTCAGAGTTGAGAACTGGCATTCTGCAACTCAAGCTCTGGCCACGGGCAGATAGGGAAAGTAGATGTGCTCGGGACATCTCCACGGGCACACATGCACTTGGACGAAAAGAGTTCCTTGATGTAGCTACAGTTTCAGACAGAGAGTCTCAGCGGAAAGAACTGAGGGGAAGGCTGGAGGCAGGGTACTTACCGCATTGTGTGCCAAAGTAGGTGTAAAGTCAGAGGTCCTGGTTCTTTCTCAGAGGGGAAGGGAAGAGGAGTGGTCCTTGCAGGCTTCTCACTCCTCCCGGGTTTTCGGCACCAAAATATAAGGTATTTTACCCTCACTGTGAAGGAAGGAAGGGGCCGTAGCCACAAAGTGTGGAATAGTAAAGGCTTTATTGAGTACTTCACTGCCCAGACGATGTTCTCTGGTCCCAGAGGGGGAGGGGTCAGAGAAGTATTAAGGTGTGACTTGCATGAGAGATATTTAAAGGGTCCCTAGGATGGTTGAGCTAATATGACGTAGTGAAATCTCACTGGTTGACGGACAGTCACTTTTTTCCAAAAGGTTCCTGGGAAGTTTCTTTTGGCGTGCCTGAGTGTGGGCAGTCTTAGCCAAAGTTCCTGGGCCTGAGTTCCCAACGTGACCTTCCCCTATTGCCCACCACCCTACAATTACTTCCTCCCAAACGCAACACTGTGTGGCTTTAGGGCTGCTGTCACTGGTGAGTTTACCTTGTGTTCTGCCAGTGTCCTGTTTATTTGCTATAAATACAAGTGTGGGCACATTTTTTAGATCTAGTATACTGATTTGTGAGGTTTCTACTATCTCCATAATGAAAACCATGTAGCATCTTCACGCAACACAAAGGGGGAAGAAACGTTCTCTGAGCCTGTGCTGCAGGAACTCGTTTTTATGATTCCCATCACACAGTGTGAATGGGAGAGATCGTTCTAGCTCCCTATCTCAGAGATTGTATTTTCTGTCAAGTAAAAACTCTACTTCAAGTTCTCCAAGTGTCATGGACAAAGTGGTGGATAAACAATGAGTTGAGGTATTTCTACTTATGCTATCCGCTGTCCTTTCTACGTAGAGTACCTTTCTCTCAGTGTTTAGAAATAAGATGATATTACTGTTCAAATGAACTGTGTACTTTCTTTTTAATGACAAAAAATATCACATTTCTTTGGTTGTACTAGCTGCCAAAAATCTCAGAAATATATGTAGTTCTTATTTTCAGAATCAGTGTTGTTCTAGCTTCTGGGTAATTAGGTCTTTTTTTTTTTTTTAAGTGAGAAGTAGGGAGGCAGAGAGATAGACTCTTACATATGAGCCAGCCGGGATCCACCAGGCAAGCCCTCTATGGGGTGATGCCCCACTCATCTGGGGCCATTACTTCGTTGCTTGGCAACCATGCTATTTTATTGTCTGAGATGAGGCCATAAAGCCTTTCTCAGTGCCTGGAGCCAATTTGCTTCAACCAAGTCAAGGCTGTGGGAGGAAAAGGGAGAGAGAGAGAGAGAGAGAGAGAGAGAGAGAGAGAGAGAGAGAAGGGAGAGGGTTGGAGAAGCAAATGTTCACTTCTCTGTGTGCCCTAACTGGGAACTGAATCTGAGACTTCCACACTCTGGGCCGGCACTCTACCACTGGGCCAGCTGGCCAGGGCTCCAATTTGTACTTCTGAGTCCCTTCCCCTTTTTCACCCATTCTCCAAGCACTCTATCATCTGAAAACCATCAAAATGTCCTCTATCTCAGTCTGTTTCTGCTCTGCTTGTTTATTATGTTTTTTTAGATTCAGTTGTTGATCGATTTGCATTATTGCCATTTTATTGTTTATATATTTCCTCCTCCTCCTCCTTCTTCAAGAAAACTCTTTAACATTTGATATCATACTTGTTTGGTGGTGATGGACTCCTTTAGTTTTTTCTTGTCTGGGAAGCTCTTTTTCTGTCCTTTTATTTTAAGTCATTCTAAATGATTACTCTAAATGAAGAATCTTGGTCCTTGCTTTTCATCACTTTGAATATTTCTTGCCAGTCTCGTCTGGTCTGCAAAGTTTTTGTTGAGAAATCACCTAAAAGTCATATAAGAGCTTCCATGTAGGTAACTAACTGCTTTTCTCTTGCTTCTTTTAGAATTTTTTTCTCTGTCTTTTATTTTTTGAATTGTGATTATGATCTCTTAATGTAGGTCTCTTTGGGTTCAACTTGTTTGGGACTCTTTGTGCTTCCTGGACATGTATGTCTGTATTCTTCACCAAATCAGAGAAGTTTTCATCATTATTGCTTTAAATAGTTTTTCAATTTTTTTATCTCTTTTTCTTCTCTGGTCTCCTCACAATGGTAATGTTGGTACGCTTGAGGTTGTCCCAGAAGCTCCTCGCACTCTTCTCATTTGGGGGAATTTCTGTTTCTTTTCATTGTTCTGAACAGGTGTATTTTGCTGCCTTATATTCCAAATTGTTGATTTTATTTATGGATTTATCTACTCTACTGTAGATTCACTGTAAGTTATTCTTCATTTCAGTTCATGTAGCCTTCATTTCTGACTGGTCCTTTTCTATGCTGTTGAGGTTTTCACTAATTTCATCGAGCATCCTTATAACCAGTGTTTTAAACTCTGCATTAGTGGATGAGTTTTCTCCATGTCGTTTAGTTCTCTTTCTGGGATTTGTTCCCCTCTTTCATTGGCACACGTTTCTTTGTCCTCTTGTGGAAGCGTCCCTGTGTGTCTTTCTATGTATTAGGTAGAGCTGCTACATCTCCCAGGCTTGACAGAGTGGCCTCATGTAGTAGGTGTTTCCTAGGGTCCAGTGTCACAATCTCCCATCACACATAGTGGACACGCCCCTTGTGGGCTGTGCATGTGCTCCTCTTGTAGTTTAGCTTTTATTTGTGACACAGATGCAGAGAGAGACAGAGACAGGGACATTAGGGACAAACTGACAAAAATGAAGAAAGAAGTATCCATTCTTCCTTGCGGCACTTTCGGTGGCTAAAGAACAAGGAGATAGGCCTGTATCTCCAGTACAGATTACAGACCCAGGAGACTCCAAGTACATGACGGTTCTGGTCATGGTGCTGAAATCGGGCCGAGTACTATGGTCAGAGATCACCCACTTCTGAGAGGGGTCTGACCTTTCCAGCATAGAATCCAGAACTTGGAGTGGAGAACAGGTGTGGCGTGCCTAAGAGGAAAAAATCAGGGAGAAGTAGACTTGCTTATCTATAGGCCGGTGTTCTCTTATGCTTCTCTCTGCTTCCTAGTTCATCCACAGGGTTTTTCTGTCATGTTTGGCTGTCCTGGTGGGGGAGCTGTCAGGGCGGAGATGGAAGTTGCAGTGTTGTTGCGCACTGGCTCATTTAAGAAGTTTGTGGAGAAAAGAAAGCTTGCAGAAAAGGTTACTGGGCGGACTAATAGAGTTTGGACAGAGATGTAGGAGGACCAGAGAGGGTAGGTCATTCTAGACATGACAAAAAAAACCCCCAAAATTTAGAGTGAGCCCAAAGTAAGTAGCCTTTATTTGTGGATGAGAAGGATGCTGGTGTCCATGGGTAAGTTGTCTTAGAGAAAGAGAGAAAAACCCAGGCAGCAGTGGGTTGAGGCATGAGGGGGTGTTTAATGCTGTGTCTGGGAACCTGGCACTCCACTCCCACCCTGGCCTCAGAGAGAATAGGGATGCTCTGTGCACCCTGATTCAGAGTATGCTCCTAGACTGTCCCCGGAGGGGGGCTACCTCTACGTGGCCAGCGGGCAGGAGACTTCACTGATGATTTTGTTGTACCTTCTTCACTATAGCATCTACGTGCCTAACCTGAGTAGGGAACATATTGAAACAAAATACATCCTTCAGTTAACTGCCATTAGACCCACTTGGCTCTGGTTCTTCCTTGATTAGGCCTCAAATTCTCTACCTGCTTGAAGGTTTAGCCACTGCCCATCTTCCCCAGGTGGAAGCACAGCATGGAGAAGGAAAACAGCGATCAGGACACTGTAGCCCAATTTGACTTGCTGTTTGTTTTTATGTAGCGCACATGCTGAGAATAGTTGTGCACTTCTTAAGTTATTAATTGATATTTAGATAGAAACACCTACTTGTTTTTCCACTCATCCACAATTCATGGGTTGATTCTTGTATGTCCCCTGAGAATAGAACCCACAACCTCAGAGTACCGGGACAATGCTTTAACCATTGAGATACCCTGCCAGGACTGGTTTTGCACTTTTAAATAATTGGGAGGAAAATGAAAGATCAAATTGTATGAAACCCAAATTTATGTGTCCAATAGGTTTTGCTCGAATGCAGCTATGCTCACTCTACAACAGATGAGTAATGACAGAGACCCCGTGGCTCACAAAGCCCAAAATGTGTTCTACTTTTCAGATTCTTTTTTTATATTCAGGCAGTTCAAGGAAGGACTTATCTCTGAATGCCCTTTCTTCAGCTGTTAAGCGAAGTAATAGTGGCAGCACCTCTTATGTAACATAGAACAGTCATGTTATGAGATGAGACCTACAGCCATCTTTTCAGCATGCTTATCTGCCAGAGACTGTCTTAAACTCATAATGGGTATTGTTAGTTCAATTTGACTCACATAAACACTATGAGGGTGGTATTGCTATATTACCATTCCCATTTAACGGATGAGGAAACTGATGCCCTGCCTGGCAGTGATTGATTGCTGTCCTGTCAAACTTTGTCACCTGATATTGATTGTGTCTCCATCACACCACAAGGTAGGGGCCACAGATGACAGTGACTTTATTTTCATCACCAGAACCTGGCCCAGGGTCAGGCTGATACAAGGAGACCTCAAGAAATGACCATTAGACAAACGAACTAAAAAACCAGTGAACCAGAATCGTCCGTAGTCATCCCTAACAGTGGCTTCATGGTGGTCATCTACCCTGAAACTGGAGCACTGTGGTTCCCAACATGAGGAAAAGAACGGGTGACACAATGCCTGTCACGTGCCTCAGGACATCACTCCTCTCAGATCCACACCCCCTGAGGCTATGATCCCTTCTTCATGAAAACCTTTGAGCTCTGGCTCTGAGGATATGGGTTTGAGGACCTGAAGGGTCAGTTTCATAGACCCAGGATCTTTGTTCTCCTGATCTCAGAGATCTGAGATTCTTGGATTTCTTGAGCCTCCAGATTTCAGTTTCAGAGGTCTCCAAGGCCCTTGGTCACTGGAGGAGAGATGGAATCTCTAGGTTCCTGACTTTGGGTAGGGAAAGTTGTTTCTGGGGCCTGATTTTCTTGGCTGCTTGGTTCTCTAGGATCTGGGTCTCCAGGCCTTCGGGTTCATCTAAGTCTCCAGACCCTTGGGCTACTGGAATGCTGAGTCTCAATGACTCTGGTCTTCAAGGGTTTTCACCTTTGAACCCCTCAGTCTCGGGAGTCGGGGTCTGTAGGGTCTCTTAGTTCTGTTAGGACCTCCCCCTTTTGCTGTCCACCATCAAGCCCCATCTCTATGTGATAGGAAGTGTGTATCCCGTTCCCGGGCTGGGGCCTGCACAGTGGGTCGCAATCTCACCCACTACCTAGAGCTAGCCGGGAGCCCCCGCAGAGACACCACTAACCCTCCCACCAAAAATCACTAACAGCTGACGCACACGCAGAGACCTGGGCTCACACCCTGCTCCTTCTCCCCATTCGACACGCTCAAGCGCACCATTACTGCCCCTGCAGGCACGCAGAATTCCACTCCGAGCTCCCACCCTTGGAATCTCTGCCCTGTGTCTGCACTGCCTCCAGCTCATACCCTCGCGACCCAACCCCCGCACTCCACCTGCAATTTCCACCTCTTATCCGATCTAAAGGTCCTCTCATCCTTTATAACGTCTATAATAATCCCACAAATACAGATATCCGAATGCAGCCACCCAGCCTTTCAAGAGTTCTGCACCGTGACAGATAGCAACCATTTCAGATGAAATACAGCTCCGCCGCTTCCCCGCCTGTGCGCAGGCGCACAAAGAAAACGGCGCAATGCTTTTGGGGAGCTGTAGGCAGAGCTCAAGGAGTCGCAAGGATTGCTGGGAGTCGTAGGCCAAGCGCTCTCCGTCGCCACAGTTGCTTCAAACAGAGCTGTTGCAAGGGGTTTTGGGAGCCGTAGACGAGAAAGCCCCACGGCCTTGTGGGAGTCGTAGTCCAGGAGCCACTTCCGTGGCCGCCTTCCGCGTGTCTGGCATTTCAGGTGTCCCAGCACTCCGTTCTGCTCTGGTGAGTCTTCACTCTTGTGGCGAGTGGGCTCGTGGGCGCCCATCTTTGTTGCGAGGCTGTGTAAGAGTTAAGGGTCTCTGGGGACGGTGGCTCGCCTTTGTGATTTCCCAGCGCTTGTCTCTCCGAGACCTCTGACCAGGATCCTCACTTTGGACACTGCGGCTCGCCTGTTCCTTGTCCATCCACCCCCCCCCCCCCCCCAGGTCGGGTTCGACCATCTCCCTGACCCGCCTCTAGTCGGGAAAGTGCGGGAGGTCCCCTACTCTGCCCTAGAAGCTCTGTCACGATATAGGTCGCGCACCATCCACCCAGTGACAAGGCGGCAATCCCAGGGCACCCCTTGGTCCGCACGCCGTCTTCTGGGTGCATTTATTATCCCCTCAGCCTACCGATCGCCGACTCTGCGTGCCAAACCCTGTGCGAAGTGGAGGAAGACAGTGGTGAAGAGGCAGAGCCGGATTCTGCCTTTAGTGAGCTAACAGTACAGTGGAGGGGTCAGGCCTGTCTCCGTGACAGGTAGAGCCGTGGCTAGGCTGAGATGGAGGCATACAAGCGGCTCTGCGAGCCCAGAGGAGGCGCCTGACCCAGCCTGGCGTCCATAAAGTCTTCGAGGGGCATACATTTAACAGGAACTTCAAACTTGACATGTCCCAATGTAAAACCTGGTCGTCCCCCTGACTTAGTGTCCCAACATCCTCCCAAGGTGCTTTGGCCAAAACCTTCAAGTCATTCATCATTTCTGTATCCTTATCACCCTCTCCTCCACCCCAGTACATATCTTGCACAAGTCCTATAGTCTCTACCTTCAAAATAGATACAAAACTCCATTTCTTCCCACCTCTACTGCCACCATCCCCGTCCAGGCCACCGTCATCTTACTGACTGTTGATTGCCTCATTCTCTCCCCGATCACCTCCCTGCTTCAGCCCTTATAGGGTACAGTCTGTTCTCACAGCAGCCAAAGGAATTCTTTTGATACCTAAGTCAGATTATATCCCTTCTCTGCTCAAAACTCTTCCATGTCTCCCATCTCCCTCTGAATAAAATGAAAACACTATATTGTGTTCTACGAGTCTCTGACAAACATGCACAGATTCATCAGCTGATGGTCTTCCTTCTCCAGGAGGTAGCCCTCCAGTGATTGTAGATGTAGGGGGAGAGGAGAGACGTGTCTATGTCCTTTGCTGCCTAGGAGCTGTGTGGAAGGTGGTGGTGCTCTTAGGAGATGGGATACGGCTGGGCAAGAACGGGTTGTTGCCTGGGGATCAGAGGAACTGGTCAGCTTGGGCAATTTGGATCTGAGAGAAGCCCAGCACAGATCCTCCATGGTGGTGGTGGTGGCGGGGGAGGATCTTGGAAGACCAGCCTGGTAGACACTGCCATTCAGGGTCACTCATAAGGGGAATGAACTGGACAAGACCCAAGGACCATGAGTCTCCAAAAAAGACTCAGCAGGTGAAAACCAGGAGAGTAAAAGAGGATCAGGTCAAGAAATAAGAGAATAGATTTCAAAGGAGGTGTTGCTCGGCTGTGACAGATTGTCACGGTGGATGGGTCCTGAGAGCTGCTTGCACCCAGTGTCAGGGAAGAATACTCTTGGCAGGAGGAAGAGCAAGTGCAAACACCTGGAGATGAGGTCACAGGAAAAGGGAGCCAGATCGCATAGGGCTTTGTAGGCCATTAGTTTTTCCTAAAGTAAGGTGAGATGCATGAGAGGACATAGAGAAGACACGGGGCCAGATTCCACCTCTGCGTGGAGAGTAGTGCCCATACCATAGCAGCCTCCTTAAGCCAGAACATTTGTGTGTCCACCCCATCTCTAGAAGAAGCCTGCCCCACTTGCACGTGCTATACAGGCAGCCTCCCTGGAGGAAGCCCCGCAAGCTGGAATGCACATGTAACCTGTCTTCTTTTTCTTCCTGTCCAAGAGACGCCGACCCCTGCCAACCAGCCCGGACCCCGCGATGCCCGCCCCGCAGTGCGCCTCCTGCCACAAGGCCCGCGCCGCCCTCCGCCGCCCGCGCTCCGGCCAAGCACTGTGCGGTGCCTGCTTCTGCACTGCCTTCGAGGCCGAGGTGCTGCACACGGTGGTCGCGGGCCACCTGCTGCCACCCGGCGCTGTGGTGGCCGTGGGCGCCTCGGGCGGCAAGGACTCCACAGTGCTGGCACACGTGCTGCGCGAGCTGGCGCCACGCCTGGGCATCTCGCTGCAACTGGTGGCTGTGGACGAGGGCATTGGTGGCTACCGAGACGCGGCGCTGGCGGCCGTGCGGCGCCAGGCGGCGCGCTGGGAGCTGCCGCTCACCATCGTGGCCTATGCTGATCTCTTCGGGGGCTGGACAATGGACGCTGTGGCCCGCAGCACGGCCGGCTCCGGCCGCAGCCGCTCCTGCTGTACCTTCTGCGGGGTGCTGCGGCGCCGGGCACTGGAGGAAGGGGCGCGCCTCGTGGGAGCCACGCACGTCGTGACAGGTGAGTATATGCTCGGTAACAGGAGGAACTTTGTGGGAAGATCGAGTGCACGCATGGACAAAGACAGGCACTGAAAGGGGGCTGAGGCGCATGCCCTAGAAGTGAAAAGGAGACCATGGGTATGCCCTCAGTGGAGGTTCTCAGTAAAGGGAAGGGGACATCGTGACCCGTGAGTGCATGAGTGGCATGGAGGAACTCTGTGGGGCGCCTGCGCAGACCAGGGCAGGCACTGAAAGGAGGCTGAGACTTGGTGCGTCCTACATGGAGGATTCCAGTAAGGAGAAGAGGTTTGCATGCTCTGAAGGTTTAGAGGCATGGTATGTGTGGGTCTTTGGAATGCGGTACGGAAGGTGTAGCAAGGTTTTGAGTCACTGCCATTGTCTTGGTGTACACACACACGCACGTGAAAATACAGGGCTGGAGGGGTACTCTTAGGGCCGTGGTTCTTTGTTTTTTAAAAATGACATTCTTTATGTTTCCCTTCCCGAGATGAGGGGTATGCAGGGGTATCCCCCATTAGAAACCGTCTAATGAAACGCAACTGTGTCTTTTAACTCTTTTTGTCTCTCGGCTACGCGTCCCTCTCTCTTTAAAAAATTTTTTTTTTCCTTTTTCTTTTCCAAGTGAGGGGAGGGATGATAGAGAGACAGACTAACTAGTATCCAAACCAGCAACCCCGTCTGGGGCAGATGTTCGCAAACTGAGCTTTCTTTAGTGCCTGAGGTGGAGGCTCCACAGAGCCAACCTCAGCACCCAGGGCTAATGCACTTGAACCAGTCAAGCCATGGCTGCAGGCTGTGGGAGGGGAAGAGAGAGAGAGAATCAGGAGGGAGGAGGGGTGGAGAAGCAGATAGTCACTCCTCCTGTGTGCCACTACTGGGAATCAAACAGCAGACATCCACACACTGGGCCAATGTTCTACCACTGAGCAAACCAGCCAGGGCCTGACTGGCTTTGCCTCTCTCATAACTCTTATTCTTTCCCACTCATTACTTCAACAAATAATTATTGACCATTTACTGTGCGCTAGATACAACAATGTAGCCTAGAACAAAGTACCTAATCTCTGTTTCCTCTTTTGTAGATTGGGGATATTAATAATATCTGGGTCCTAGAGATGTTGAGAGTTAGATGTGTGAAGCACTTAGACTAGAGGCTGAAAGACAGTGAATATGATGTAAACCTTTGCTGTTACGATGCACAGCACAGCTTCTGCTGCTGCCCAAGTCTCACATATAGAATTGTAACCTTGTAAGTGCTAATAAGGACAATTACACTTTGCCTGACCAGGCGGTGGTGCAGTGGATAGAGCATCAGACTGGGATGTGGAGGACCCAGGTTTGAGACCCCCGAGATCTCCAGCTTGAGTGCAGGCTCATCTGGTTTGAGCAAGGCTCACCAGCTTGAGCCCAAGGTCGCTGGCTTAAGCAAGGGGTAAGGGGTCACTTGGTCTGCTGCAGCAGGCCCCCCCCCCCCCACCGTCAAGGCACATATGAGAAATCAATCAATGAACAACTAAGGAGCCGCAGTGAAGATTTGATGTTTCTCATCTCTCTCTCTCCCTTCCTGTCTGTCTGTCCCTATCTCTGACTCTCTCTGTCTCTGCCACACACACACACACACACACACACAAAATTACACTTTGGGAATTTGTAACAGGAGGACCTAGTGGAGGGAGTAAGGTGGGGATTAAGGAGGCATTTCCCGAGTGAGCTGAGACCTGAAAGCTGCGTGGGTAACGAGGTGAATGAAGGACGAATGCAGGTTGGGAGAGGTGTTCTGAACAAAGGAAACAGCTTATGCAGTTTATGCAAAGGCCCTGAGGAGAGGATGTGGCGCCAGTGAGAAGCCCCAAGAAGACCCGAGTTTTACTGTATAGATTCAAGTATAAGATGACAAGATGCAGAGTAAGATTTAACTTAAATGTTTAGGTGACCGTTAGGTAGTCACTTACTTTCTCAGTGACTTGCATAGCCAGAAGAACCATGTGACATTTTCTGTGCAATCGGAAGCGCTCTAAGGCTGAAATAGTACACTGTATTTGTAGCATGAAGCACTTTCACTCCCTCCGTGAAAGGGCACCTAACACAGGGCCTGCCTGGCCCAGTAGGTGGGTGGCAATGGGGACACCCCAAGTTGCTCCCTGGGAGCCTGTCCTCCCGTTTCTCATTGTGTCCATCTCTGCTTCCACCTGACTGCCCCACCTTGTCCCCTGGGTCCCCTTGACCAACAGCGCCCCTCGCCCCCTCCTGACCTGCCCCCCATCTCCTGCAGGCCACAACGCTGACGACATGGCGGAGACCGTGCTCATGAACTTCCTACGGGGCGACGCAGGCCGGCTGGCCCGGGGCGGGGGCCTGGGCTCCCCGGGCGAGGGGGGCGCCCTGCCGCGCTGCCGCCCGCTGCAGCTGGCCTCGCAGAAGGAGGTGGTGCTGTACGCGCACTTCCGCCGCCTCGACTACTTCTCGGAAGAGTGCGTGTACGCGCCCGAGGCCTTCCGCGGCCACGCGCGAGACCTGCTTAAACTGCTGGAGGCTGCGCGACCATCGGCGGTGCTGGACCTCGTGCACTCGGCCGAGCGCCTGTCGCTGGCCCCGGCCGCACGGCCCCCGCCCGCCGGCGCCTGTTCGCGCTGCGGGGCGCTGGCCAGCCGCGCGCTCTGCCAGGCCTGCGCCCTCCTGGACGGCCTGGACCGCGGCCGGCCCCGCCTGGCCATCGGCAAGGGCCGCCGGGGTCGCGACGAGGTGGGACCACTGGGGACGCCTCGGGAGCAGGAGCAGGTCCGAACCCCGGCCCCCCAGGCCGTCCCCACCTTCTAGGGAGCAGTTCTCCGTTGGGATCCGACCTGGGAGCCAGGGAGGCTGTAAATGACTAAATAAACCCCAGTAACCTCTGCGCAGGGCTTCGGAGTGAAGTCAGGATGGGGACGGAACCGGTTACCCGTGACCCTCGGAAGATGGGCCGGGGCTCCTGGGTCCGAGGCAGGAGGGGGCTTAACAACTTCCCACTTCTGAGCGAGGGAAATGAGAGGGTTGCTTGCCTCGTACTCCTCCAGGGTCTCAGACAGTCCTAGCCCTTCCTGAGCACCTACTGTGCACCCACGATTCCTGTTTGTAGAGGGATCAGCGCAGCCACCTGACTTGATGGGCACCGGTCACTCACAGTAAACACGGTGCTTCTCTGAGCCCCGCGCAGCCTGCAGGCACCGCCCCCTCGGTTCATTCGCATCACCTCATTGGCTGTAGCCTGAGCACCGGCAACTTCGTGATATCACCTGGCTGGGCGTAACCAGGGTCTGCCTGGGGCTCTTCAAGACAGTGAAATTGCCCCCTCCGCCCTCACACCTGAATCCCTCCTGGTGGCCCTTTGATGGATGTGGAGAAGCTGGGTGGCCTTCCCAGACCTCCGCTTCTGGAGTAGAGCTGGGTGAGCCTGGGTCAGTGACTCAACTTCTCTGGTCTTTGGTTTCCTCCTCTGGAAATGGAATCAAAGTCCTCCGTCAGAGCGCTGTGGTGAAGATTTGATACAGTGCTCTGTAAAACGGGCCGACTTGGTTGTTCACATTCAGGTTTGGCCACCAGGGGGCTCTGGGTTTCAGGGTTGCTGTCCTGCTGGTCCACACTGTGTGAGGCCCAGAGTTTCCTGCCTGATCCCTGGGGAGACTTGGTGTTTTCAGTCCCACCTCCAAGCTTTGCTGGGCTGATCCCTTGTCAGGAATGCCCTCCCTGTCCCATCTTCCTGCTCAGATCCACGTAGGTCCTGGAAGTCTTCCTGATACTTCCACCCGGCCCAGACCCCTTCCGTTGGGTCCAACCCTCATGTGTGCCCATTCCCCACCTTTTGGGTCTCTTTTTCCTAAAAGGAAAGAGCAGTGATGGGAGTCAAATAATTTAACAATCGGTTCTCTGCCCTAATGACTGTTTTAAGTATAAAAAAAGATATACCAAAAAGTAGTTTATTTCATGCATTTAATACTTAAATAAGAACAATAAAAGAAGTACACAAAACTAGATTATAAGAAAGAATTTTAAAATATTAATGAAAAATATTAAATAATACCTGACAAAAAACAATAAAAGTGTTATTTAAGTTATTTCTGTATTGCTTCTTGATTGGCATCCTTACCTGCAATGATTTTTGCCTGTAGATGAAATGAACATTACTGCGGGTGCTTAGAATACACTTGTGCAGATGAATATTAAAAAAGAGTAAGGAATGTAAATATGTGATTTCCATATTGGGTAGCTGTCCAGGTGCCCACCTTAGAGACCACACTGATTACAAGTGCCATTTTAACAACCGGTTCACTGAACTCAACAAAAAATTAGGTATCGGTTCTGCCGAACTGGTGGGATCTGGCTGAATCCCACCACTGGGAAGGAGAGGCTGCCTTTTGCAGCAACATGAATGGACCATGAGGGGATTATACTAAGTGGAATGAGTCAGACAGAGAAAGACAAGTACCATATGATCTCACTTATATGTGGACATTTAAAAAGAACTCGTAGAACAGATTGGTGGTTCTGTTCTAGGGGCGGAAGGTGTGGGTGGGCAAAATGGATGCAGGTGGCCTAAGGTGCACATTTCCAATTATAAAATAATTAAATAATGAGGCGGTAATGTACAGCGTGGTGATTTTGGTTAATAATAAACTATTAATTAATAATATAGTTAATAATACTGTGTTGTATATTTGATAACTGCTAAGTGTATATTGCTGAGAGAAAATTGTTAAAAGGTCTCATCACAATAAAAAAGTTGGTAACTCTGTGGTGACGGATGTCAACAAGACATTGTGATGAGTACTTCACAATATGTACATATGTGGAATCGTTATGTTGGATACTTGATGCTAACATAATGTTATATGTCAGTTCTCTCTCAATCATATATCTGTAAACTCAGCCTGCTACTAGGATTAGATCAGAGTGCTCCCAGACTTCCAGGCAGTGTTCCCTTCCTGCTCCATTTGTGTTCCAACATCAGCAGAACAAATTCCTTACATTAAATTCCCACTGCTGAAATACATAGTAAAGCTTCTGTATTTCTGATTGGCTGTTTGACTGAATAAATCTCAAGAGATAAAACAATGGGCACTGGGTGATTTCAAATGCCTTCAATATAAAACCTGCAGCCAACTAGGGATAAAGGGGAAGTTCCCTAATGAGACAGAGAGAATCTTCAGCAAACATCATACCTAATGCAGTAGCATCAGGTCCTAATCTAGAAAGGTCATAACAATACATTAAAAACTATGAAAATTAAAAAAAGTAAACAAAGCTGGTTTTCTTCATAAATTATTGCAGATATAGAAAAATCCATAAGTATATACCGATACATTTGGGGACTTAAGAAAGTTAGCAAGGTTCTTAGAGACAAAATCAAATTACAAATTTAAATGCATTTCTATGTCACAGTAATAAAAGATAGCATGTTATAAAAGATGCCATTGACAACAGCATCAAAAATTATGATATACCTGGAATACATTCAGAGATGTACATAAAAATTTAATATACACATCCTCAATGGAGGAAATCAAAAATCTGTATGAAAAGTCATTAAATATGTAAATAAATATAATATAAAAATGTGCATTGTAATGGCTATGAAAACAATATTGTGTAAAAAAGCTATTCTACTCAAATTACTCTGCAGAATTAAAGCACGTGACCCCATCTGCCAGTTGACTTTTGATTAACTTGGTAGCTCTGTTATAAAATTTATATTGAAATGAGTTATTCCAAACCCAAGCAAGGTAATCATAAAGAAGAGTAATGCATTGACTTAGTCACAAGTGTTCCAGGTGAAGGGGTTTCAGGCAGAAACTTTGGCATCAACATGTTCAAGAGAATAGACACTAAAAGGGGAATGTCATGGTCAAACCGAGAGGCACACAAGAAGGAGCAGGCAGGATGGCGTGACCAGTAGCAGACTTACCATCCTGCTGTGAACACCTGTCAAACCAGACAGAACATGGGAGACAGTTCGCTTTGCCTTGTTCCAAATGTAGCTCATCCTCCCAGTTGCCAACCCTGATGACAACACCAACATCAAGCCCCCACCAGCCACAGCAGAGGGTGGCCACACAGAGCAACAGCTTCCTAGAACTTTCGGGGAGCTTCCCCTTCAGACGCCCATGTTGACTGCTGGACATCCTGGCTTTTCACACTGGCGGCTGCTCTCTCATGTTCACACACACCTGTACTTCAGGTGAGCTGCTTCATGATGTGCCCTCTCCCTTCCCGTCCCCTCCAGGACATCACTTCCTGGCTCCTGTCACGTCGTGTAAGGTCAGGGTTTTCTAATAAATCCCCTCTTCTCAGAGTCCTCTCGGTGCTGTTCCCTGACCACACTGTCTGATGCAGCTGGGACAACTTACACAGACGCTTCAGACTCTGGGTGGTGTTCTCCTCCCCCAGACATACTTCCTGTTGCCGGCAGCAGGTGGGTCACTGTGGTCCACCAGCGACTGAGAGAATTCAAAGCCGGCTTCAATTCCCGTGAGGGTCTCGACTATTTCCAGTCTACCCTCATCTTTAGGGTCCCAACCCCAAGACTACAATGCTTACCAGGGCCCCTCCTCCTTGCCCAGACCTCTCTTTTGGCCCCATGAGACTGGTGAATGTACTTAGCTTCACAGTGACTGCTCAGAATCAGTAGTCCATTTGAGAAAAAAGTGACTCCAAATACTTGTCTCATCGCTTTCGACTTCCTGCTTCTTCCAGCTTCACTGTGAAAATCCTCTTTGTTGCCTCCAAACATTTAAAAAATCTTATCCAGTTTTTCTACTTGTCTTCTTTCCCATGAGGAAGGTTTGAAAGAACATGGCAAGCCACTGCCAGAATCATGTCACTGAACTAGAGAATTTGCTGAACGTCCCTCCATGCTCTGAGTGCCTTTCCCCTAAAGCCCTAGGAGGCCACCCACTGAGGGGCTTCTCCAGAGGTCTTGTTTCTCCCCGGACCAGCTAGCCTGTCCCCAGCTCATGAGACACAGCACAGGATGGTGTGCTCTATGATAGCACCAGCTCTGGGTGCAGTTCCTGTGGTTCCCTGCCCTGGGCCCCCCACCCCCATGTCCTCTTCCAGAGCCCACCCCAGGGTCCCCAGGATGTGTATATCAGGTACCTGAGTCAGTACTAGGAAGAAGAGGTATCGCAAACCAGCGTGGTGAGTAATTGCCTTTTAGTCATTTTGGGGAAGAGTCTTTGTATTAATAGTATTTAATAAACCAAGTGTGAAAGGGGCAGTAGGCCCATATTGAGTGTAAGTAAGTTTACATTTTTTCAGAGTTTTAAAGGTATAAGTTTATTATGTTTTTGCATTAGTTTTCCTTTATTTTGTTTTTTTATAAAAGGAAAACACGGTAAGGCCATTTATTGTTTCCCCTATATTTTGAGTTTGATCTATAGATTGTTGGAGCAGGGATTTCCCAGATTTTGAGCTATAGACTCTGGAATCAGCCTGATAAGGGTATGAGAGGAGCAGAGGGTTGAACATAGGAAGGAGCCGAGGGCGGCAGAGGCCACGCGGTTAAGGCAGCCATAGCCGCAAAATTTTTATCCCGAGTCATTCTCAGACTTCAAGTTGTTCTCATATTCGCATTCCTCCATTTCTGGCTCACCCTGATACTTTTCAGACAACGATTCGTCCTCATTTGGAAACATTTCTACAAAAAGTTCCCTTATTTATTCTAACTGTCCCATAATTTATTACTCCTGACTATACTCTCCCAAACTCACTGTGTACACTTGGGGAGTTCCGTCACCTGCCTTTAGCTTAGTTTCTCGTACCCAGGCCTCACGTTGGGCGCCACTTGTCACAAACCAGCGCAGCTAGTAATTCTGGGTCCTGGAGGGAGAACAGTGTGGAATGAAGAAAATAGACTCACCGAGAAAAGAGGATGGGATCGGGAGGCCTCTTCAATGCTGATGGCAATATCAGAGAGAACGAGCCTCCGGTCTTTGCTTTATTATATACCATAGACCCCTGGTTGGCAAGCTGCGGCTCACGAGCCACATGCAGCTCTTTGGCCCCTTGACTGTGGCTCTTCCACAAAATACCAAGTGTGGGTGCTACCTCGATAAGGAATGTACCTACCTATACAGTTTAAGTTTAAAAAATTTGGCTCTCAAAAGAAATTTCAATTGTTGTACTGTTGATATTTGGCTCTGTTGACTAATGAGTTTGCTAACCACTAGCATAGACAATTAAAGTCTTTAATCCAATATACATATAGGGAAGTTTTTGATAGAAAGCCACTCATTTGAGGCATAAATTGGATTCCTCATACGAGTGCACCACCCTACATCATGCAATAGTCAAGGATGTGGAGAAAAGCTTAGTGTTGAAAAGATTTTAATATTAAAAGATTTTAGTACTAAGAAAGTGGGAAAGGCTCAGTCCCAAACAAGCATTAGGCTACAATGACCCTGCCAGCCCACAGCCTGTCTCCACAAAGAGGGAGAGAGCAGAGCTCAGGAAAATATGACACCACGAGGGCCCTTTATGCTAACTCAACCCTCTGGCTAAGTCTTTTACCCTACATGTCCCATTCAGAGATCATGTTTCTATATGAGAGGGTATCTCCTGAACAGTCTCCTCCTCCTGAAGTAACAATGTCCTGCTCTCCCCATCCAGGCACCTCTGTTTCTCAGGGGACAGTCAGCGGTGCAGTTTCCCAAAGTGACTGGCCATCTCCCACAGCTCTGACCTGGTCTATGTGGGCACAGGAGCTTCATAGGTTATGTTGGCCTCTTCCTTAAATCAGAAAATATAGACCATTCTACACTAAACCCACTAATTTCAGGATGAGAGGAGGCCGGAGCATGAGAACACACAGTTCTATACCGTGTCCCCAGTCCTCACCTGCAGCTTCTGCCTGTGTGCTTCTCTAGGTTGTAACCCAGTGGAGACCAAGGACTGTGTTTTGTGTCCCTCTTCCCCCTACACTGTCACAGCAGGGGTGGCGGCAACAGCTTGGGCTTGGAGGGGGCAAGTCCTGGACACCTGACATCACTGGACCTGTCCCTTCTCTGGGGATCAGGGGCAACACCTAGGGCTCTTTCTGGATTGGGCTGCCCCCCCAAAAATCTTTCCTCTCTCAGGAGCGCCCTTCTCCCCAGTGGCAAACAGGGAAGTGACGGCTGAGCTCTTCTGTCCCCAGGCTGGTGATAACCTGTCAGGGTGACCCCTTTCCATGCTGCTCCCCACTCATGTCACCTGTCTCAGGTGTTCATCCCCACCTCCCTCAAAGAACGCAGGGAGCCTGGTCTCTCTCTGTTCTCACAGAATACTCGGAACATTCCTCTGGGAGCAGCAGGGTCAGGGGCCAAAACCTAACTGATACTGAACCCTGTCTCTGTTCTGCCCACAGCACAGGCCTGGTCACACAGGAAGTCTTAACAAGGGATGGCTGAACTCATACTCATCACAAGGGGCCCCTTATGGTCAAGTCAGAGGCCAGAATGGAGAGCAGTGGCCCTGACTCCAGCCCAGATGGGAGGGTGCTCTTTGTGGGTTTCTGGTTTCAGTTTGAGTTTAGAAAGCCACTGGACTTGTGGGTGGCTCTCAGCCTATTCTCAGGGTTCCTATGAGCCCTGAACTCACACATTTAACATGACTGCTAACTTCTGACCAGTTCTTCCAGCCCCATGGGTGCTATCCTCTTTGTCGTATCTACTGAATCTCCCTCTCCTCCCCTCAACCCCATCTCTCCTTGACCTGGCCTGGCTTGCTCTTTCATGACAACTCTATGCTGTGGTCGACTGAGGCCACAGGATCCTTTCCCCAATTTGAATATTTTCCCTTCAGATGGAATGCATGAAAAGTTAAAATAAATTTGTGTGATTTATCAGTTACAAATACATCATCTCAACCAGACTTCCAATACTTCATTTCTTCATTTGAGCTGAATCGGACTTTGGCATACTGTCAGGCACAGAAAAGAATGACAGATCATGCCTTCTATTATCCAGAGCTCCATGACAGTACAAGGAAAGGATTAAAAGCAAGACCAAAAGATCAACCTACTGCTGTAAGAGGAGGAAGGGCAGCAGTGTGACATAGAAGAGTTTTGGAGGGGGTGAGGGTAGAGTCAGCCCTGAGGCATAAGGAGCCCAATGGCCTCTGAGAAATGCATGTGTCTCTGAAGCTAAGTCTCCTCTTCCTTAGAATGAGCGTTTGTTCAGGCGGAGGCTGAGGAGCAGTTTGGCTGCACCTATGTTCTGTGGGACAGAATGTCACCAGCCTGAACCCGAGCCTTACATCCTCATGAGACAGGTCAAGGCTTTGCCTCTAAGGGGCGCACTATCCACCCTGCCAGAGCTGGGAGCTCCTCTCCAAAGAGTCGGCGCTGTCCGTGGTTCTGGTGCACACCTGGGCTCAACTTGGCCCAAGACCCCAATTTATAGGCAGAAGGACCTGAGCCTTGGGCTAGCAGGCCACCTAAGTCGGAGGGTCTTTGGGAAGGCTGGTACCCTCTTGGGAAGGAGTCAGAAGAAGGCGTGGGAGTGGGCTGGACTCATCTCCACCCTTTTCCTCTCACCCCTCTGGTGGCCTTATTCTTTCAAATTTGTGGTGCCAGCAACGTGCTCACTGTTTACTGAAGGGGCGTATTCCACTAAGTACAATATTTGCCACTGAACTGTCCATGAAAGAGGAATTTTCCCCAATGAATTGCTACATATTTTAGGGATCTACCAAGCTAGTCAGGTAACCATTAAGAATTAAGATCTCCATGTGACTACAGAGAGGGCAGTTTGGGGGGATGGTTAATCTAGCTAAGCAGAAGCAGGTAGCTGGGCCGGAAGCCGGACATGAGGAAGAACAATCTGCAGATGCTGATAATGACAAGAAGAAATACCGATCAAATGTGTTTACTGCCCACAGGCTGGACACTATGCTAGCTGTCTGCGTGCTTTCTCCCTGGTACTGGCAATATAGGAGTTCACCTTACAAAATATTCTGAATTTGTGGGGAATATTAGGCCACTGGGAACACTATAAATAAATCTGAGCATTTGCCTTGGCTATGCTCTGTGCAAGGTGCTAGACATGCAGAAGTGAACAAAGCAAATTTGAGAGGCCATTCTGTGGAGCCTCACTCTCCTTATCTGTATAATGGGACAGGACACCATTGCCAAGGGGACCTCGGGGCTTTTGTGAGGATGGGAAGGCCCTTTGGGAATCTGGACTGTTCCATTTCTACCAGGATGAACGGCTCTTCAGCATTTATCCAGCTAGCCACACCTCCCCTCACAATTTCAGGACTAGACAGGCTATGCCAGATTTCCTGGCCTTTAATCAGAGAGGTCCTTCCAACTGGTATTCTCTTCTGTTTACCCATAATCCAATGACCTCTCCTTGCTGTTACATGTTGCTGATATGGCCTTCCAGTCATCTATTAGCGGCATTTGAATTTTCCTTTGCCACATGTTGTCAATTTTAGTGTTGTCACATCCTTCAAGATATTTGGCAAGAAGGGTGTTTCCTATTAACTTTCTGTAACTATTCCTTTTAATAATGTTATTCTTCCTTCAAATTTTTTCAGCAAGATATGACCATTGCAACATGAGATATTTCCTAGCTTAAAATATTTTCACATATATTTATAGTTCATATTGTATAAACCTTATGTATTGTTTCTTATGGCTTATGTTATATAAATATGTATTATAAATATTATTAGTATATATTTAGACATAATAATATATTGTAATTTATTATATGGTAATTTATATATAACAATAATATATTATATATAAATATTATTAATATTTAGTATAATATCTTATAAATAGAGTTTATATTATATAAGTATATATTTATAGTTGACATTAGGTGATCATTTCTCAAGTCAAGAAACATGAAGTCTTCCCAGGAACCTCAGAATTTCTTTGTTTCCCATCTATCGAAGCCTCTTGTGGGTTATCACCATATTAACATTTGGGGTCATTTATTTTCCTGCCTTTGCCTTATAAGCATACCACCTGCATATCTATTTTTAAATGAGAGAGTTGTTTTAGAACTTCATATAAATGGAATAATGTATAAATGTGTATATTATATGACCCTAATAGGACTACTCCAGCTTTCTTTTTATTACTGTTGGCCTTGTGTATAATTTTGTCTCCTTTGACTGTTGACATTTGCTATCCTTATACTTTAGACACTTATATTATAAAGAGCATAGACTGGAATGCTAATCCAAGCCAACCTTCGTTACTTAACTGAAGTGTTTATTCAATTGCATTTAACATAAGTATCCATGTTATATTTATGCCATACATGTGCCAACAATTCCGCAAGACTTTATCTCTTTATTGTTGTCTTCTTTTAATTTACTAAGTTTTTCACAGTACAGTTTCACATACTTCTAGTTCATAAGTTACACATTCTGATTCTATTCGTAGAGTCACTAGCACCAAAATTACTGCATGTAGAATTAGCTTCTTCAAGTTTTAGTAAATGAAAACCTGTCTCTCCTCCTAGATGATGTGTAAGTATTAGGAAATACACACCCACTTATTCTACCACAACCACTTTGTGCTTAGCTGTTATTTGTCAGAAATTTAAAAACCATATTTTTATTCTACAGACAACCCCATTTATTTGTTTTAAAAGATCTGTATTGCTTCCTCATTTTTAAAAAGTATTTATTTTATTGACTTGAGAGAGAGAGAGAGAGAGAGACAGGAACATTGAGCTGCTCCTGTATGTGCCCTGACCGGGGATTGAACCAGCAACCTCTGTGCTTCAGGATGGCACTCCAACCAACCAACCAAGCCATTCAGCCAGAGCACTTCCTCATTTTTAATGATCACTACTGAGTATAAATTATAAAGTGATATTCAAAAATACTATTTTCTTTCTTCTGCTTTCCATGGCTGCTACTGATAAATTAACAACATTGTTCCTGTTTTTAAAGCAATCTTTTTTTTTCTTTATTTGCTGTTAAATTTTCTTCCTGTTTCTCATTTTGTTTGACTCAGCCTCACCCTCATTTAAACTCAAAGTGGAAATGGTCTCCTATGAAACTCCCCACCTTGGACGGGGCCAGTCCTAACTTTCATTTCTAGGCCTAAAGGCCACAACCAAAGCTCATATGATGGGCAAATGCCATTGGAAAATTTGCTATGTTTGGCTTAGATATTCTGCCTAATTTTCTGGATTTAAGCTTTCTCCTAAAATTTAGCCAAATAGGTTTCTGTTTCTTTTCAGTTATTTTCTCCTTTTAAAATGAGGATTTTATTTTTCCTATATACTTATTTTCAAAGGATTTTGTTATTTTTAGCAAAAGTTTTAAGAAGAACGATTAAACCTCTTATTACAAAAACAAGAGTCACTATTCATCTTCTTACTGCACTGAAAACGGGCTCTGTGTAGTGGATGTGGGGAACTCATGTGCTCCAGGCTAACGCTGGGAATATCCACTTCATCCCTCGGGAACACTTTCTAAAGTCTAGGGAAGAAATTATCTGCGTTTGGGTGCTGTTGTGTCACTGGGGTACTCACCTGCGCCCATACTACTCGTGGCCTCCTCCACAGACATGTCCCCAAGCAAAGCCAAGGTGGATGGACCAGCCCTGTGGTTCTTACTGGGATTATATCACATGCTTCAGCAACAACCATCAAAGAACTTTGAAAAGAAAAAAAAAAATTAAGCCCTAGACAGTTGGCTCAGTGGTAGAGCCTCAGCCTGGTGTGTGGATGTCCTAGGTTTGATTCTCAGTCAGGGCACACAGGAGAGGCACCCATTTGCTTCTCCACCCTTTCCCCTCTCCTTTCTCTCTATCTCCCTCTTCCCCTCCTGCAGCCAAGGCTCCATTGGAGCAAAATTGGCCCGGGTGCTGAGGATGGCTCCATGGCCTCCGCCTCAGATGTTAGAATGGCTCCAGTTGCAATGGAGCAAAGCCCCAGATGGGTCAAGCATCACCCCCTGGTGGGCATGCCGGGTGGATCATGGTTGGGCGCATGCGGGAGTCTGCCTCTCCACCATCCCCTCCTCACTTCTTACTTCAAAAAATACCCCCCCAAAACAGTTTATTATAGTTGTCCCCCCTTACCCATAAGTTGTGCTTTGCAGGGTTTCAGTTATTGGTGGTCAACCATGGTACAAAAATATACTAAATGGAAAAATCTAGAGATAAACAATTTATGTTTCAAATTTTACAATGTTCTGAATAATATAATGAATCTCCTGCTGTCCTGGTCTGTCCTGCCTGGACTATCCATTTGTCCAGCATCTCCATGCTACATACTTGTTACTACGCACTTGTTAGTCACTGAGTAGTTGTCTAGGTTATCTGATCAACTGCTGCAGGATCCGGGTGCCTGTGTTCAAGTCACCCTCACAGTAGCCTAACATAGGTGACAATGGCTACATCATTCACCTCATCACATAGGCATTGTGTCATCTCACATCAGCACAGGAAGAAGGGTGAGCACAGGACAAGAAGCTAGTCTGAGAGAAGGAGGAACCACATTCACATACCTTCATCACAGTGTATCATTACAATTCTTCCATTTTATTACTGTTGCTAATTTCTTACTGAGCCTAAGACTATGAGCTCTTTTTTCAGTCCACTCTCTCAATCCAAATCTGTCCATGAACTCAGGTGAGAAGGACAGGATGGTGCACGCAGGACAAAAGCACTGTGGCATGGCCTCCAGGAGAGGACTCTCAAGTTACAAAGACATTTTAGGAGCCAGAATGGAAATTTTAAGAAACAAAGGCCAGGAAGAGAGGGCGGGTGAGTAGTAGATCAATGCTTGTTCTCTGGCTTGTTTAAATTTACCATGTAGACTTTAACCAACACAAGAATCAGGAAGGCCTATATGGGGAGCTCTCACACCATATGTAGTGCTGAAAACCCTACAGGAAAACTCTATGGTTATAGCAAAGCTCTATGGTCTCAATGGCCCCTTTCCCTGAACTTCCTCTTCCCCTCTGTAAAAAGGGCTTCCTTCCTGCTTCTTCCTAGCCCCGTCTGTGCATGTTTCTGGCCATAGCTAAACGGACTGCATCTCAACCCTTTCTTTTCTCCTGAATAAATTCTTTTTGAAGATGAAATACCTATTCAATATTTGCGTACAGTAAACGGGCTGTTGGAAAGATCTCTGTGGGGCCCATAATGGGACAGGGAAGGGGCTGGAAGTCAGGAGGTGCTAAAACAATGGACAGGTGAAGTGGGGTGAGATGACCCCAGAAAGATGATAAGATACCATGTCATGAACTTAACACCAGGCCAAGGGGCTTGCGGTTTCCTGGGGAGGATTTAGCAGTTCTGGGATGAAAAATGACACTACGCTGACTACCCTGTTCTCTGTGCCTGGTCACAGTTGGCTTCAGGAAAACCTGCCAGCACAAACTTTCTGTTCAAAAAAAGAGAGACCATCAAGCCCTGAGGACATGCCATGTGACAGGATCCCTGTTGATTGATTTCTGTATGTTAATTTATTTAATGCTCACAAACACCTTTGAGATGGATGTATGATCTCTGCTGTACAGAATGGGAAACTGAGAAACAGAGAAATGAAGTCAATTGTTTGATGCCAATGCCTTAGGAAGCACTGAAGCCTGCATGTAAGCTCAAGTCCTGTCATCCCGTCACCTGTCTTCTCTGCCCTGCCTGGGGATGCTCACACAGAAGTTAATGTTGATATTGTCACAAGGTCTCCTCCTGCTGCATCACAGTATATCACAAGTAACTACTCCTGACTTCTTCCCCCAAAGAGGCTGTGATGCCTGCGGCCAGGACTGAGCTCTGAATGAGTCTTCACTTGCTTGTCTGCTTGATCTCTGAGTACTCAGGGGAGCTGGTGGCCTCCTGGTCCTGAATATCATGTGGCTTCATCCCGTGAAAGCTAAGGTTAGCGTAGTGGAGTTCTTGCTGCTTCTCTGATGGAGAAAAATCCCCAGCAAGTGACACTTGGTCTGGGGGCCTGCCTGGGCCAGGCTTTTGCTTGGAACTCTGAGTGTAGAGAAGGGAAGGTGTCAGAGAAGAATAAGGCAGACATGGTCCCATGGGGAAGTTGGGCTGATGAAACTCTTTCATTTAACCTCATAGTCCACACACATTTCTTATGAACTCATTTAAATTTGTAATATTACACTTGATTAGATCACATCGGGGGCTTACTAATCACATTCATATTCACAAAAACCCAGTATGATATACTCTTATCCCCATTTACAGGTCAGAAAACTGAGGTGAGGAGAGGTGAAGTAACATGCCCAGAATGGGGATGATGTAACAGTTTTGGGGTAATAGTTCTGGCAGCCTGTACCCAGCAAAGAGGTGAGGTTGTCTCAGTGGTCAGCAGGGTGGGCAGGAGGCTGACCGTGGACTCTGGGAAATGAAGGGGAAGTCAGCTCCCAGCTGTCTGTCCAGCTGACCACAGAGGGGCAGGTTTGGGGAGATGCTGAGGAGCTCAGTCTGGACTCATTGAACAAACATGCCCCGCCCCCCACACTGCATGAGAAGACACCCCACCACTCACCCAGGTGACTGTGCCCATGACAGGGTCCTCACCATCCCTGACCTGGGGTCTCCCAGCTGCTTGCTTCCTGCGGGCTCTCACTCTAAGGGAAGAAGTCAGCAGCCAGAGTGGTTCAGGCACAGGTGGGCAGGAGCCCCCTCTCCCTGACAAGACAACTGAGACATCTAGACATTGAGACCAGATTCGGAGACCCCCGACATGCAAGTGAGTATTCAGTCCCCCTGGATGATCAGTCATTTGGCAAAGCCTGAATTTTTATCATTAAAGGACACTTACACACAGAAACTTTTACGTGAGTGATCACAACAGTGGAATTTGTGATAACCAAAAAATAGAAGCAAACCAAATTTCATCAGTGAATGAATAGACAAATAAAATGTCCCCTGTCCATACCATGGAATATTATTTGGAAATAAAAATAAATAAAGTATTGGCACATGAGCCTTGACAATACGATGCTCTGTGAAAGAAGTCAGTCACAAAGGACCATGTACTGAATGAGTCCATTCACATGAACTGTGCAGAATGGGCAGGTCCTGAGACAGGACATCGGTCAGTGGTGAGTGGGGCTGGGGTGGGGATGGAGGTGGGATGACAGTTAAGGGATGTGGCCTTCCTTCCTTCCTTCCTTCCTTCCTTCCTTCCTTCCTTCCTTCCTTCCTTCCTTCCTTCCTCCCTCCCTCCCTCCCTCCCTCCCTCCCTCCCTCCCTCCCTTCCTTCCATCTTTATTTTTTCATTGAGGGCTAACGTAAAAATTTTAAATAGTGGTGATGGATGCACAACTATGTGACTGAACTAAAAGCTATTGCATATTACACTTAAAATATATGGAGATTTTCTCTAAATAAAGCTGTTACTTCGTTCACCTCCCAAAGCAGCCCCTTCTGCATGCACTGAACTTCATTTTTGTAGCAATCAGTGACTTCTTTTCATACGCTCTACAACACAGCTCCCTGTATTCCCCCGGACACAGGCTTACATGCAAAAGAAGAGGAGACACAAACACAGGGACAGCAGGGCCATGACACCAGCACCTCCAAGAGCCGCAGGAACCACTCCCGCCTGGGACACGGACTTCCCTGCAGAGAAGAAGGTCGGGGGTGAGACCATCCACCACATGATTCAGTCTCCTGTCTCCGTACCTCCTTGCAGAACCCGCTGTAGGTTCTGTTCCTGCAGGAGATGGAGGGCCCTGTCCTAGCAATCACCCCCGTCCAGGCCCGGCTCCATCTTCTCTGTGACCCACTCCTCTCTCCCTAAGCCCGTCCCCCATTAGACCCCCTGACCTGGCAGCAGCAGGACAGCGGCGCTCTGGGCCCCGTGGACATTGCTGGCCTCGCAGCTGAGCCTGAGGCCCGCACTGAGCTCCTGGCTGAGGCTCAGGGAGCTGTTGGTCCAGGGTCCAGCTGAGCGGGAGGTGACCCTGCAGGAGGCATTGCTGTGGTTCCCCTCCAGCAGCTCCGCCCCCAGCCGCCAGCGCAGGGAGGGGGCCGGCTGGGCTCGGGAGGAGCAGCTGCAGTGCAGACCCTGGTCCTCCCAGGAGCAGGAGGGGCCCAGCAGCTGCGGGGGGTCTGTGGGGAGGGAGGAGCAGGGTCAGCTGTGCCTCTAACCTCCGCAGGACCCAGGTGATCTAACCCCAGGGGTCACACACTCACAGACTAGAGAGAGGTTGAGAGAGAGAGTCTGGGAGCCCAGCGGGTGCCGAGCCAGGCAGGAGAACTCTCCTTCTTCCACAGTCCCCACACGAGGCAGCTCCAGGGTCGAGGTGCTGGAGATGGGGGTGGTGGTCCGGGCTGGGGACCCCCGGAACCAGCTTAGCTCTGCAGGGGGGTTGCTGTCAGCCACACAGAGCAGCTGCACAGCCTCACCCTCCAGGATGGGCAGGGAGGAGGTTGTTTGCAGAATCCTGAAGGCTTTGGGGATAGAAATGCAGAGAGAGAGAGAGAGAGAGAGAGAGAGAGAGAGAGAGAGAGGTGAAATCAGTGATGGGATTCCACCAGCTTGCACCAGTTTGGCAGAACCGATACCTAACTTTTTGTTGAGTTTGGCAAGCCGGTTGTTAAAATGACACTTGCAATCAAGGTTCTCTCTAAGGTGGGTGCCTGGGCAGCTGCCCAATGTGGAAATCGCAAATTTACATTCCTTACTTTTTTAATGATCATCTGTGCAACAACATATTCTAAGCTGAAGTAGTAATATTCATTCCATCCATAGGTGAAAAAAATTTGTCGGAACTATGCTTGTAATATTTATTTCATAAAACTCATTATACCTTTGATGAAATAGTACATTTTGATTCCCTCTCACTTGTTACTGTAGTAAACAAACATATAATATAAAGAGAAAAAGTTCCCAACAAACAGGCAGTGACAAGCTATCATTTGTTTCAGCTTTCTGTTACACCCAAAATTCTCCTGAGATAATAAGAGTACACTGGTGTTCCCAGCTCAAGAAGCAATGTGGGATCTATTTCAATTTGGATGTTAGAGTACTAGCGGCATGAGAGATACTCCTGATCTCTCCTCATACTTGGCAGAGACAAACCCCACAGCTAGTTCTCTAGAGCCATTCTCTCCCCTGAAGAACAGAGGTGCTCTATGTTTGGTCCCTAGGTCTGTTGAGACTTTGGGAGGAGCACCCCGAGGTCTGAGATGCCACTGTTAGAGACATAAAGTCGTAAAGCCAAAGCCATAAAACCCTCACAAGACACTTTGCCCACCAATGCACCAGCAGCCCTGCCTACATCACTGCGACAGCAACATCTCAGCAGAGGACAACCCAGGATCTTCACAGAGCTAAAATTTGTAATAAAGCAACACCTACAGGAAGAAACCTTTCAAAATAAAAATTTATTTTTCCTTTATTTTTCTCCATTTTCTGTTTTTTCCTTTTATTTCTTCTTATTTTCTTTTTCTTTGCAATTGCATTTTCTTTAATTTTTATATTTCCTATTCTTTTTGTGTGTGTTTTATTTGTTTTTTATTTCTTTGTTTTCAGTTCTTGTTTTCTGTGGTTTTTCTTTTTACTGGTCATAATATTTTTATATTTTTACTGTATTTTTTATTTAATTTTTCACTTTTTAGTTATTTTTAATTAAGGTTCTTAATCATACCACTCTCAAATGCCATCAGGGAAGAAGAAATCAAATATGGTTACACAAGACAGAGACTTAGTTCAGAAAGAAAATGAAAAATTTCCAGAAAAAAAAAGTCTCAATCATATGGAAACCATGGAGTTAAATGATAAGAATTCAAAATTGAACTTGTGAAAATATTCAATGAGATGTGAGAAAACACCGATAAGCAACATAGTGAGCTCAGAAAGGAGATTGAAACTTTAAAAACACAGATGAAGAACTCAATAGATGAATTGAAGACAGAGGTATCAAATTTAGCTAATAAGACAAGCCAGATAGAGGAAAGAATCTGATATAAAAAACAAGTAACTAGAGACGCTACAGAGAGAAGAGGAGAGACTCACAAATTTAATAAATGAGAGAGCTCTACAAGAATGGTCTGACTCCATCAGAAAGAGCAATATAAGAATAATGGGTATATCAGAAAAACAAGAGAGGTAGAAGGGACTGGAGAGCCTATTTAAACAAATAATTGATGAGAATTTCCTGAGCCTGTGGAGTTAGAGCTTCAAACCAAGGAGCAAACAGAATGCCAAGTTACCTCAACCCAAACATACCTATTCCAAGGCACATTGTAATAAAATTGTCAAAATCAATTACAAAGAAAGAATCCTTAAGGCAGCTAGGAAAAGAAGAACATAACATATAAAGGAAAGCCTAATAGGTTATCATCAGACTTCTCAGCAAGAATTCTACAAGCCAGAAGACAGTGGACTCAAACATTCATAGTATAAAAAGAGGAATTACCAGCCAAGAATATTATATCCATCAAAGTTACCCTTCAAATATGAAGGAGAAATAAAAACTTTTGCAGACATACAGAAGCTGAGGTAATTTATCACCAGAAAATCCCCACTGCAGCAAATACTCAAAGTGGTTATTCAACCAGACACAAAGAACAAAACAAATCAAAACTATATGCAGAAGCTCCAACAAGCTCACAATAAAAACAAGGATAATCTGTGACAGCAATAACATAAAAAATAAAAGGATTAAAATCTGAAGTAGCAAGTGGGAGAGTGCAGGAGCACTCATAAGACAAAGGACTCTTATACATATGACACTTTTTCTCTTAATAACCTAATAGTAATCATCCACAAAAAAGGCACTACTGAAACACATAGCTTAAAAAAATAAAATAAAATAAAATAAAACGAGAAAGAAGTATGAAATACCACAAAACAAAAACAACTGACAGAAACACAAAAGAGAAGGACCAAACAAGACACAGAGCTACTAGAAAACAAAACATAAAATGGCTATAAGAAATTCTCAAGTGTCAATAATTACCCTAAGTGTAAATGGACTGAACTCACCAATAAAGAGGCACAGAGTAGCAGCTTAAATCAAAAAGCAAAACCCAATCATATCCTGCCTTCAAGAGACACATCGAAGCTGCAAGGACAAAAGTAGACTCAAGGTGAAAGGTTGGAAAATGATTCTCCAAGCAAATAATATATAAAGAAAAGCAGGAGTAGCCATTCTCATATCTGACAATGCTGACTTCAAGACACAAAGGTAACAAGAGACAAAGATGGACATTTTATAATGATAAAGTGTTCATTGTATCAAGAAGACATAACACTTCTTAATATATATGCACTGAACCAGGGAGCACCAAAATATATAAGACATTTATTAATTGATCTAAAAATAGAAGCAGACAAAAACACAATCATACTTGCAGATTTCAACACACCAGTGACACCTTTAGATAGATCATCAAAACAGAAAAGCAATGAAGAAATATCAGCCTTAAACAACACACTGGACCAAATAGACATAATAGACAGTTACAGGTCATTTCATCTCAAAATATTATATTATACATTCTTCTCTAGTGTGCATGGAACATTTTCAAGGATAGACCATTTGCTGGGCCACAACATTAACATCAACAAATTCAGGAAGATTGAAATTATACCAACCATATTTTCTGACCATAAGGCTTTAAAATTAAATTTCAGCTGCAGAAAAAGAAGTAAAGAAACCCACAGAAAAGTGGAAATTAACCTACTTCTAAAAAATGACTAGGTCAATGAAGAAATAAAAACAGAGATCAAAAGATATATACAGACAAATGAAGATGACTATACAATCTATCAAAATTTATGGGATGTAGCAAAAGCAGGAATAACAAGGAAGTTTTTTATCATTACAGGCTTATATCAAGAAACAAGAGAGATCTTGAGTAAACAATCTAACATCAAATCTGAAGGAACTAGAAAATGAAGAACAAAGACAACCCAAAGCAGAAGAAAGGAAATAGTAAAAATGAGAGCAGAACTAAGTGAAATAGAGAACAGAAAAAGTATAGAAAAAAATTAATACAACAAAGAGCTAGTTCTTTGAAAAGATAAATAAAATTGAAAAACCACTGGCTAGACTCACTAAGGAAAATAGAGAAAGGATTCATATAAACAAAATCCAAAATTAAAGAGGAGAAATTACCACAGACATCATGGATATACAAAGGATTATAGTAGAATACTGTGAAAAATTATATGCCAGCAAATTCAACAACCTAGAGGAAATGGATAGATTCCTAGAACTATACAATCTTCCTAGTCTAAATCAAGAAGTAGAAAACCTAAATAGACATATAAGCAAGGAAGAAATAAAACTAATAATTAAAAACCTCCCCCAAAATAGAAGTCCAGGACCAGGCGGTTACTCTAGTGAATTCTACCAAACATTCAAAGGAGGTTTGGTACCTATTCTTCTCAAAGTCTTCTAAAAAATAGAAAAAGAAGTGATACTCCCTAACACATTATATGAGACCAACATAACCCTGATACCAAAACCTGGCAGGGACAACACAGAAAAAAGAAACCACAGACCAATATCTCTAATAAATACATATGCAAAAATCCTCAAGAAAATACTAGTAAATTGAATACAACACATTTAAAAAATAATGCATCACGATCAAGTGGGAGTCATTCCAGGAGCACAGGAAAGGTTCCACATACAGAAATTGATCAACTTAATACACCACATCAACAAAACAAAGAACAAAAACCATATGATTTTATCAATAGATGTAGAAAATGCATCTGATAAGATACAACATCCCTTTATGTTTAAAACATTCAATAAAGTTGAAATAGAAGGAAAGTCCCTCAACGTAATAAAGGCCACATATGGCAAACTATCAGGTAATATCATACTAAATGGTGAAAAACTGAAGGCTTTTCCTTTCAAATCAGGAACAAGACAAGGATACCCACTCTCTCCACTTTTATTCAACATAGTTCTGGAAGTTTTAGCCAGAGCAATCAGGCAAGAAAAGGAAATAAAAGACATCCATATCAGGAAAGAAGAAGTAAAGGTATCACTTTTTGCAGCTGACATTATCTTTATCTTGTATATAGAAAACCCCAAAGACTTCACTGAAAAACAATTAGAAACAAACCAATACAATAAAGTCACAGAATACAAAATCAGTATACAAAAGTCTATTGCTTTTCCATACACCAACGATGAAACTTCGAAAAGTGAACTAAAAAAAAGTAATAATTTCCTTTACTATTGCAACAACAACAACAAAAATAAAATACCTAGGAATAAACTTAACAAAGTTAAATTTGTCTATTAAAAACTAAAAAACATTATAGAAAGAAATGAAAAAAGACACAATGAAATGGAAAAATATTCCATGTTCATGGATTGGAAGAATCAACAGAGTTAAAATGACCATGTTAACCAAAGCAATATACAAATTTAATGCAATCACCATAAAAATCCCAATGTCATTTTTTAAAGAAATAGAACAAAAAATTACCAGGTTTGTATGGAACCATAAAAAACCCCAAATAGCTAAAGCAATTTTGAGGGAAAAGAATGAAGCCATAGGTATCCACTTCCTCAGTCATCCCCAACCCCCGGGCTGCAGACCGGTACGGGTCCATGGGCCATTTGGTACCGGTCTGCAGAGAAAGAATAAATAACTTACATTATTTCCGTTTTATTTATATTTAAGTCTGAATGATGTTTTATTTTTTAAAAATTACCAGATTCCCTCTGTTACATCCAAGACTCACTCTTGATGCTTGTCTCAGTCACATGATACATTTATTCGTCCCACCCTAAAGGCCGGTCCGTGAAAATATTTTCTGACATTAAACCGGTCCGTGACCCAGAAAAGGTTGGGGACCACTGTACTACCTGACTTCAAATTATATTACAGAGCCACAATAATCAAAACAGCATAATATTGACAGAAAAACAGACATACAGACCAATGGAACAGAATAGAGAGACCAGATATAGAACTACACATATAAGGACAAATAATGTTCGACAATGGAGCAAAAAACACACAATGGAGAAAAGAAATCCTCAATAAATAGTGCTGGGAAAATTGGAAAGCCACATGCAGAAGAATGAAACTTAACTACAGTTTGTCCCACTGCACAAAAATTAATTCAAAATGGATCAAAGACCTAAACATAAGATCTAAAACAATAAATTACATAGAAGAAAACAAGTGCTAAACTCATGGACCTTGACTGTAAATAACAGTTTATAAATTTGACCCCAAAGGCAAGGGAAATAGAGGCAAAAATAAATGAATGAGACTTTATCAAACTAAAAAACTTTTGCACAGCAAAAAAAAAAAACAACTGACAACAAAACAAATAGGCATCCAACTAAATGGAAGGTATTTGTAAACAACAGCTCCAATAAAGGGTTAATATTCAAGCTATATAAAGAACTCACAAAGCTCAGCAACAAAAAAGCAAACAATCCAATGAAAAAATGGAGAGAGGACCCGAACAGGCACTGCTCCCGGAAGGACATACAAATGGCCAACAGGTATATGAAAAAATACTCATCTTCACTAGCTATTCAAGAAATGCAAATCAAAACTACAATGAGATACCACCTCACACCTGTTAGATTAGCTATTAACAACAAGACAGGTAATAACAAGTGTTAGAGAGGCTGTGAAGAAAAAGAAACCCTCATTCACTGCTAGTGGGAATGCAAATTAGTACAACCATTATGGAAGAAAGTATGGTGGCTCCTCAAAAAAACTAAGAATAGAACTGTCATATGACTCAGCAATCCCTCTACTGTAGCTATACCAAAACCTGGAAAACGTTGAAACATAAAGACACGTTAAAACAATCAAAGTGTCCCTCAATAGAAGATTGGGTAAAGAAGATGTGGTAACATATATGCAATGGAATACTACTCAACCATAAGAAATTATGATATAGTGACATTTAAGACAACATGAATGGAACTTGAGAACATTATATTGAGTGAAATAAGTAAATCAGAGAAAGCTAAGAACTTTATGATTTCACACATAGGTGGATATTAAACTGAGACTCATGGACAGAGATAAAAGTGAAGTAGTTACAGGGGGGTGTGGGAACATGGGGGAGGGGTGGGGACACATATAAAGAGTGACAAATATAAGGTCACAGAAAATGATTTGACTTTGGGTGTTGGACACACAACATAATCAACAGTTCATATGCCGTAGCCATGTTTACCTGAAACCTATGTACTCTTATTGATCAATGTTACCGTTTAATTTAATTTTCGAAATAAAATTTTTAAAAAATTACAAAAAAAAGAAGGAATATGAAAATGTCTTAAATAACAGGTTTATTGTTTTTGTCAGGTATCATTTAATATTTTTACTTAACATTTTAAAACTCTTAGAACATAACAATCTAGTTTTTGTGTGCCTCTTTTTTAAATTTAACTATTAAATGCATAAAAAACTACCTTTTGGTATATTTCTCTCTTTTTTTTTTTTTTTTTTTACTTCAAACAGTCCCTAGGGCAGAGAACTGGTTGTTCAATTATTTGAATCCCTGCACTGTCTGGAACACAGGTGCTGGTGACCACCCTCAAGAGGTGAGGGAGGATAATGAAATTTATTCTTGTCCTTCTCATCTGATCCCATTCAAACTTGGATTCCTCTGCCACCCCCATTCCACAGCAGCCCCAAGGGAAGATCCCAACCCAAGAAAGGCAAGGTCCTTCCTACCTGTGACATTTCTGAAGGAGATGCCTATGGTGAGGTTCCGGGGGGCATCTGGGACAGAAAGACATGGCCCGACTTTAGAGGGGAGGAGTGGATGAAAGTCACCCTGAACCCAAGGAAGGCGGTGGGAACCAGAAAGGTGGGCTTGCTGTTCGTTTGGCCCCTCTCCTACTTGCACTCAGATCCATGCACAAGTGTTTGCAGGTTAGTTTAGCATCGTCTACACATACACACACGCATGCACACACCACTCCCACTACCAGCAGGGCCCAGCCTTCCCTGCAGCACTCACAGAGGACATTGAGCCGGACGGTTCTCTCCATAACCACTGAATATTTGTCATGTTTCACCTGACAGGTGAGGTTGGTGCCATGGTCCCTGGGCCTCGGGGTGAAGGTGAGCACCGAGTAGGGGAGCATTTGGGGTGTCGTAGAGTCAACAGCAGCCCCCACCCAGGAGAAGAGGCGATGTCCTCCCCTTTCACAGCACCCCGGCAGGCTGCAGGCCAGGTGTGCTGGGCGGCCAGACTCCAGAGGCTCCGGAAGGTGAATGTCAGGTTTCTCTGTCCTGTCTGAGGAGGGGAGGGGTAGATGCCTAGACTCCAGGGAGTGGGGACCCAGAGTGTGACCCTGAAGGGGACCAGTGCCTCGGGGCCCCTGTTACCTCAGGTGCTGTGTCTGTTCTGACCACCTTACTACGAGGCCTGGGTCAGGGAGTGTCCCTGTGTCCTGTTCCTGTTCTAAGACGCTGCCCCTCCCCCGTCTCTGTGTCCTCTCCTAGGCCCCTGCCATACCTGTCACCTGCAGAGTCAGCTGCTTTAGGTAATGATGTTGTTCATTATATCCTCTCTCCACTCGGAAGGAGTAGGTTCCTCTGTCACTGGTCCTGGCGTCCCTGAGACTCAGGGAACAGTCACCGTTGCTGGGGTCCGCGAGGAGGAATCGGCCCTGGGCCTCTCTCTTCACTGTTTCACGTGGGTTGTTTGTGGCCACCAGATAGCTTCTTCTATCGTCTGCACGCTGGTACCAGTAGGTGTAGAGTTTGTCAGAGTATGATCCCAAACCCCACGGGTGAAAGAAGGAGCAGGGCACGTGGACAAACAGACCCTCCTGCACCGTCACCGATTCCTGCACTCGGAGCTCATAGCCTCGCTGCTGCTGTAAGGACCCTGGGGGGGACACAGAGGCTCAGTTGCAGCCCCTGCCTGTCCCTATCTGCTCATCCCCCCTCCCTGGGCCCACTCACCCCCCCACAGCAGGGGCAGCAGCAGCAGGGGCACCATGTCTGCATCTGACAGGACAGAGCGGGTCCAGTCTCTGTGTCAGGGAGTGAAATGCCCAGCTGTGGGCTGGGGCTGAGGGTGTCCCAAGAGGAAACTGTGGGTGACAGAGCTGTGGCCAGGCCTGGAAGGGGAACTTGAGTTGCACTGGTCGTGGGGGTGGGGTGGGGGCTGAGAAACCGACCTGTGTCATCTCCCTGCCACTCAACCCCGCAGATGGATATACAAGGCCCAGAGGTGAGAGGCTTGTTCCAGGTGTGAATTTGAAAGTGCTCACCTTACAGTTTAAGTCGAGAGGGAGGTTACCAAGGTTGTCATTGTGGTCAGAACTTGTCCTGGTGACATGGGGTGACCCAACCTTCAGCTGAAACTACTGCATGATCTAAAAAAGGATAACTTTAAATTTCCTTTGCCCACTCAAGTGCTGTCAGAGAGAAAAACATTCAGACTCAGCTCCAGCCGAGGGTGGAACACAGGGGAAATTTCAGCATTAAAGTCCCTTTACTCTGAGGGCTTTTGAGGACATGGGATGCACGAGTGTTGGTCTTCAAGTGTCTGAGGGTCATTGGGAAGCAACGAGGGCCCGTGGGTCCCCTCTAAATGGGATGTGTGAATGGAGATCTTGCCACATCCGTCGGGGACCCCAAGGGCTGGACCTCACTCAGCACAGCTGCTGATCTGCCACCTTCAAGCTCAGGAAGCTCCTCCTTCAGGGCTCGGTCCCATCTCAAAGCCCCAGCAGAGGCTTGAGAGATATGTAGAAGTAACGTGCACTCCTACTGCTCTTTTAGGAAAGAAAGTAAGTGATCAACCTTTTCCCAGCATGAACAGTGGTGGTACAAGAGCTAGAGCGTCGGCCGAGGATGCTGAGGTTACAGGTTCAAAATCCCGAGGTTGCCGGCTTGAGCGCTGGCACAACACCTGCAGTGCAGGGTCTCTGACCTGAGCCCAAGGCCACTGGCTCAGCTGGCGCCTCTCCCCCCACCTCATCAAGGCACGACTGAGAAGTAAGTAATGAACAACCAAAGTGACATAACTACAAGTTAATGCTTCTCATCTCTCTCCCTTCCTGTCTCTCTCACTCTATTAAAAAAAAAAAAAAACCAACACAATAAACAATTTCCAAGTATGACAAAGACATGCAACAATGCGGACATTCCAGTAATAAGTCGTGGGATTGAAAGAACGTTTCTGAAACTATACAGAAGACAATGAGATGTCAATAGTCATGCCGGAGGAAATACTGATTTCTCTTTCTATTCCCTATATAATATAACAACCTATCATATTTATTAATATAATATTAGCATTGATTCCTATAGGACAGATTTAATCCTATAAAGAGGCAATCAGAGAGTAGCAGTCAAAAACTGTTAGAAACAGGTGTTAGGCGGGTATGCCAGACAGAGGTGCCGCACTGCTAATAAAAACAGCCTGTATTTTTTCTGAATTGTCTTATGTTTTGATTTTCAGCATTTTAGCTTTTCTGACATGATGTGATGTGTTCTTTTCATTTCAGAAAAAAAAAATATATGTGCTATATATTTTATTTTTTTGAAGCAGCAATCTCAACATTTATATAAACCTCTGGTTTCACAAAACCGGGTCAGTCTGCGCTGCTGGGAGCAGGTGAGTAAGATGTACCCAGCTCTACCCCGCACCCACACCACACTCCTCAGATATTGCAAAGAAGACTGTTTTGTGCAAGCGAAGGAATAAAGAGAGCAGATTCCCTTGGTTGTGTCCCCACAATCACATCGCAGTCAGCAGTGAGGAACAGCTGGGGTGCACAGAGGAGAGGAAGTTGCCACGACAAGTCACAGGTACAGACAGAGGGCGGGGATGGAGATTCCCCACAACCTGTACCAGGAAGACGGGGCTCAGGGGCAGAGGAGAGGCCAGGGTGACCCCCTCAGAGCACAGGGCCCGTCCTCATGCACCCACACTACTGAGCTTGGGGAAGACGCTGCCATTTTCACACTCGAGAAGGGCCACAACTTTGAAGTTGTTTGTCAGTACACTTCCCCCATCTACTCTTTATTGCGATCCTACTGCACACCGTTACCTCAGCTGCCGGGCCCTCATAGCAATGTCATTTGGAGGTTACTGAAAAGACTGACGCACTGATGTACCAAGGAAAAACATAGCAGCCTGAAGGATGTCTTTTTTTTTTTTTACTTAAATTTTATTTTTTCATTGTACTTCACATTCAATAGTATGTTGTATTAGTTCCATGTGTACAACATGAAGGTTACACAGACATATACCTTACAAAGTGATCACCTGGTTATTTCCTGTGCCCACTTGGCACCATACAATTGTTATAGTATTATTGTCTATATTCCCTGAGCTGCACTTTACATCCCTGTGACTATTCTGAAGGGTGTCTGTCTAACTCAACTTCCCAGCAAGGGTCTGGCTCATTGAAATCCTGAATGAAGAACCAAGGCCGAGACCGCCCTCTGAAGGACATAGTGTCATCAGCATTTTATGTTCCGGGATTCATCTCTCAGGGGACCCTCTCTCCATGGAAAACAAATACCAACTGGTTCCCCACCCTGACCTCTGAGAGAGGTGAGTCCTCAGGAAACTGGAGGATTTGCTCCTTCCTTCAAGAGCTACAATAGACCTGGATTCTGTTTTGCATGTAGAGTCAGTGCTGCCCCCTAGAGGAGAGGCATGAGCACACTGCTCGCATTCAGTACAGGATTGGCCCAGAGCCAGGAGCTTGACCACAGACAGTCTCAGAATCCCATGCTTTTGCTCAACAAACTGAGCACAGACACTAAAGACAATTTTTCCGTTCTATTACTTAATACAATTTTTATTTATAATTCAATGTTGGGATGTTTCATATTAATCATTATGAGGTAGGCATCTTTGAACCAGGACAGAGGAGCTGTGCTCCTACCCCTACTGTGTGATGTCTGCACTGACAGGGCAGTTTGGGGGACCAGAAACTCAGGTGTCAGCCAGGTAACTTCTGGGCAATGGGAGAATGAGGCCCCAAGTTCAGTCCCTTCAGGGAGTGAACAGGAGAAGGAGCAGGTGGGGAGTGGGCAGGACCAGCACAGAGAGAGAGAGAGAGGGCAAGTCCAGTGGGAGAGGCACAGGCAGAAACAAGGGGCCGTTGGTGGGTGGTTATTACTTATTTCCTGTTTTCTGTATCTTATGAGGCTTTCACACCATAATCAGCTTTGAGGCCAAGGAAAGACAGCTCCACTCAGGGCAAACCAGTTCCCAAAGACAGCCAAGACCACTGCCAGCAACAGCCTTTCAGACCAACCCACCCTGAGCCCATGGTCCTCAGCCACCCCGCCTGCCCTAAATCTCCCAGGACCTGGGACCAGACACACAGAGACCTCCCCACAGGCCCGAACCCCAGATTTATTCATCCCAGATGATCCTCAATGCTCACGCTGCCTCCCCTTGTATTTCCCATGGAAACCCCAGTAAAGGCTCTGGCTGGGCTCCCCATACCTGTCTGATTTCTGAGGTGCTTCCCGGGGCCCTGCCTAGTGCGGTGGGGCCTCCTCTCAGGAAATAAAAGTAATAAAAGTCTCCTGTCAATGATATTGACTCTCCTTGTTGTCACTCAGTCAATAGCACAAATTAAAATCCTAGGGTTACAATAGAGGCAGATGACTCCAGAGTTTCCAAGGATAAGGTGACATTGATGTCCCACAACTGTCCCTCTAAATGCCATGTCCACACCTTAGTCCAGTCTTGACAAGGAGGGAAATTAGTCAGGATGTCGTCCTTTTTCTCTGGTGGCCTCCACACCTGCAGACAATACAGATCTCAGCTCACAGACCAGCCACTTTAGCACTAACCCCAGGCAGGGCAGGACAGCCCAGCCCACCTGGAACTCAGGGTCAGTCACTGAACTTCCCTATGGAGACCTGCTCACCTGGTGTAGTAGAGCCAGGTGAGGCCATAGGTGAGGAGGAAGCCAGTCCCCATGAGGGCCCCTCTGATCAGGGTGAGGACCAGGGGCCAGGAGCCCCGCTGCTCCTCAGTCACACAGCTGCGGGGAGGGGGGCTTCCTGGGGAAGAGCAGAGGGGGTGACGTTGTGTCTCCAGGTCTCAGAGCCCTCCCACAGCCCCAACACCTGACCAGGCAGCCTGTCCCCAGCACCCTTCCTGCAACTCACTCTGCACAGAGAGGCTGAAGGAAACATGCTGGGAGCCCAGCGGGTTCTGAGCCAGGCAGGAGAACTCCCCTTCTTCTGCAGTCCCCACATGGGGCAGCTCCAGGGTCGCGGTGCTGGAAATGTGGGTGGATTTCAGGGCTGGGGACCCCCGGAACCAGCTCAGCTCTGCAGGGGGGTTGCTGTCAGCCTCACAGAGCAGCCGCACAGCCTCACCCTCCAGGATGGGCAGGGAGGAGGTTGTTTGCAGAATCTTGAGGGCTTTGGGGAGAGAAGTGCAGGGGGGTGGGCGGGATGCAGAACACAGGTGCAGGCACCCAGCCTCAAAAAGTGAGGAAACATAAGATAGTTATTCTTGTCCTTGTCATTTGATCCCATTCAAAGTTGGATTCCTCTGCCACCCCCATTCCACAGCAGCCCCAAGGGAAGATGCCAGCCCCAGAAAGGCAAGGTCCCTCCTACCTGTGACATTTCTGAAGGAGATGCCTATGGTGAGGTTTTGGGGGGCATCTGGGACAGAAAGACATTGCCCCACTTTAGAGGGGAGGAGTGGATGAAAGTCACCCTGAACCCAAGGAGGCCGGTGGGAACCAGAAAGGTGGGCTTGCTGTTCGTTTGGCCCCTCTCCTACTTGCACTCAGATCCATGCACAAGTGTTTGCAGGTTAGTTTAGCATCATCTACACACACACACACGCATGCACACACACATACACACACACATGCACACGCGCACACACCAGTCCCACTACCAGCAGGGCCCAGCCTTCCCTGCAGCACTCACAGAGGACATTGAGCCGGACGGTTCTCTCCATAGCCACTGAATATTTGTCATGTTTCACCTGACAGGTGAGGTTGGTGCCGTGGTCCCTGGGCCTCGGGGTGAAGGTGAGCACCGAGTAGGGGAGCATTTGGGGTGTCGTAGAGTCAACAGCAGCCCCCACCCAGGAGAAGAGGCGATGTCCTCCCCTTTCACAGCACCCCGGCAGGCTGCAGGCCAGGTGTGCTGGGCGGCCAGACTCCAGAGGCTCCGGAAGGTGAATGTCAGGTTTCTCTGTCCTGTCTGAGGAGGGGAGGGGTAGATGCCTAGACTCCAGGGAGTGGGGACCCAGAGTGTGACCCTGAAGGGGACCAGTGCCTCGGGGCCCCTGTTACCTCAGGTGCTGTGTCTGTTCTGACCACCTTACTACGAGGCCTGGGTCAGGGAGTGTCCCTGTGTCCTGTTCCTGTTCTAAGACGCTGCCCCTCCCCCGTCTCTGTGTCCTCTCCTAGGCCCCTGCCATACCTGTCACCTGCAGAGTCAGCTGCTTTAGGTAATGATGTTGTTCATTATATCCTCTCTCCACTCGGAAGGAGTAGGTTCCTCTGTCACTGGTCCTGGCGTCCCTGAGACTCAGGGAACAGTCACCGTTGCTGGGGTCCGCGAGGAGGAATCGGCCCTGGGCCTCTCTCTTCACTGTTTCACGTGGGTTGTTTGTGGCCACCAGATAGCTTCTTCTATCGTCTGCACGCTGGTACCAGTAGGTGTAGAGTTTGTCAGAGTATGATCCCAAACCCCACGGGTGAAAGAAGGAGCAGGGCACGTGGACAAACAGACCCTCCTGCACCGTCACCGATTCCTGCACTCGGAGCTCATAGCCTCGCTGCTGCTGTAAGGACCCTGGGGGGGACACAGAGGCTCAGTTGCAGCCCCTGCCTGTCCCTATCTGCTCATCCCCCCTCCCTGGGCCCACTCACCCCCCCACAGCAGGGGCAGCAGCAGCAGGGGCACCATGTCTGCATCTGACAGGACAGAGCGGGTCCAGTCTCTGTGTCAGGGAGTGAAATGCCCAGCTGTGGGCTGGGGCTGAGGGTGCCCCAAGAGGAAACTGTGGGTGAGAGAGCTGTGGCCAGACCTGGAAGGGGAACTTGAGTTGCACTGGTCATGGGGGTGGGGTGGGGGCTGAGAAATCGACCTGTGTCATCTCCCTGCCACTCAACCCTGCAGATGGATATACAAGGCCCCAGAGGTGAGAGGCTTGTTCAGGTGTGAATTTGAAAGTGCTCACCTTACAGTTTATGTCGAGAGGGGGGTTGCCAAGGTCGTCATTGTGGTCAGAACTTGTCCTGGTGACATGGGGTGACCCAACCTGCTGAAACTACCGCATGATCTAAAAAAGGGTAACTTTAAATTTCCTTTGCCCACTCAAGTGCTGTCAGAGAGAAAAAACATTCAGACTCAACTCCAACGGAGGGTGGAACGCAGGGGAAATTTCAGCATTAAAGTCCCTTTACTCTGATTGCTTTTGAGGACATGAGATGCACAAGTGTTGGTCTTCAAGTGTCTGAGGGTCATTGGGAAGCAACGAGGGCCTGTGGGTCCCCTCTAAATGGGATGTGTGAGTGGAGATCTCACCACATCCGTCGGGGACCCCAAGGGCTGGACCTCAGCACAGCGGGAGATCTGCCACCTTCAAGCTCAGGAAGCTCCTCCTTCAGGGCTCGGTCCCATCTCAAAGCCCCAGCAGAGGCTTGAGAGATATGTAGAAGTAACATGCACTCCTATTGCTCTTTTAGGAAAGAAAATAAGTGATCAACCTTTTCCCAGCGTGACCAGTGGTGGTACAAGAGCTAGAGCGTCGGCCGAGGATGCTGAGGTTACAGGTTCAAAATCCCGAGGTTGCCGGCTTGAGCGCTGGCACAACAGCTGCAGTGCAGGGTCTCTGACCGGAGCCCAAGGCCACTGGCTCGGCTGGCGCCTCTCCCCGCACCTCATCAAGGCACGTCTGAGAAGTAAGTAATGAACAACTAAAGTGACATAACTACAAGTTAATGCTTCTCATCTCTCTCTCTTCCTGTCTTTCTCATTCTATCAAGAAAAACCCAAACAATTTCCAAGTATGACAAAGACATGCAACAATGCGGACATTCCAGTAACAAGTCGTGAGATTGAAAGAACGTTTCTGAAACTATACAGAAGACAATGAGATGTCAATAGTCATGCCGGAGGAAATACTGATTTCTCTTTCTATTCTCTATATAATATAACTATAATATAACAACTAATCATGTTTATTAATATAATATTAGCATTGATTCCTATAGGACAGATTTAATCCTATAAAGAGGCAATCAGAGAGTAGCAGTCAAAAACTGTTAGAAACAGGTGTTAGGCAGGTATGCCAGACAGAGGTGCCGCACTGCTAATAAAAACAGCCTGTATTTTTTCTGAATTTTCTTGTTTTGATTTTCAGCATTTTAGTTTTTCTGACATAATGTGATGTGTTCTTTTCATTTCAGAAAGAAAAATATATGTGCTATATATTTTATTTTTTTGAAGCAGCAATCTCAACATTTATATAAACCTCTGGCTTCACAAAACCGGGTCAGTCTGCGCTGCTGGGAGCAGGTGAGTAAGATGTACCCAGCTCTACCCCGCACCCACCCCACACTCCTCAGGTATTGCAAAGAAGACTGTTTTGTGCAAGCGAAGGAATGAAGAGAGCAGATTCCCTTGGTTGTGTCCCCACAATTCACATCGCAGTCAGCAGTGAAGAACAGCTGGGGTGCACAGAGGAGAGGAAGTTGCCACTACAATTCACAGGTACAGACAGAGGGCAGAGAAGGAGATTCCCCACAACCTGTACCAGGAAGACGGGGCTCAGGGGCAGAGGAGAGGCCAGGGTGACCCCCTCAGAGCACAGGGCCCGTCCTCATGCACCCACACTACTGAGCTGGGGGAAAACGCTGCCATTTTCACACTCGAGAAGGGCCACAACTTTGAAGTTGTTTGTCAGTACATTTCCCTATCTTCTCTTTTTTGCGATCCTACTGCACACCGTTACCTCAGCTGCTGGGCCCTCATAGCAATGTCATTTGGGGGTTACTGAAAAGACTGACGCACTGATGTACCAAGGAAAAACATAGCAGCCTGAAGGATGTCTTTTTTTTTTTTTACTTAAATTTTATTTTTTCATTGTACTTCAGTTTCATGTGTACAACATGAAGATTACACAGTCATATACCTTACAAAGTGATCACCTGGTTATTTCCTGTGCCCACTTGGCACCATACAATTGTTATAGTATTATTGTCTATATTCCCTGAGCTGCACTTTACATCCCTGTGACTATTCTGAAGGGTGTCTGTCTAACTCAACCTCTCAGCAAGGGTCTGGCTCATTCAAATCCTGGATGAAGAACCAAGGCCGAGACCGCCCTCTGAAGGACATGGTGTCATCAGCATTTTATGTTCCGGGGTTCATCTCTCAGGGGACCCTCTCTCCATGGAAAACAAATACCAACTGGTTCCTCACCCTGACCTCTGAGAGAGGTGAGTCCTCAGGAAACTGGAGGATTTGCTCCTTCCTTCAAGAGCTACAATAGACCTGGATTCTGTTTGTATGTAGAGTCACTGCTGCCCCCTAGAGGAGAAGCATGAACCTGCTGCTCGCATTCAGTACAGGTTTGGCCCAGAGCCAGGAGCTTGACCACAGACAGTCTCAGAATCCCATGCTTTTGCTCAACAAACTGAGCACAGACACTAAAGAGTAAAATCAATTTTTCCGTTCTATTACTTAATACAATTTTTATTTATAATTCAATGTTGGGATGCTTTATATTAATCATTATGAGGTAGGCATCTTTGAACCGGGACAGAAGAGCTGTGCTCCTAACTCTACTATGTGATATCTACACTGACAGGGCAGTTTGGGGGACCAGAAACTCAGGTGTCCACCAGGTAACTTCTGGGCAAAGGGAGAATAAGGCCCCAAGTTCCGTCCCTTCAGGGAGTGAACAGGAGAAGGAGCAGGTGGGGGGTGGGCGGGACCAGCACAGAGAGAGAGAGAGAGGGCAAGTCCAGTGGGAGAGGCACAGGCAGAAACAAGGGGCAGTCAGTGAGTGGTTATTACTTATTTCCTGCTTTCTGTATCTCATGAAGCTTTCATACCATAATCAGTTTTGAGGCCAAGGAGAGAAGGTTCTGCCCAGGGGGATCCAGTTCCCAAAGAAAGCCAAGACCTCTGCCAGGAACAGCCTTTCAGACGCAAACCAACCTATCCCGAGCCCATGGTCCCCAGCCACCCCACCTGCCCTAAATCTCCCAGGACCTGGGACCAGACACACACAGAGACCTCCCCACAGGCCCGACCCCCAGATTTATTCGTCCCAGCTGACCCTAAACACTCACGCTGCCTTCCCTTGTATTGATATTTCCCATGGAAACCCCAATAAAGGCTCTCGCTGCGCTCCCCACACCTGAATCTGCTTCCCAAGGGGCCCTGTCTGGTGCGTTGTGTCCCCCTCTCAGGAAATGAAAGTAATAAAGGTCTCCTGTCAATGATATTGACACTCCTTGTTGTCACTCAGTTAATAGCACAAATTAAAATCCCAGGGTTACAATAGAAATAGGTGACTCCAGAGTTGCCAGGGAGAAGGTGTTATTGAAGTCCCACAACTGTCTCTCTAAATGCCATGTCCACACTTTAGTTCAGTCTTGGCAAAGAGGGAGAATCAGTCAGGATGTCGTCCTTTTTCTCTGGTGGCCTCCACACCTGCAGACAATACAGATCTCAGTTCATAGATCAGCCACTTTAGCTCTAACCACAGGCAGGGCAGGACAGCCCAGCCCACCTGGAACTCGGGGTCAGTCACTGAACTTCCCTATGGAGACCTGCTCACCTGGTGCAGCAGAGCCAGGTGAGGCCATAGGTGAGGAGGAAGCCAGCCCCCATGAGGGCCCCTCTGATCAGGGTGAGGACCAGGGGCCAGGAGCCCTGCTGCTCCTCAGTCACACAGCTGCGGGGAGGGGGGCTTCCTGGGGAAGAGCAGAGGGGGTGATGTTCTTTCCCCAGGTCTCAGAGCCCTCCCACAGCCCAAACATGTATCAGGCAGCCTGCCCCCAGCACCTGTCCTGAAACTCACTCTGCACAGAGAGGCTGAAGGAAACATGCTGGGAGCCCAGCGGGTGCCGAGCCCGGCAGGAGAACTCCCCTTCTTCTGCAGTCCCCACGCGGGGCAGCTCCAGGGTCACGGTGCTGGAGATGGGGGTGGCGTTCAGGGCTGGGGACCCTCGGAACCAGCTCAGCTCTGCAGGGGGGTTGCTGTCAGCCACACAGAGCAGCCACACAGCCTTGCCCTCCAGGATGGGCAGGGAAGAGGTTGTTTGCAGAATCTTGAAGGCTTTGGGGAGAGAGTGCAGGGCGGGGGCAGGCGGGATGCAGAACACAGGTGCAGGCACCCCCGCTCAAAAAGTGAGAAAATGTGATGATAGTTATTCTTGTCCTTGTCATTTGATCCCATTCAAATTTGGATCCCTCAGCCACTTCTATTCCACAGTGGCCCCAACGGAATATCCCAGCTACAGAGAGGGGAAGTTCCACCTACCTGTGACATTTCTGAAGGAGATGCCTATGGTGAGGTTTTGGGGAGCATCTGGGACAGAAAGACATGGCCTCGATTCAGAGGGGAGGAGTGGATGGAAGTCACCCTGAATCCAAGGAGGGCAGTGGGAAGGGGAAAAGTGGGGTTGCTGTCCTCTGACCCATCCCCCACCCACACTCAGATCCATGCAGGAGTGTTCTCAGGTTCGTTCAGAATCGTCACGCACATGCACACACATGCACATGCGCCACTCCCACTACCAGCAGGGCCCAGCCTTCCCTGCAGCACTCACAGAGGACATTGAGCCAGACGGTTCTCTCCATAACCACTGAATATTTGTCATGTTTCACCTGACAGGTGAGGTTGGTGCCGTGGTCCCTGGGCCTCGGGGTGAAGGTGAGCACCAAGTAGGGGAGCATTTGGGGTGTCATGGAGTCAACAACAGCCCCCATCCAGGAGAAGAGGCGATGTCCTCCCCTTTCACAGCACCCCGGCAGGCTGCAGGCCAGGTGTGCTGGGCGGCCAGACTCCAGAGGCTCCGGAAGGTGAATGTCAGGTTTCTCTGTCCTGTCTGAGGAGGGGAGGAGTAGATGCCTGGACTCCAGGGAGTGGGAACCCAGAGTGTGACCCTGAAGGGGACCAGTGCCTCGGGGCCCCTGTTACCTCAGGTCCTGTGTCTGTTCTGACCACCTTAGTTACTACGAGGCCTGGGTCAGGGAGTGTCCCTGTGTCCTGTTCCTGTTCTAAAACCCTGCCCCTCCCCCGTCTCTGTGTCCTCTCCTAGGCCCCTGCCATACCTGTCACCTGCAGAGTCAGCTGCTTTAGGTAATCATGTTGTACATTATATCCTCTCTCCACTCGGAAGGAGTAGGTTCCTCTGTCACTCTTCCTGGCGTCTCTGATGCTCAGGGAACAGTCACCGTTGCTGGGGTCCGCGAGGAGGAATCGGCCCTGGGCCTCTCTCTTCACTGTTTCACGTGGGTTGTTTGTGGCCACCAGATAGCTTCCGTGCTGGTACCAGTAGGTGTAGAGTTTGTCAGAGGATGACCACAAACCCCGTGGGTAGGAGAAAGAGCAGGGCACATGGACAAACAGACCCTCCTGCACCATCACTGATTCCTGCACTCGGAGCTCATAGCCTCGCTGCTGCTGTAAGGACCCTGGGGGGGACACAGAGGCTCAGTTGCAGCCCCCGCCTGTCCTTATCTGCTCATCCCCCCTCCCTGGGCCCACTCACCCCCCCCCCACAGCAGGGGCAGCAGCAGCAGGGGCACCATGTCTGCATCTGACAGGACAGAGCGGGTCCAGTCTCTGTGTCAGGGAGTGAAATGCCCAGCTGTGGGCTGGGGCTGAGGGTGCCCCAAGAGGAAACTGTGGGTGAGAGAGCTGTGGCCAGGCCTGGAAGGGGAACTTGAGTTGCACTGGTCATGGGGGTGGGGTGGGGGCTGAGAAATCGACCTGTGTCATCTCCCTGCCACTCAACCCTGCAGATGGATATACAAGGCCCAGAGGTGAGAGGCTTGTTCAGGTGTGTTTCTGAAAGTGCTCAGCTTATGGTTTAAGTCAAGAGGAGGTTACCAAGGTCATCATTGTGGTCAGAACTTTTTCTGGTGACATGGGGTTACCCAACCTTCAGCTGAAACTACCGCATGATCTAAAAAAGGGTAACTTTAAATTTCCTTTGCCCACTCAAGTGCTGTCAGAGAGAAAAATATTCAGACTAAGCTCCAGCAGAGGGTGGAACGCAGGGGAAATTTCAGCATTAAAGTCCCTTTACTCTGATTGCTTTTGAGGACATGAGATGCACAAGTGTTGGTCTTCAAGCATCTGAAGGTCATTGGCAAGCAAGAAGAGTCCGTGGGTCCCCTCTAAATGGGATGTGTGAATGGAGATCTTGCCACATCCGTCGGGGACCCCAAGGGCTGTACCTCAGCACAGCAGCAGATCTGCCACCCTCAAGCTCAGGAAACTCCTCCTTCAGGGCCCTCATGTGCTCAGACCCTTTTCAAAGTTCCAGCAATGGCTCGAGTGATGTGTGGGAATCACCTGCAATCCTACTGCTCTGTTCCCAGCCTGACCAGTGGTGGTGCAGTAGATAGAGCATTGACCTGGGACACTGAGGTCCCAGGTTCGAAATCCTGAGGTCGCTGGGTTGAGTACTGGCTTATCTGGCTTGAGCATGAACTCACCAGCTTGATTTGGGGGTCACCAACATGAGTGTAGGATCATGGACATAATCCCACGGTCGCTGGCTTGAGCCCAAGGCTCTGGATTGATCAAGATCAAGGGGTCACTGGCTCAGCTGGAGCCCCCCTGGCTCAGGCATGTAGGAGAAGCAATCAATGAACAAATAAATGACTCAACTACAAGTTGATGCTTCTTATCTCTCTCCCTTCCTCTCACTCTCTCTCTCTCTCTGTTTCCATAAAGAATAAAAATCTCAAATATAACAAAGATTTGAAATAGTTCCAACATCCCAGTAACAATTTGTGTGATTGAAAGAAAGTTTCTGAAAATATACAGAAAAAAAAATGTCAATCAACCAAATTGTAAGAAAAACTAAATTCTCTTTCTATTCTCTATATTATATACATATAATATGATTATAACAACTAATAATGTTAATATAATAGTAACAGTTACTACTATATGACAGCTTTAATCCTATAAAGAGGTAATCAGAGTGTATCAGTCAAAAACTGAAGGGAACATGTAATAAGCAAGTGGGCCAGACAGAGATGCTACACAGCTAATAAAAACAGCCAGGGCCCTGGCAAGTGGCTCAGTGGATAGAGTGTTGGCCCGGCATGTGGAAGTCCCAGGTTCACTTCCTGGTCTGGGCACATAGGAGAAGTGCCCATCTGCTTCACATCCCCTCCCCCTCTTCTCTCTCGCCCTCTTCCCCTTCCACAGCCAGCTTCTCTGTTGGTTTGAGCATGGCCCCAGGAGCTGAGGATAGCTCAGCTGGTCCAAGTGCATCAGCCTCAGGCACTAAAAATAGCTCCCAGATGGGGTTGCTGGGTGGATCTCGGTAGGGGTGCATGCATGAGTCAGCCTCACTAACTCCTCTTCTCTTACCTAAAATAATAATAATAATAATAATAATAATAATAATAATCAGCCTGTATTTTTTCTTTTTAAATATATTTAATTTTTTCCCTTCTTTTCCAAGTGAACAAAGTAGAAACAGACTCATAGATACAGAGAACAGACAGCTGACAGAGGGGATGGGAGTTGGGGGGCTGGATGAAAAAGGTGAAGGGATTCAGCAAAGAAAAAACTGACAACTGACAGGAACAGACAACAGTGTGTTGACAACAAGAGGGAAGGGGTGGGAGGTCGAAGAGGGTAAAGGGGGTAACCGGTAATGGAGGGAGACTTGGCGTGCAGTGATGAACACACAGTACAGTGTACAGGGTTGTATCGCAGAATTGTACACCTGAAGCTATATAATAATATTAACCACTGTCGCCCCAATAAATTCAACAAAAATCATAGGTGTCTTTCTTCACAAATTGTTGTATATATAGAAAAATCCACAAGTTTATGCAGATATATTTGTGGGCTTAAAAAGTGAGTTAGTTATCTGGCTAGAAACAAAATCAAATTACAAAAATCAGAAGCATTCCTATATCACTGTAATAAAGAATTATAAAGAATTCATTGAGAATAGCATCAAAATTGTGTATCCTTGGAATATATTCATTTAGAGACGTACCTAACAAAAATATAATATGCACTTCCTTAATGGAGGAAATTATAAATCTGTTTGAAAGGACATTAAGGTTTAAATGTAAATAAATAGAACAAACTTTTGCTCTTCTGAGACCAATTCTACCGGGGGGAAGGGTTGAGAATTTTCCCCAAGTCACACATAAGCAATGCAACCCAATTCTGACACTACCTACCTGGAGATAGCATCAGATCCCACAGTTTAGTTCTTCATCTGCTTCCCAATGCCACTGCAGATGCCCATGCACGTCGACAACTCTGTAACTGACCAGCGGCTATAAGTCAGAGGTTCCCAAGACCTCCTCCCTTTGGATGTGTTCATTTCCCAGAGCGGCTCACAGAACTCAGAGAACAGGTCACTTCCTACATCACTGGTCTATTATAAAGAATGTGGCTCAGGGACAGCCAGATGGAAGAGGTGAGAGGGCAGGTGTGGAGTAAGGGGCTGGGGCTTCCACAGCCTCTCTGAGGTCACCTCTCTCCCAGCACCTACCTGTGTTCCCCAACCTGGAAGCTCTCCCAACCTGGTCCTTTTGGGTTTTTATGGAAGCTTCACTACAAAGCCATAATTAATTAAATTACTGAACATTGGTGGTTGAGTCAACCCTAGCCAGTGCTGTGTCCCTGTCCCCAGGGGCCTTCAGACCACTCGACACTGGAGGCATCTCCCAAGCTGGAGGTGGCAGATGTGGCCCCAAGACAGCCCCACCCCCCTGAGCCCATACTCCGTCCTGTCTGTCTGGAGTGAGGAACGGGAGCTATGGGAAGAGGAGAGGAACTTTCCAGCTCCAGCCACAGGTACAGACAGAGGGCGAGGAAGGAGATTCCCCACAACCTGTACCAGGAAGACGGGGTTCAGGGGCAGAGGAGAGGCCAGGCAGACCCCCTCAGAGCACTGGGCCCGTCCTCATGCACCCACACTACTGAGCTGGGGGAAGACGTTGCCATTTTCACACTCAAGAAGGGCCACAGAATTCATCTCAGAGAGGGTGTGTGCGTGTGTGTGTGTGTGTGTGTGTGTTAAGTAAACTAATAATAAAATTATTTGTGGAAGTGAAATTCACTTGACATAAAGTTGTTCAGATTAGCAAAACTTTAGAGCTGTTTATCTCTCCACTTCTTGTATTAATTCTTTATCACATGCCCACTACTCTGCTTTACTGTACCTCCTCATCCTTGTAAAAATCTGATTTGGGGTTTTCTGAGAAGATTAATGCACTGATTTACTAGTAAAGACAAAATCAAGCAGGCCAATTGGTGGGGTTTTTTAAAATTTGAATTTCATTTTTCAATTAAAGTTCACATTCAATATTAATCTATATTCATTTCAGGCGCACAGCAGAGTGGTTAAACAATCACATGCTTTACGAAGTGATCCCCTATATTGCCAGTGCCCACCTGACACCATGCACAGTTACTACAGTGTTATTGTCTATATTTTCTCTGCTGCACTTTACATTTCTATGACTATTTTGAAGGATGTCATTTTTGTGTGTATGATAGAGACAGAGAGAGACAGAGAGAGAGGGACAGATGGGGACAGACAGACCAGAGAGGAGAGAGATCAGAAGTATCAGTTCTTTGTTGTGGCACCTTAGTTGTTCATTGATTGATTTCTCATATGTGCCTTGATGGAGGGGCTACAGCAGACTGAGTGACCCCTTGCTCAAGCCAGTGACCTTGGGTTCAAGCTGGTGAGCCTTGCACAAACCAGATGAGCCCACGCTCAAGACGGCGACCTCAGGGTTTCAAATCTGTGTCTTCCACCTCCCAGTCCGACGCTCCATCCACTGTGCCGCCTGGTCAGGTATCAAAGGGTGTCTCTTTAATTCAACTTATCAACAAGGGTTTGGCTCATTCATCTCCTGGGTGGAAAACCAACTGGTCCTCGGGTTGAGAAGCCGTGAATTTGTTTTCAACCTTCAAAATTTCCCCAGGGCCTGTGCGACTTCGATTTCCCACTTCCCTTACTGAGTTTCCACCATCCGTGAGGTTTTGGACTGAAAACTCTTCTCTCTCAGTAGCCTTTCAATGGTTTTAAGATTTACAATGATTTTCCTCCTTGCACTTTTCAATGGAAAGATGAGTCTCATACCCAAACTCATAAAACCCCTGAAGATGATCCTCATCTCTTCTTTATTTAATTTCTTGCCCTTTATATCTCGCAGGCTCTTCCCTTTAAATACTCTCTCTAAGGTGGCCCTCCAAATTCATCTGTCAATCTAGAACATTTTCCTAAACTCGTATATCGAACACCCTCTGCCAGCTCTCCACTGGTGTGTCTAATAGGCATCTCAACCCAACACATCCCACACTGAGCTCACAATTCTCTTCTTTAAAAATCTCTTGGCCCTAGCCACTTGGCTCACTGGATAGAGAGTCAGGTGTGATGTGCGGAAGTCCCAGGTTCTGTCCCCGGTCAAAGCACACGTGAGTGATAGATATGTGAATTCCAAACTGCTCTCTTGATGTTCCGCTTATCTGTCAGACCTCACCCTTACTGGACTAATGACCCTGAGACAGAGGAATTCCAAGAAGCTGGCAAGCCACCCCAAGGAGAAGCATTCTGGACATACCAGGGCTTTTAACTCAACACCCACATGCTTGAAATTCTTCCTTGGCCTATAAGATTCACCCCTAATCTGTAACCAGTGCTCTTCTCAGAGAAGTGCCTGGCAGGGTTTTTTTCTTCTTTTCAATAAAGCCTGTTACTCTGGTCTTTTCACACTCCCATGGATTCCAACATTTGGTGCCGAAACCCGGGACAGGGTACCAGTTGCCTGGACAATCCCTTTTTGCTGTCCAAACAAAGCCTGGACAAGCAATTGTAGGTCAATTGGCCCGCGATCTGTCCCTGTCCGAAACTGCTGCTGGGCCAGAAGGTAAGGAGTTTCTTCCTCCCCTTCCTCAGTTGGCCTCCAAATTTCTCTCTAAAAACACCCCTTCCTGGTCAGATGGTTTTGACTTTAGACCCCATTACTATGGGTGGTCTGCCTCTACTCCTTTATGGACTTCTACGAAAGTCTAGGTGCACCTAGCCAGGTCCCTCTCTACGTCCCAGGGTCTCAGCCTTTGGGTGACTGCCGGGGTCCAGCCCCGGGGGGGATCCAGGGGTCCCACAGGAGGAGACGGCATCGGCGAAAATGGAGTGAGAGAGCCGAATTCTTTTCTTTCTCTTTATTCTCCGGTTAGCATTTACTGCCAGGCATCTCTACCAAATGCTAGTATAGCTCCCTTTTTATACACGCACACCAAGTTACAATCACATGGTGTTAATTATTATTTTTGTTTTCACTATGTTTGCATGTTTCCGGATAACAGTTAATTTACATCTATGAGTCACAAATCAGGTAGCAAATCATTCAAAATACAAAATAACTTGAATAGCGATAACAACATCAGTAAAAGCTTCCAGAGTATTAGTTCTAAAAGGCTTGCCTCTAAAGAAATTAACATAACATCAAGAATAGCTTTCACCCAAAGATATGCAGAGTGCACTTGCAAGATAGCCCAGCAGCAACACAAGACATTCTATGGATTTCCCTACATTTTTAAATCTCATGAGAACATCTCATTGAGAAAGCCTAGCAATTGCCTTTAGTCAAAAGACAATTCTCTTAGTAAAACATTCTTTTCTTGCTGACTATGCTCTCATCCTAGGCCACACAATGGGCCATCCTACTATACCTTACCTAAGATACTATTGTCTAATCAAATATTACTTATTTATTATATTTAAACACTAGTTAAGTTCTGACTCTATTCTTCTCAGAATATACCACTATTTGCAGATCAAATAAGCAGGAAGAAAGGAATGTTTCTCCACTTATCACATGAAAAGGCTAGGGAGGAAAAAATGTTAAGTGAAGGCCGAAGGGTGCTTTGTGCACAGCCACTGCCTCCTAACCATTCACAAGTCACAATCTTTTCTTTTTATCATGATTAAGAAGGAATTCTCCTACAAACTTAACCCTTTACGAGGGATATCATAGCCAGCCTCTTATGTCTATGAGCCCAGTTCAAGGGGCTTACAAGCTTTTCTGTGGAACTCACACCCTCTCTCATTTCCAAAGAAATCACTACGAATCTACAGGGAAAGCACGGTATTATTATCCCTGTGCCACAAATAATAGCACACACCCAGAAAAGGGGGGATATAAGGCCAGATTAATTCAAAAAGTCAAAGGGGGGAGTATCGTTGTGCCTTTCCTTTGCGGTGACTTTGTCACCTCACAGCCATTGGTCTTCTCTGCTGTGACTTTGTCAATCAGCAGTTTTTGATCTTCTTCTGCTGTGACCTTGTCAGCCAGCAGTTGTGGGTCTTCTTCTGCTGTGACCTTGTCAGCCAGCAGTTGTGGGTCTTCTTCTGCTGTGACCTTGTCAGCCAGCAGTTGTGGGTCTTCTCCTGCTGTGACCTTGTCAGCCAGCAGTTGTGGATCGGCTCCCGACAGGTGACGACCTCTTGTCTAAGATTCTCTTTCTACGGAGATTTTCTTCTCTTGGAACTGTGACTGAAGGCAGGGACACCCCCTTCTCTCACCAGTCTCCTCTACTGTGGGCTCCTCCCAGTCCAACCCATCCAGCCAGACTCCCCTCGGAACATGGGCTCCTCCCAATCTCAGGCCTCAGAGACTACTCCTCTACTCCTTCAGGACTCCCCTACTCCTTCGGGACTCACCCTACTCTCTGAGGTTCAGTTTGGGAGGTTTTTACTCTGAGCATCTAGCTTCTACAGACTTCCTCGAAAGTCTCTAGGTGCCTAGCCAGGGTGCTTTCTACTACTGTTACAATATCCTAAGACAGTGGTCCCCAACCCCCGGGCTGCAGACCGGTACTGGTCCGTGGGCCATTTGGTACTGGTCCACAGAGGAAGAATAAATAACTTACATTATTTCCATTTTATTTATATTTAAGTCTGAATGATGTTTTATTTTTTTTAAATGACCAGATTCCCTCTGTTATATCCATCTAAGACTCACTCTTGACGCTTGTCTTACATTTATCCATCCCACCCTAAAGGCCGGTCCATGAAAATATTTTCTGACATTAAACCGGTCTGTGGCCCAAAAAAGTTTGGGGACCACTGTCCTAAGAGATCTTTACAATTTCTGCCACAAGACAGAGAGGACATCAGAGATTCCTTACGTGCAGGTTTTTCTTCTCCCTTTGCTCCTCTCCTTAATTTCTGTACCACCTGTTCTACATGCAGGCCGCTTTTTGGCCAAAGAAACCTCACCTAAAACCTCTGCTCCTAATCTTTCCTTCTCCACAGACTCCCAACTCTCTTCCCCTCCTGCCTGACCCCTGGGAACACCCCTCATTTGAGACCCCTCTCTGGTCCCTCTGCAGATCTCTTTCACCTGAGTCACTTCCCTCCAGAAACTCCCCTTACTTCACTGAATCCTCTTTCTCATTCACCCACAAATACTATTCTTTCTTTCTCCTCCCCTGCTGGCCAGGGGCCCCTCCCTTCTCCACTGTGTTCTTAAATTTCTCCTTCCTCCTTAAAAGCTGTGGCTCCAGCTGCCGTGCCTGTCTTTCTTCTTTGACCCCTCCTACCAGCTTTGAATACAGCTATGCCCTCCTCCTCCTCCTCCTCCTGCAGATTCCAACCCTTCTTCTTTCCATCCAGCTATTCACACTGTCCATCTGTCTGCCTTCTCTCTTCCTCCCATCTATGCTGACACTTCCTGCCATCTCAAAAAACTTAAAAAAGCAGAATTATATATTAAGCTATGTAAGTAATTCGCCTTGTCTCTTTGTCAGAAAATATCTCTAATATAATTTAAATTGAAACAAGTAAAGCATGCTCATTTAAATTCCTTAATTCATTATATATATATATATATATATATATATATATATATATATATATATATATATATATATAAAGTCTTTTTTTAAAGTGTAACTGTGTCTGCTTCTAAGGCCTTAAACCAATAATTACCTGCCTCTTAAACCAAGCTTACTCATCCTCATGGACTCCTCCTGCAATACCCCCATCCTTCCTGTTCAAAACCCTTCAGGGACGTATCACCTAGTCCACTACTTACACCTAATCAATGAGGCAGTAGTTCCCCTCCATCCAGTAGTCCCTAATCTCTACAGGTTACTGCCACACATTCCCTCAAATACTACTCACTTCAAGAATGCCTTCTTTACCATTCCTCTACACCCTGACTCTTACTTTCTGTTTACCTTTATTTAAACTGACCTGGACACTTATGCAGCCCAGCAACTTATGTGGACTGTATTACCCCAGGGGATCAAAAACAGCCCACACCTGTTTGGGCAGGCACTAGCTCAGGATTTAGCAGCATACAATCTCAAAACAAGTACTCTCTTACAACATGTAAATAACCTACTCCTCTACAGCCTCTCCCTGCCTGCCTCAAGGAGACACACCGCCATCCTTCTTAACTTCCTCCCCATGAAGGAATATTGTGTCTTCTCTGCTAAGGCTCAACTTCACTCTTAGTCTGTAGTCTATCTGAGAATCACCTTAGCCCCCACCACCTGAGGTCTCACCCTAGATCGAACTCAGACCCTCCACAGTCTCCAACCACCTACCACTGCAGATCAAATCCTTTCTTTCCTCAGTCTAACAGGCTTCTTTAGATACTAGATTCCCAATTTTAGTCTCTTAGTCAAGCCCCTCAGTGAAATCTTCTGAGCATGGCTTTTAAGGTCTATAATGGCCAAAGAAGTAACAGAAAAGGCAAATAAGGCCCAAAAGAAGTCATGAAATACTAGCTTTTAGAATATGCTTTTAAAGGCTCCAGCTCCCTAAAGGGCTTCATAGGATACCATCGAGGCCCTGCTCCAGAGTGGAAAGAAAGGTCATTGAACTGAAGCCTGCCAGGCTTCCTGGCCCCACTGGTTGACATGTCTCTGCTGTGGAAAGAGGGACACGAGAAGGTAAGCTGCCCCCTTGCTCCATGGAGGGAGGGTTCAGTCTCTTCTAGCCCTGCTCCAGCTACCTGTGACCTGACCTTGCCCAGCATGCTGGGAATTGCCACTGAAGGCCCAAGGACATCGTTCACAAGCCTAAGGTATTTCTTCCAAGTAGCAGATAAGCTGATCTCATTTCTTGTAAACACAAGGGCCATCTACTATGCCTTGGTGAATATTTGAATTTTATTTATCCCTCAAAGATCTCTACTGTGGGTATTGACAGTCTGACTTTGTTGCTTTATTTACTCCTTTATTCCTCTTGTCTCAATGTTCCATGCCTATTGTAGGCTGGGACCTGCTGCTAATTCCAGCTAGAAGCAGTAGTCACTAGGACTTAAACTCTAACTGTAAAATGTGTAAATGTAACCACCCTTTTCCTAAGTACTTGCAGGATTTACAGGTTATTCAGCAAACTGTTCAAAGACTGTCCAAGAGGTGCTTACAGTAGTACATCACCCAAGGACTGACTTTCATGTGGACAGGTCCACACACCGTGATCCTGACAACTCCAACTGCTGCTATGGGTGACTCTTTCCTCCACCCTGACCATCTGGAGCTCAGAAACAGAGAAATGAAAAACCGACCCCTTGTCCTTCTATTCTCTATTCACCTCTCAGCCTGCCTCACCCAATCAGGGGTTTTCTACTTGTGTGGGAGCAACACCTATATGTGTCTCCCTACTAATTGGACAGAAACCTGTACCCTAATATATCTTACCCCAAATATCAACCTAATTCCACCCCATGAGCCTCTTTCAATTCCTAGTACACTACCCATCAATCTAAGGACCAAACGAGCTATATAGGTAATTTCTCTTCTTGTTGCTTTAAGAATTTCTATAAAAGTAGGTCTAGGGGCAGGGGGACTGGCCACTTCCCTATCTTATTCCTACTCTCTCTCTTTCTCTCTGAAACACAGCGAATTTGTAAACATGGAATCAGTGGTTTCTCACAAACTGGGTGTCTTGACTATTGCCTTTCATTGGTCCACTCACTTTGCTATTTACTTTTCTAACTTTTGGACCCTGCCTCTTATGTTTGTTCACTAGTTTTTTACAGAACCACTTGCAGACCTTCATCAATCAGAAAACTGAAAAAATCTACCTAACGCTACACACCAACCCTGAAACCTGCCCTCGCAAAACAGAAAAATCTGAAACCCTATATCAGCAAACCTCCTAAATTCTATCTTTCAACCCCTACAGGTCCCCTAACTCTAAAGCTCTCCCATATCCCTGAAAAATTAGGAGAATGAATAGCATTCACCTCTTTTTTTTTCTTTTTTTTTTACAGTGACAGAGTTAGATAGAGGGATAGATAAGGACAGACAGACAGAAACAGAGAGAGAGATGAGAAGCATCAATCATCAGTTTTTTGTTGCGACGCCTTAGTTGTTCACTGACTGCTTTCTCATATGTGCCTTGACCACGGGCCTTCAGCAGACCGAGTAACCCCTTGCTCAAGCCAGCGACCTTGGGTCCAAGCTGGTGAGCTTTTGCTCAAACCAGATGAGCCAGCGCTCAAGCTGGCGACCTCGGGGTCTCGAACCTGGGTCTTCCGCATCCCAGTCTGACGCTCTATCCACTGCACCACCGCCTGGTCAGGCAGCATTCACCTCTTAATGCTTCTCAGTCTTTTTACCCCTCACATAGTAAGGGAACAAGATTGCTGGGTCTTCTTGGCTGAAGAGCCTACAAGCTGACATGAAACATTTCTTTTAGTTCAAGCTAACTGCTCTCTTCAGGGCTGCCAGGAAAGAATATCTCTAACTTTACCATGGAATTATTTTCACCCCCGCTATACAACCCTCCTTATCTCTGCATTCCTGATCTCCAAATACTTGCCCCCTTCTTTATCAAGTTCCTACAGGCCCGGATGAGAGAAATCTCTAGAATTACCTACAATCAAATGCTCCTACACTCCTATTCCCCAATAACCCAAGGAGAACTTCACGAAGAAAATATCAAATAGGTAGGGATGACAGCAGGAAGAAGCTGCCCCTCAGCCTGAGAAGTTCCCTCCTGAATGTTCTCCAAACCCCCTTCCTTTTAAACCACACATACTCAGTCCTTCTAAAAACTTACACCAACAAGTTCCCTGTCTCTAAAAATCTCCACATGTCCTCCCATTCAAGAGGAACCAGACCAGCACATCTCATGAGGCTCATCCAGGAGACCATGTATCACCATGTCACTCTGTCCACTCGGCACTCACTGCAAGCAACTAACAATTATTACCTCACAAGATTTTTTTACTTCCTCACTCAGGTTTTCAAAGACATCATCACCTGGTTCAGACCTCACAGCATGGAAATTGATGACCTCCTTAACTGGATGGTGGACTTGGCTTGGCAAGGTTCTTTTCTTGAGTTCTGTCCAGAAGAAGCAATAATTTTCCAATTTTTTCTCCTCTTTCTCCTCATCACCCCTCACAGTATATTATAAAATTAATAACTACCTTTCTTTTATAAGTAACCACAGAGTTGAGAAATGATAGATACGTGAATTCCAAACTGCCCTCTTGATGTTCCGCTTATCTGTCAGACCTCACACTTACTGGACTATCTCCCCTGAGGCAGAAGAATTCCAAGAAGCTGGCAAGCCTCCCCAAGGAGAAGCACTCTGGACATACCAGGACTTTTAATTCAACACCCACATGCTTGAAATTCTTCCTTGACCTAAAAGATTCGTCCCTAGTCTGTAACCAGTGCTCTTCTCCTTAGGAGAAGTGCCCGGCAGGGTTCCTTTCTTCCTTTCAATAAAGCCTGTTACTCTGGTCTTTTCGCACTCCCATGGATTCCAACAGTGAGAAGCAACTATCTGTTTCTCTTCCCCTCCCTCTCCCCCTTCTCTATCTCTTCCCTTCTTGCAGCCAATGGATTGGTTGGTTTAAGCATCAGCCTGGGGGCTGAGGATAGCTTGGTTGATTCACGCATCAGCCCCAGATGGGGGTTGTCAGATGGATCCCTGTAGGGGCACAGGCGGAAGTCAGTCTGTCTATCTCCCCTTCTCTCACTTAAAATAAATAAATAAATAAAAATCTCTTAAAGTCTTTCCCGTTTCCAACAATGGTAGCTTCACGCCAAAAATATTGGTGTTGTTCCTGAACTTTCTTTTTCTCTCTCAATGTGCATCTCATATGTCAACAACAGCTAGCTTATCTGATTTTGTCAAGTTCTATTGGGTCCACTCAGACCCCAGCGCCCTCATCTCACATCAGGGTACTGAAACAGCCCCGCAGGAGTCTGGGTTCAGCCCACCAGCAGAGTAATCAAGAGGAAACAGACCAGATCCTGTCCCTTCTCTGCTTGAGTTCTGAAATGCCATCCCACATGTGATCATGTGATTTGTAATTAAAAATATATATTTGGACTTTGTCTGATTTCTGGCACAGAGCTCCTCAAAACCTTGGATTTTTTTTTTTAAAGTGAGAGGAGGGGAGGCAGAAAGGCAGACTCCCACATATGCCCCTGCCCATAATCCATCCTACAAGCCCACTAGGGGGCAGTGCTTTGCCTCTCTGGGGCTGTTTCTCCATTGATCTTTTGCTCAGCAACCAGCCTTTTTTTTTTTAGCACCTGAGGCAGAGGCTACGGAGCCATCCTCAGCACCCAAGGTCAACTCACTTGAACCAATCAAGCCATGGCTGTGGGAGAAGAGAAAGAGAGAGAGAAAGAGAGAGAGAGAGAGAGAGAGAGAAAGAGAGAGAGAAGGGGAAAGGGTAGAAAAGCAGATGGTCGCTTCTCCTGTGTGCCCTGACTGGGAATCAAACCCAGAACTTCCACACACCGAGCCAACACTCTATCACTGAGCCAACCAACTGGCCAGGGCCAACACCTTGGAATTTTCAAGTGATGAGAGCGATAAAAGTGTCTTCTTAGGTAAATGGGGTGATTTTTGGAAAATATCTAAAAATGGGAGCTGGTTGCCAGGAAAAAACCATGTGATTGGAGGACTGAAATTTTCATTTCCATACCCTTGGCCAAATGTTGAATCAATGACCAATGGCCAAAAAATTTTAAATCATGCCTATGTAATAAAGCCTCCATAAAAACATAAAAAGGTGGAGTTTGGAGAGCTTCTGGGTTGGTAAACATGTGGAGATGCAAGAAGAGGTCATGGAAACCCCAGGCCCCTACCCCATACCTCACCCTACACATCTATTCCATCTGGCTATTTATTTGTTTCTTTAACATTCATTGATCTAGTGAGAAAATGAGTTTTCTGAGGTCTGTGAGCTGCTCCAGCAAATTCATTGAACCCAAGGGGGGAATCATGGCAACCTCTGATCTATAGCTGGTGGTCAGAAGCAATTTGACAATTAAGACATACGACTGGTATCTGAAGTGTGTGTAGAGGGCAGTCCTGTGGGTCTGAGCTCATGTCCTGTGGGATCTGCTGCTTTCCCCAGGGAGAGAGTGTCCGAGTTGAGTTCACTGCTTGGTGATGTGGAAACAAGAACACACATCAGAATTGCTATTGGAATCATAACAACTCACACACTGTGATGGTTCATTTTATGTGTCAGTTTGGCTGGGCTATGGAAAGCACAGACAATTGATCAAGCATTATTTTGGGTATTCCTGTGAGGATGTTTTTGGATGAGATTAATATTTACATCAAAAGAATGAATAAAGCAGACTGTCCTTATGTGGGTGGGCCTCACCCAATCAATGGAAGGCCTGAGCAGAAGAAAAGACTGACCTTCCCATGAGTAAGGGGACCACCTCCTGCCTGACTGCCTTCTGACTGGGATGCCAGCTTTTCCCATTTTCAGACCTGAGCAGAAACATCAGTTCTTCCTTGGTCCCTAACCTGGTGGTCTTCACACCAGAACAACACCATTGGCTCTCCTGGTTACCAGCTTGCTGACTGTAGATCTTGGGATTTGTCCAAATCCATATCACATGAATTGATTTCTGAAAAGAAGTCTCTTTATGTATGCACATCCATCCTGTTGGTTCCGTCTCTCTGGAGAACCCTGAATAATACACGTTGAGTGGAAGTCAAGTTCTCATGGTGGCTTCTAAATCTCTCCATAGTCTGCCCCAGGACCCTTCCAGACCTCTGTGTCCATGTCCCCCATTTCTCACTCTGTTGTGCTGTCATCTACCTGCCAAACATGTCACACTCATTCCCACCTTGGGACTATGGCATGTACTTTTACCAGGATTCCCTCATGACTCACTCTCTCACTTTCTTCATGTCTTTATTCAAATGTCTACAAGGCCTACTTCAGAGGCATTTTTTAAAATTCTTGGAGAAAAGAGTAATAGTGGCGTGATAGATACCCTAGACTTCTCCCCTGCACAGCTAAAGACACTGACCGCAAAACAAATAGGCAGCCAGCTAAATGGGAGATGATATTTGCAAACAACAGTTCTGATAAGAAGTTAATATCCAAAATATATCAAGAACTCACAAATCTCAGCAACAAACAAGCAAATAATCCAATTAAAAAATGTAAAGCCTGGCCTGTGTTGGCACAGTGGATAGAATGCTAACCTGGAATACTTAGGTCACTGGTTTGAAACCCTGGGCTTGCCCCCAGTGAAAGCACATATGACAAGCAACCACTGAACAGGTAGAATGAAGTGAGTACTTCTTGTCCTAACCCCCTTTGTAAAATCAAATAAATAAAGTCTTTTTCAAAAAACAAGGAGAAGATCTGGACACTTCTCCCAAGAAGACATACAAATGGCCAACAGATATATGAAAAGATGCTCATCTTCACTAGCTAGTCAAGAAATGCAAATCAAAACCACAATGAAATACCACCCCACAACTGTAAGATTGACTATTATCAACAAGACAGATAATAACAAGTGTTGGAGAGACTGGAGAAAAATGAATCCTCATTCACTGCTGTGGAATGTAAACTGGTACAGCCATTATGGAAGAAAGTACGGTGGTTCCTCAAAAAATTAAGAATAGAAATACCATATGACCCAGCAATCCCTCTACTGGATTCTACATAAAAAAAAAAACTTGAAAAGATTGGTACGTAAAGACCCATGCACCCCTATGTTCATTGCAGCACTGTTCACTGTGGACAAGACATGGAAACAACCAAAGTGTCCCTTGATAGAGGATTGGATTAAAAAGATGTGGAATATATATACAGTGCAATACTACTCAGCCATAAGAAATGACGACATATTGCCATTTAGGGCAACATGGGTGGACCTTGAGAACATTATACTGAGTGACATAAATAAATCAGTAAAAGCTAAGAACTATATGATTTCACACATAGGTGCGATATAAAACTAAGACTCATGTACATAAATAAATGTGAAGTGGTTACCACAGGGAGGCGGGTGGGGAAGGGGAGTAAAGAGGGACAAATACACGGTGATGGAAAATGATTTGACTTTGGGTGATGGGCACACAATACAATCAACAGTTCAAATGCTACAGAAATGTTTACCTGAAACCTATGTATTCTTGCTGATCAATGAGACCCCATTAAATTTCATCTGAGTAAAAAATTAAAATAAAATGAAGGTTAAAAAAATTTCCAGCAGTCCTCAACAATTTTTCTTCTGCTTTTCAGTTAATTTTTTGCTTAAAATGCTTTATTCTCTAAGAGACTATGCTTTTTAATCTTTCTATGAAATGTGTGTCCTATTAAAAGGTGAGTTTTATACTCACCTCTTCTCTTTTAAGAGCTTACTACCGTGTTTCCCCCCAAATAAGACAGTGTCTTATATTAATTTTTGCTCCTAAAGACGTGCTAGGTCTTATTTTCAGGGGATGTATTATTTTTCCATGAACAAGAATTCACATTTATTGTTGAACAAAAAATCAACATTTATTAATATACTGTAGTCATGTCATCACAAACATCAGCATAACCAGCCAAACTCTGAATTCCATCAAGAATTTCTTGTGACTCTATTTCCATGTACAACAATCTACCAGTCTCCCCCAAAATAAGACAGTGTCTTATATTAAGTTTTGCTCCTAAAGATGCACTAGGTCTTATTTTCAGGGGAGGCCTTATATTTCTAAGCTTGAAAAAAATTGCACTAGGTCTTATTTGGGGGCATTTCTTATTTTTTTGGGGGGGGGACAGGGTATTTGCTGTACCTTTATCCCCTGGAGCAGGGCAGGGCACCCTGCTAGTGTCCACAAAACATTAGATGAACGAGCGAATAGTCAGCACCAGGCATGGTCCCCGGTGGTTATGACACATGTGAATTCCTCTAATCCTCATGCAGCTTTTTTAGTCAAGTCCCTGTTTTATAGATGAGCAAACTGAGGCACAGGGAGGCTAAGTATATTTAGCAAAGGAGAACAAGTGGTCAGTGAGGTGGCAAGGAGGTGTCTGGCACACACTCCAAATGCCCGGCTCTTGGCCTGCTCTGGCCGTCAATGCTGGGCAGAGTCTGAGATCACCTGGGATGAGGACAGTGATGCGAATAGAGACCCAGCTCTAAGCAGGCAGAAGGCCCCATGGTCACTGGTTGGGAACACAAGTCATATCCAGCTCATTTTTTTTCTTTGACCCTGTGAATGTACCATCTCTCCAGACAGAGGACATTTCTGCCACCTACACCCTCAGGCTGGAAACTTCTTGTACTGCTTTGGGATAACAGATTTGGTCTTTGGTCTCCCGAAGGTGCAGAGTCTCTGACCTCAGGGAGCTGACTAGGTGGTGCAGACATGGTGTCAGATGGGCTGTAATGATGGGAACTTAGGATCGTACACAAGTTGGTCACCAGTTCAGTAGGTCAGAGTCCCCATGGGCAAATGTCGGAAAGGAGGACACAGTATTTCTCAGTCGCACCTCCATGGCCCACAGAGCCCGAGTTCCCCTTCCAGGCCTGGCCACAGCTCTCTTGCACACCACTTCCTGTTGAGGAGTCCTTGGTCCCTCCCCACAGCTGGGCATTTCCTTTCCCAACACAGGGACCTGGACCTGCTCTGCCCTGTCAGATGCAGCCATGGTGCCCCTGCTGCTGCTGCCCTGCTGTGTGTGTGTGTGTGGGGGGGGTGAGTGGCAGGGGTGAGTGGGCCGTGGTGTGGGGGATGGGCTGGTGAGAGAGGGGAAGAGCTGCAGCTGAGAACTTGTGTCCCCCCAGGGTCCCTAAAGCAGCAGCAAGGCTATGAGCTCCAAGTGCAGGAATCGGTGAGTGTGCAGGAGGGTCTGTGCGTCTACGTGCCCTGCTCCTTCTCCTAGCCGTAGAGTCCATGGTTTCCTTCCAGCACACTCTACACCAGGGGTCGGGAACCTCTTTGGATGAGAGAGCCATGAATGCCACATATTTTAAAATGTAATTCCATGACAGCCATACAATATGTTTAACACTAAATACAAGTAAATGTGTGCATTTTATGTAAGACCAGTACTTTAAAAATACAATAAGTCTCTCAATTCCTTCTTTTTTTTTTTTTTTTTTTGTATTTTTCTGAAGTTGGAAACGGGAGGCACTCAGACAGACTCCCACATGTGCCCGACCGGGATCCACCTGGAATGCCCACCAGGGGGCGATGCTCTGCCCATCTGGGGCGTCGCTCTGTTGTGACCAGAGCCATTCTAGCACCTGAGGCAGAGGCCATGGAGCCATCCTCAGCGCCCAGGCCAACTTTGCTTCAATGGAGCCTCGGCTGCGGAAGGGGAAGAGAGAGACAGAGAGAAGGAGAGGGGGAGGGGTGGAGAAGCAGATGGGCGCTTCTCCTGTGTGCCCTGGCTGGGAATTGAACCCAGGACTCCTGCATGCCAGGCCAACGCTCTACCACTGAGCCAAACGGCCAGGGCCTGATTCTTTTTAATAACGTTATGCTGTTGCTAACCAAAGATGAATAAAGTACTTCTTACCATTAATGCGACTTCTGGTGCTGCATGGTTTTGCTGATGGCTTTGTAGTCTGGTTGATATGTGGTGAGGTTCATGCAGGTGTTGAGACTTCCATCCATTAAACATGATTATAGGTTGGTCTTAACATTCTTTAGATGTGAGAAAGACTGCTCACATGCATACGTAGAGCCAAACATTCTCAGTACAGCAATACTCACATGCTGCAGTGTGTGGTATGTGATGGGAAGTGCGTTTCATGTTTTGACAATCAGCTGGTCTGTGGGTTGAAGTTTTTTCATTTCTCCCCACTTGTGTTTGCTCGCCAATTCTGCTTGCTGTCATGCAAGTTTTTCCAAATCTTCATTCAATGACTTGAACTTATTCACCCACATGTCTGAGGCCTTCAGGTCAGCAGCCTGTAGCTCAAAATCTCTTACAGAGACTCCAGGGATGTAACTCAAGTTGGCGCTGTCCACTGCACAATGGTGTGGATAGGTGATGAACTTAAAAAGACGAGTGCGCTCACAAAATTCCCCAAAGTGCTCTTTGAATGACTGCAGGAGATTAGATGTGAAGCCCGCTAGCTGCTGGAGATCAAGATGTTGAGCAGGGTCACTTGCTGTGCATGCCTCTTTAAACTCTCCCAGTTTTTCAAAGTGTAGTAAACGACCTGTTTCAATGTCAGTGATGAAGAGTTCCAGCTTGTTTTCAAATGCAAACACTGCTTGTTGAAGGGATAAGACTGTATTTCCAATGCCTTGCATTTTCACATTGAGCTGGTTCAGATGTTCAGTCATGTCCACGACATAGTAGAACTTCAGGAGCCACTCAGTGTTAGCTAACTCAGGATGCTCAACGTTTTTCATTTTAAGAAAAGTCCGAATTTTGCTCAGGCAAGCTGCAAAACAGCTGAGCACCACCTTCCCTCTTGACAACCAACACACATTGCTGTGCAGAAGCAGACCAGGATAATTATTCCCAACTTCATCCAGCAGTGTTTTAAACTGGTGATCATTTAAAGCTCAGGCAACAATAAAGTTGACCACCCAAATGACCAGCGACATCATCTCACCAAGCTGCTCACCACACATCTGAGCACAAAGCGCCTCCTGATGTAGGATGCAGTGAAAACTTAGGATGGGTCTCTTCATGTTCACGAAGAAGCACTACAAATCCTCTGTTTATCCCCACCATGCACGGAGCACCATCAGTACACACCAAAATAAACTTATCCATTGGTAGATTTTTTTCTTTAGTGAACTCAGTGAAGGACTTGAATAAATCCTCCCCTCTTGTTGTCTCTGTCATAGGCAAAACAGCAGGACTTTCCTCACATAATGTGTCACCGACAGCATACCTTGCAATCATGCTGAATTGGAATAAATGGCTTACGTCTGTTGACTCATCCAAAGCAAGAGAAAAGAATGGTGCTGCATTTATGTCCTTCTCTTGTGTTGCCTCAATTTGATTTGCCATCATGATGGTACGATCGTGAACAGTTCCTGCCGACAGAGGCATGTCTTCTATTTGTTTGATTATCTTGTCTTTATCCAAAAAGTTGTCAAAAAGTTCATTGGCAACATCAAGCATTAATGTTTTTGGCATACTCCCCATCTGTGAATGGCTTTCCGTTTCTCACAATTGCAAAAGCACCAGCAAAGCTAGCCAAATTCCAGTCACCTTGTTGGGTCCAAACATGGAGTTGCTGCTGACTAGTTTGCACTCTGCACAGTAGCTCTTGACATGCTTTCTTCCTGTTGTCCCCCGCTGGATATTTCGATGCAAATGTAGTATGGTGTGTGTCGAAGTGCCACTTTATATTTGACCTTGTCATCGATGCAATTTTATCATTGTATATTAGACACACTGCAGAACCTGTTCTCTCCACAAAGGCAAATTTCTCTGTCCATTCCTGCTGAAAAGTACTATACTCCTCATCTTTTTTTCTTTTAGCCATCTTCTTCATCAAAAGAGTTTCTGCAATTAGCTAGCTGACTACTTGATTAAAAGGAGGGAAGTTTACTTCCTGACCTCACAACGACCCATGTACATTACGCATTATCCAATAAAAATTTGGTGTTGTGTCGGAGGACAGCTGTGATTGGCTTCAGGCACCCGCAACCATGAACATGAGTGGTAGGAAATGAATGGATTGTAATACATGAGACGGTTTTATATTTTTAATGTTATTTTTTTATTAAAGATTTGTCTGTGAGCCAGATACAGCCATCAAAAGAGCCACATCTGGCTCGTGAGCCATAGGTTCCTGACCCCTAATCTATAGCCTATTGATGTTGTTTTTCCTAGACAACCCTGACCCAGGCACCGTCCTCCAAGGCTACAGCTCTCACTGGACTCAGGCCCCATCCCGACCCTTGCCCCATCAGGTCTGGGGGTGGTAACGGCTTCTCACTCTTCCTTGTCTTTGGATCCTTCACCATCTCTTACTGGACCTCTTAGTCATGCATCTCTGTAACTCATCCCTTCATTAGTCACATGTAATCAGTCTCCTGATGGTGCCCTCAGTCTCCTACTGAGATCCCGCTGACACACCTGTGTGTGTACCATCCCCTTGCTCTGTGGGTCTCAGACCTTCCAGCTGAGATCATCTGCCTTCTGCCACTGAAGCGCCCTCCTCTGGGGAGGGTCTAAGTTTGCTCTGCCATTTGCCAGGGCTCCAGTTTGGCATGGCTTTTATTTCCACTCCCTCATTCCAGGAGCCTATTGAAAACTGCAGCTCATCTCAGTCACCAGAATAAGCAAATGCTCATTGTTCAAAAGCAGCTTGAAGGTATCTGCTTATTCCTCTGAGTTGTAAACATCAGCAAATGTCAGCGAGGAAATTCCGCACTAGCTTGTCATGTGTTTCATGATTTTGTACAGACAGATTTTTAGTATTTCATCCAGCACTTTCAATTGATTTTAGAAGAAGGGTAGATCTAACTAACTTAACCTACCATTATTAAAAATGAGAAAGTCCTGGCCCTGGCAGGTAGCTCAATAAATAGAGCATTGGCCGGGTATATGGACGTTCTGGTTTGATTCTCAGTTTGAGCACACAGGAAAAGTGACCATCTGCTTCTTCCTCCCCCTGTCCCCTTTCCACTCCCACAGCCAGTGGTTTTATTGGCTCAAACATGGCCCCAGGTGCTGAGAATAGCTCAGTTGGTCAAAGCATATCAAACCTCAGGCATTAAAATTAGCTTGGTACTTGACTGACCATCTGCCCCAGATGGGGTTGCTGGGTGGATCCCCGTAGGGGCGCATGCTGGAGTTTGCCTCATTATTTCCCCTCCTTTCACCTAAAAAAGAAATTAAAAATGATAAAGTCCTTCCCTGGCTGGGTGGCTCAATGGATAAAGTGTAGCCCCGGAGCACAAGTTGTGAGTTCATGTCCCTGCCAGGGGGCAAAGAAGCAATCAATGAGTGAACAACTCAATAGAACAAGTAAGTAGAACAGCGAGTTAATGTTTCACTCTCATTTCCCCCTTCTCTCTTTCAAATCAATGAAAAAAAATGTAAAATAAATAAATAAAAGGAAAAATAAGAAAGTACTCTCTCTTATTTGTTTTTCTCAGATTTTTGCATGTACTTGGTGTTCTACATAATCACTCAGGAAGAATCTGTTCTTAAATTTCAAATGAGAACTACAGTATAACAATGGAACAGGCTACTGACTTTTTTTTTATTCAGTGAGAGGAGGGAAGGCAGAGAGGTAGACTCCTGCATGCACCCTGGCCGGGATCCACCCTGTAAACCCACTAAGGGGAAATGCTCTGCCCATCTGAGGTTTGCTCCATTGCTCAGCAACAAAGCTTTTTTTAGCACCTGAGGCAGAGGCCATGAGCCATCCTCAACACACAGGGCCAACTTGATTCAATTGAGCCATGGCTCCAAGAGGGAAAGAGAGGGGGGGAGAGGGGGAGAAGCAGATGAATGTTTCTCCTGTGTGCCCTGGCCGGGAATCTAATCAGGGACATTCACATGCCAGGCCCATGCTCTACCACTGAGCCAACCAGCCAGAGGCCAAGACCACTGATGTTCAAGATGCCAATATCATATTAATTATCTATTGTTACATAGCAAATTATCCCCCAAACTAAACAGCTTGAAACACCAGACTGGCATCATCTCAAAGTGTCTGTGGGTCAGGAATTCGAGCAGGGCTCATCGTGGTCTCTCTCACAACTTCTCACCAGGCTGTGATCAAGGTGTTGAGGCAAGGGCTGCAGCCTCATCTGAAAGCCCAAATAGGGGATGACCTACATCTGAGCTCATTCATGGTTTGCCCAACATTCAATTTCTCATGAGGGCTTCCATTTCTGGCTACTATTGAGCTGAAGATGCCCTGAGTTTCTTGCCACATGGGACTGTCTTAAATGACAGCTCACAACATGGCCGCTTACTTCAATAAATAATGAAAACCGAGAAGGCAACAGACAGTTTGCTGGCAAGACAGATTCTAGGTTCTATGTAGTTAATCTTGGACATGACATGGCATCTCACCGCTTTTGCCATGTGCCATTGATGATAAGGCAGTCACAGGGTCCAGCACACATTTAAGGGGAGTTGGATGATACAAAGGCATGAATATCAGGAAGTGAAGGACCTTGGCAGCCATCCTGGGAGGCTGCCTACACTACAAACATGATGTTTGGATTCCCATCTCTACCTCACCTGTCAAGAGCTACACACCAGTTCCAGCATGTAGCAGGAGCAGAGTGATAGCAACATTGTTATAGCATCTATCATGCACAATATACCTCCTCTCTGACAACCCCCCAAGAGATTGGTTTGACTAGTTATTCAGTAAGTTCTTCAGACAAACCAAACACTGTCTCTGCAAGCAATTCCCAGTTGTCAGTAATTCCTGATGTGTTAGTATTGTCATCCGCAGAGGCCACTGTAAAACCCCTTTTTTCTTGTTGTTGTTGTTCTCCAAGTAGTGCTTTAAATTTGGAAATGCTTCCCTGCCATTTTGTTTAAATACTTATGAATACAGTTCCAAAATCTCTTGTAATGTCACAGGTTTGATGTTGGCTGAAGAAGAATGATAAAGTGTAGCACACCATCTTTCTGCTTATGGCTTTTCCCTGATACTGAGATCTAATTATTTTTGGACATCCAACTGAAAAGTGTGAATAAATCACAATATGCCTGTAATTTTTAATACAGGCACAATCCTGGCCATTTCTGTCCCATTATGAATGACAGCTACTGATTCTCCATTCTACATATGCTTCATAAGTTGTAGTCACTATGTTGTTAACGATGTGTAAGACCCAGCCATGTTTGAGCAAGCAAGTAAAAACACAGATAAATTCCTTACCAATCAGATAAAAAGACACCTGATTGTTCCTTCATATCCAACTGTTTTGTATATAAGAACAGAAGTAGCATATACAATAATTCTATGCACAGCTTAATATCATCTAGAACAATTTTTTAAGACATGCTTTCTAGAAAGAACTTTTAGGAATAATAACTAGAGCAAATGTTGAAAATCATTCATCTTCCCCTTCTGAAAATAGTTGAGTAGCACGCAAGATCTCTGCTGTACAGAATGGGAAACTGGGGGACAGAGAAGTGAAGTGAATCATTTGATGACAATGCCTTAGGGAGCACTGAAGCCTGCTTTTTAAGCCAATGCCCCTGTCATCTAGTCACCTGTCTTCTCTGCCCTACCTGGGGACGCTCACACGGGAGTTAATGTTGATATTGTCACAAGGTCTCCTCCTGCTGCATCAGTTACTCCTGACTTCTTCCCCCGGAGAGGCCGTGATGCCTGCGGCCAGGACTGAGCTCTGAGCGAGTCCTCACTTGCTTGTCTTCTTGATCTCTGAGTACACAGGGGAGCTGGTGGCCTCCTGGTCCTGAGGCTCCCGCGGCCTCATCTCATTAAAGTTGAGGTTCGCGTAGTGTAGCTCCTGCTGTTGCCCTGATGGAGGGGCAGCCCCAGAAGGTGATGCTTGGTCTGCCCCCAGCTTTTGCTTAGAGCCCTGAGTGAAGGGAAGGAAAGGGAAGGGAAGGGAGTCAGAGAAGAATAAGGAAGACTTGTTCCCGAGGGGAAGTTGGGCTGGTTTTCATTCATCCCCTTATTCCACACACATTTCTTATTAACTCAATTATTCGGTCATAGTAATACTGCAACTGTTATACTGTATCAAGTGCTTAATAATCACATTTATCCCCACAAAAACCCAGTATGAATGATATAATAGTTATCTCCACTTACAGAAAAGAAAACTGAGGTGAGGAGAGGTGAAGAAACAAGTCCAGAATGGGGACAATGTAACAGTTTTGGGGAGATGGTTCAGGCAGCCTGTACTCAGCAGAGGGAGGTGGGCTCAGTGGTCAGCAGGGTGGGCAGAAAGCTGACCATGGGCTCCAGGAGATGGAGAGGAAGTCAGCTCCTAGCTGTCTGTCCGGCTGACCACAGAGGGGCGGGTTCGGGGAGATGCTGAGGAGCTCAGTCTGGACTCATTAAGCGGACATGCCCCGCCCCCCACACTGCATGAGAAGACACCCCACCACTCACCCAGGTGGCTGTGCCCACGACAGGGTCCTCACCATCCCTGACCTGGGGTCTCTCGGCCACTGGCTTCCTGCGGGCTCTCACTCTAAGGGAAGAAGTCAGCAGCCAGAGTGGCTCAGGCACAGGTGGGCAGGGGCCCCCACTCCCTGTCAAGATGAGTGAGGCACCCAGACCTGGGGCCAGACTCGGAGACCCTCCTGACATGCAAGTGAGTATTCTGTCCCCCTGGGTGACCTGGTGCCTGGTCAAGACTGAATTTTCATCACTAAAGGGCCACCTTACACATAGAAGCTTGCAGAAGAGTGTTATTTGTCATACTAAAAAGTATAAACACTCCAAATGCTCATCAATGAGTGAACAGACAAATAAAATGTGCCCCATCCATACCATAGAATATTATTTATAAATAAAAAGGAATAAAGTACTGACAGAGGACCCTTGACAATACCATGCTCTGTGAAAAAAGTCAGTCACAAAGGACCATGTACTGTATGAGTCCATTCACATGAACTGGGCAGAATGGGCAGGTCCTGAGACAGGAAATAATAGGTCAGTGGTTTGGGGATGGTCGGAGGCAGGGTGACAGTAACACTGGGGAACAATTTTTTTTTTCATTTTCTCTTGCATGAAGTTTTAGAACTTTTTCTATATATTTCTGCATCGCTGATTCCAAATCTGAAATCTGTTTTTTGGTGCATGCTCTAGTTTTTATGCAATTTTAATTTCTTTTTGTTACAGTTAATGGCATGCATTGGTTTTTAAATTGGAGTTAAAGGACAACGACTCTTGGATTGAACATAATCACAAGGCAATTAATGTTTTACAAACATCACTTTTACATAATTGTTGTTTTTAAATGTAAAAAAATATTATCTGATAAAAACACCCTCTTATTTTGTTTTAAGATTGAATCATGGCTTCTTTGAGTAGGTGTAAATGTAAGAATAGTTCTGACATCTTCTGTTATATATGTGGCTGTTACACACTTCAACATCAAAGGTGCAATATTTCATCATTTGTGACACGTGCATATACTGCCTATTTTCAAGTTCCCCTTGGTGATCAAGACAAGAATTGGGTTCTTCATATTGTGTGTCATAATTGTGAGGAAATGCTTCATGACTGGACAAAAGGAAAATGCAAAGGAATGCCTTTTGGTATTTCCATAGTTTGGCGTGAACCTAAGGACCACAGCAGTGACTGTTATTTCTGTCTAATCCATACAAAGGGCATTGGCAAGGAAAAAATGGCATATGATCGCATATCCTAATATTTCTTCAGCAATACGACCTATCCCACACTCTGAGACACTTCTGGTTCCAGTTTTCAATGGTTTTATTTCTTCTAAGGACGAAGAAAGTGAACATGGTGATCAAGTGTATTTTGATAAGATGTATGAGGAAATGGTTGTAGAATCTGAAGGGTCTTCTTCTGATGCCAAGCAGTCATTAACCCCTCAGCAGTTTAGCCAACCCGAGTTGAATGACTTGGTAAGAGATTTGGGCCTATCAAAGAAAGCAGATGAATTGTTAGCCTCCAAGCTTCAAGAAAAGAATTGTATTTCACTGGCCAGCTAAAGTATCCCATTTCAGGAAGCGTGAACAAATTTTTGTGGACTTTTTTTCCGAAGACAAACACTTTGTTTACTGTCATGATATCAGTAGTCTTCTCAGCCAGCTAGGTGTTACCACTTACAGTCCAACAGAATGGTGGCTATTTCTTGACACCTCTAAATGGAGTCTGAAATGTGTTCTCCTACACAATGGTAATGTTTATGCAGCAGTTCCAATTGGTTATTCGACTCATTGCGAGAAGATTATAATGACATAAAAATTGTCCTTGACTTTCTGAAGTATGAGGAGTATAACTAGATCATTTGTGTGGATCTTAAAATGGTAAATTTCCTGCTAGGACAACAGAGAGGTTTCACGAAGTATCCTTACTTTCTGTGTTTATGGGACAGCCAAGCTCGGGAGAGACACTGGACACAGAAGGAGTGGCCGAAACGTGAAACTCTGGAAGTAGGGATGCAAAATATTGTGAATCAACCTGTAGTTAATCGAGACAGGATCATTTTTCCCCCACTTCACATCAAACTTGGCTTAATAAAGTAGTTTGTTCAGGCTTTGAATAGAGAAGGTGAAAACTTTCACCATATTATTTCTGCTTTTCCTGCCTTATCTTTCAAGAAGATAAAAGCAGGTGTATTCGATGAACCTCAAATTCAAACCCTCATACGTGACGAAGAATTTGCCAGGAAGATGAATAAGGAGGAGAAAGCAGCATGGCAGTCTTTTGTTGCAGTTACAAAGAACTTCCTTGGCAACAAAAAAGCAGAAAACTATGAACTTCTGGTTCAAAGCATGCTGTTGGCTTTCTGTGACATTGGATGTAACATGAGTGTTAAGATTCACTTCCTGAATAGTCACCTTGATACGTTTCCTGAAAATCTTGGTGCTGTTAGTGATGGCAGACTACTGCTGGAGCATCAAACGAGATTGTCCTCAATAAGTACACAAACGCAAGAGCTACAAATGCAAATTTTTGCCTGAATAGAATTTAAATAAGTTTTGTGCAAATTTTATGATTAAAATAAGTGTTTTAAATGTTCTATTTCAAAATTATAGACAAATTCTGATGCAATCATATCTTTTACTATATCAGTATATTTACTGCATTATATAACTTATTATATTTTTACAAAGATGATGCCCAAGAAGACATTCTACTTCATTATGTTAAACTAAATGTTGAAAATTTTACAATAAGATGAAAACCTAAAATCTTGAATTACAAAAATACTGTAGCTTACAGAGAAAAACAAATGTCAGATTTGAGATCAGCATACTCGAATTAGGTAAGAACAAGTGTTTTTGTGGATGCAACAAAAATTTTGTTCCCCAGTGTAATGCATGTAGGGTTGTTATCTTTTATTTTCTTTCTTTTTTTTTTCATTTCTAGCAAATGCAAAATTTTAAAATTGATTGTGGTGATAGGTGCATCAACATCTCTGAGTCACCAACTCTATGAATAAATTTAAAGCCATTGAATTGTACACTTTAAGTATGTGGGAATTTTATCTCAGTAAAGCTGTAACCACCGTTCCACCATCCAAAAATGTTCCCTATAGATGTATTCAGCTCTGTTTTTGTGGGATTCAATGATGTCTCTCCATACTCCCTATAATACAGCTCCCTGTATGTATCCTAGGGGCACAGGCTTACATGTAAAAGAAGAGGAGACACAAACACAGGGACAGCAGGGCCATGACACCAGCACCTCCAAAAGCCACAGGAACCACTCCTACCAGGGACATGGACTTCCCTGCAGAGAAGTGGGGAGAGGTGAAACCACCCACCACATGACTCTGTCTCTTGTCTCCCCACCTCCTTGCAGAACCGGCAGTACGTTCTGTTCTGCAGGAGATGGAGGGCCCTGTCCTAGCAATCACCCCGTCCAAGACTTGCCCCTCCCCCAGCTCCAACTTCTCTGTGACCCACTCCTCTCTCTCTAAGCCTGTCCCCCATTAGACCCACTGACCTTGCAGCAACAGGACAGTGACGCTCTGGGTGCCATAGACATTGCTGGCCTCACAGCTGAGTCTGAGGCCGGCACTGAGCTCCGGGCTGAGGCTCAGGGAGCTGTTGGCCCAGGGCCCTGCTGAGCGGGAGGTGACCCTGCAGGAGGCATTGCTGTGGTTCCCCTCCAGCAGCTCCGCCCCCAGCCGCCAGCGCAGGGAGGGGGCCGGCTGGGCTCGGGAGGAGCAGCTGCAGTGCGGACCCTGGTCCTCCCAGGAGCAGGAAGGGCCCAGCAGCTGCGGGGGATCTGTGGGGAAGGAGGAGCAGGGTCAGCGACGCCTCTGCCCTCCCAGGACCCAGGTGACCTGCCCCCAGGTGTCCCCACACTCACAGAGCAGGGAGAGGTTGAGAGAGAGAGTCTGGGAGCCCAGCAGGTGCCGAGCCCGGCAGGTGAACTCCCCTTCTTCCGCAGTCCCCATGCGGGGCAGCTGCAGGGTCGGGGTGCTGGAGATGGGGGTGGCGTTCAGGGCTGGGGACCCCCGGAACCAGCTCAGCTCTGCAGGGGGGTTGCTGTCAGCCTCACAGAGCAGCCGCACAGCCTCGCCCTCCAGGATGGGCAGGGAGGAGGTGTTCTGCAGAATCTTGAGGGCTTTGGGGAGAGAAGTGCAGAAAAAGAGAGAAAGGCATGGACAGGTGTGGAACACAGGTTCAGATATCCACCCTAAAGATGTGAGGAAGGAGGTGGCTGTTTTCACCATTGCTCTTTTATTTCTCTCTCTCTCTTTCTCTCTTTCTTTCTTTTTTCTTTTTCTCTCTCCCTTTCCTTCCTTCCTTCCTTCCTTCCTTCCTTCCTTCCTTCCTTCCTTCCTTCCTTCCTTCCTTCCTTTCAAGTGAGAAAAAGGGAGATAGTGAGACTGACTCCCTCATGTGCCCGGACCAGGGTGTACCCTGCTACCCCAAGATAGGGCCGATGTTGACATTCGAACCAATCGAGCCATTGGCTGTGCCAGGGGAAGAGGAAGAGAATGGGGAGAGGGAAGAGGAGAGAAGCAGATAGTCACTTCTCCTGTGTGCCCTGACTGAGAATTTAACCCGGGATGTCAGCATGCCAGGCCAATGTTTTATCCACTGATCAAACTGGCCAGGGCTGATCCTTTTCAATCTAATCCCATTCAGACCCAGTTTCCCCCTCTGCTCCACACCAACCACAGGGCAATTCCCAGCCACAAAGAGGCAAAGTTCTTTCCTACCTGTGACATTTCTGAAGGAGACGCCTATGGTGAGGTTCCGGGGGGCATCTGGGATAGAAAGACATGGCCCCGCTTCAGAGGGGAGGGGTGGATAGAAGTCACCTTGAACCCAAGAAGGGCAGTGGGTACCAGAAAGATGGGGTTGCTGTCCTCTGGCCCAGCCCCCACCTGCACTCAGATCCATGCACCAGTGTTTCAAGCTCAGCTTCCCTCTCTTCCTCTTCTACCTATAGACACGCACATGTGTGCCTGCACACACACACACACACACACAGGCACTCACATGCATGCACCCCGGTCTACTTTCCATTGGGACCAAAACATCCCTCCAACACTCACAGGAGACATTGAGCCAGATGGTTCTCTCTGTAGTGACTGAAGACCCCTGACGTGTCACCTGACAGGTGAGGCTGGTGTCATGGTCCTGGGCCTTTGGGGTGAAGGTGAGCACTGAGGAGTGGAGGGTCTGAGGGTTCAGCGAGTCAACAGCGGCTCTGATCCAGGAGAAGGTGAGAGGGCTTCCCCCTTCGCAGGCCCCTGGCAGGCTGCAGATCAGCTGTGTGGGGCGGCCGGCCTCCAGAGGCTCCAGAATATGGATGATGGGTTTTTCCGTCAAAGCTGAGGAACAGAAAGGCAAGGACCTGGGCTTTGCGTCGGGGGAGACCCAGAGTGTGACCCTGAGAGTGTCGTGCCTCAAGTCTCAAGCTCACCCCAGATCATGTGTCTCTTCCGACCACCCTGGGCACAAGGCCAGGACAAGGGTTGTCACAGTGTCCTGTTCCTGTTGTAAGATAGCATCCCAGTTACCTAGGTCTGACTTGGGCCCCTTTAGTACCTGTCACCTGCAAATTCAGCATCTTTTTATTGTAAGTATATTTCACATCATTTCCTCTCTCTACTCGGAACTGGTAGGTTCCTGAGTCACTGGTCCTGGCGTCTCTGATGCTCAGGGAACAGTCGTTGTTCCTGGGGTCCGCGAGGAGGAATCGGCTCCTGCTGTCTGTCTTCACTGGCTCATCTGCGTTGTTTCTGACCACAAGATGGTACTCGCTGTCCACACGATGGTACCAGTGAGTGTAGAGTGTGCTGTAAGGTAACCACGGACTCCACGGGTAGGAGAAGGAGCAGGGCACGTGGACGCACAGACCCTCCTGCACCCTCACCGATCGTTGCACTCGGAGCTCATAGCCTGGCTGCTGCTGCAGGGACCCTGTGGGGACACAGAAACTCAGCTACAGCCCCAGCCCCTCCCCATCCTAGCTGTCCTCCCTCCCTGGGCCCACTCACCCCCCCACAGCAGGGGCAGCAGCAGCAGGGGCACCATGTCTGCATCTGACAGGGCAGAGCGGGTCCAGTCTCTGTGTCTGAGAGAATACTGTCCAACTGTGAGGTGGGGCTGAGGACACCCCGACAGGAAGCCTCTAAGAGAGCTGTGACCAGACCCCGAAGGGGAAGTTGCAGCCCACAGGCTGTGGGGGTTCATTGAGAACTGAGAAAGCATATATAGTCTAGTCTCCCTACACCTCACTCTGCAGTGGATATACCCAGATCCCCAGAGGTGGAGATTCTTGTCCAGATGTAAATCTGAGAATGATCAACTTACAGATGATTGTTATGTCGAGAGGAAGGTCACCCAGGGGTCCATGGCAGTTAGATATGGTCCTGGTGACTCACAGGGACCTTTGTCTGGCTGAAATCACTGCATGTTCCAGAAAAGAGTAATTGAACATTTTCTTTAAACCACTCAAGTGCTGGCAGGAGAGAAAGAAATGTAGACCCAACATCTGGGAAGGGTGGAACCCAGGGGCAATGTGGAACATCAGGATCCGTTGCTCTGAGGGGTTTGTGGGGACAGGGGATACACCAGGATTGGTCTTCTAGGGTCTATTGTTCTGTCGGACAGTGAAGGCGCACACAAGCTCCTTCGAAACTGAAGGCATAGTAGAGATCTCGCCTCATTGTTACGCAGTTGGGCCAGAAAGGTGTGCTATACTGTTAACAAAGAGAGTTGGTAATTTTTCTGAATTGCCTTGTAGTTTGGTTTTCAGCATTGTAGCCTTTATGACTTGATGTGATACGTTTCTTCATTTCAGAAAAAATATGAAACAGTGATCTGAACCTTTGTGTAAACATCAGGCTCCTCAAAACCTGGTCTGCCCCTGACATGGGGAGCAGGTACCCAGCTCTACCCCCGGCCCCCTGGACTCCTCCTGTATTGTAAGCAAGACTGTCTTGCTCAGGCCAATACTAAAGACAGCAGGATGTCCATAGCTGTGCCCCACAGTGCACATCACTGGGCTGTCGGGCAGATCTCAGGACAGGGTTATAAAAATAAAAAAAGACAAGAAATAGTAAGTGCTGGCCAGAATGTTAAGAAAAAGGAAGTGTCTTGCACTGTTGCAAGGAATGTAAGCTGGGGGCACCACTATGTAAATCAGTAGGGCAGTTTCTCAAAAATTAAAACTAGAGGTGCCGTATGATCCAGGATTCCACTCCTGGGCATTTACTTAAAGGAAATGACAACACTAACCTGAAAAGATATATGAACTCCATGTTTAATGCAGTGTTATTTACAATTGCCAAGATGTGCAGCTGCCTAAGTGTCTATCAATAAATGAACGGATGAAGAAAATCTGGTATCTCTACAATGAAATACAATTCTGCCGTTAAAAAGACAATACTGCTATTTGGGGCAACATGGACGGACCATAAGGGCATCGTGTTATGTGAAATAAATCAGACATGGGAAGACAAATACAGTGTGACCTCACTTATATGTGGACACGTAAAAAAAAATCAAATTCATAGGAGAGAGAACAGATTGTTTGTTGCCAGAGGCAGTGGGTGGGGGATGGGCAGAATGCATGAGGCTGGTCCAAAGTACAAACTGCCAGTTCCAAAGCAGTAAAAATAAAATAAAATAATTAAATCATGTGGATGTCATGCACAGCATGGTAACAACAGTTAATAATAGTGTATAGTAATATTATTAAGTAGAATAATATAATTAGTAATACTGTGTTGTATATTTGATCATTGCTAGAGTGTATGTTGTTAAAAGACATCATCTCAAAATAAGTGTGTAACTCTATGTGGAGATGGATGTTAACAAGACATATTGTGATGAGCACTTCAAAATATATACATATACGAAATTATTAAACTGGGCACTTGAAACTAGCATAATGTTAAATGTCAAGTACATGTCATTAATACACATATACACAAAAACACAGGCTGGAGACTTGGATTAGACCAGAGTGATCTAAGCTCCAGGCAGAGTTCTCTCTCTGATCCATTTCTGTTCCAACATCAGAATAGCAAGTTTCCTACATTAAATCCTCGCTGCCAAAATACATGGCTGGGCTTTGGTGTTCTGATTGGCCCTTGACTGACCACATTTCAAAAAATAAAACAGTGAGCACTGGGTGATTTCAAATGCCTTCATGATGAAACTCACACCCAACTAGGAATACAGGAGAATTCTCTAAAAAGATAGAATGTGTCTTCAGCAAGCATCATACCTAATGCAGTGGCATTAGGTCCTAGTCCAGGAAGGCAATAAAATTGAGTAAAAGCTATAAAAATTGAAAAGAAAACAAAGATCTCTTTCTTCTTAAATAACTGCATAAAGAAAAAAATCCCACAAGTATATACAGATACATTTGGGACTTAATAAGAGAGTTAGCAAGGTTGTTAGACATAAAATTAAATCCCAAATATTAAATGCATCCTTACATGACAGTAATAAACAAGAATAAGATGTTATAAAAATGCCATTGACAATAACATCAAAGATAATGGTATAGCTAGAATATATCTGTTTTTAAATTTTATGTAGAAAATTAAATTTAACAGGGTGACATTGATCCATAAGAGTACATAGGTTTCAGGTAAACATTTCTATAGCATTTGAACAATTGATTATATTGTATACCCATCACCTGAAGTCAAATTATTTTCTGTCACCTTATATTTGTCCCTGTTTACACCCTTCTCCCCACCCCCTATGTCTCCACATCTACTCCCCCTTGATAACCACTTCACTTTTTTCTCTGAGTCTCAGTTTAATATCCCACCTATGTGTGAAATCACAAAGTTCTTAGCTTTCTCTGATTTACTTATTTCACTCAATATAATGTTCTCAAGGTCCATCCATGTTGTCATAAATATCACTATGTCATCATTTCTTTTTTTAATTAATTTTAATGGGGTGACATTAATCAATCAGAGTACATATGTTCAGAAAAACATTTCCAGGTTATTTTGATATTTGATTATGTTGCATACCCATCACCCAAAGTCATATAGTCTTCCATCACCTTCTATCTTATTTTCTTTGTGCCCCTCTTCTCCCCCCATCTCCTTTCTTCCCCCCCCCCCACCCCTGGTAACCACCACACTCTTGTCCATGTCCCTGAGTCTCATTTTTATGTCCCACCTATGTATGGAATCATTTAGTTCTTCGTTTTTTTTTATTTACTTATTTCACTCAATATAATGTTATCAAGGTCCATCCATGTTGTTGTAAATGATCCGATGTCATCATTTCTTATGGCTGAGTAGTATTCCATAGTATATATGTACCACTTCTTCTTTATCCAATCATCTATTGAAGGGCTTCTTGGTTGTTTCCATGTCTTGGCCACTGTGAACAATGCTGCAATGAACATGGGGCTGCATGTGTCTTTACGTACCAGTGTGTTTGAGTTATGGGGGTATATTCCCAGTAGAGGGATTGCTGGGTCATATGGTAGTTCTCTTTTTAATTTTTGAGGAACCACTATAGTTTCTTCCATAATGGTTGTACTACTTTACATTCCCACCAACAGTGTATGAGGGTTCCTTTTTCTCCACAGCCTCTCCAACACTTACTATTACCTGTCTTGTTGATAATAGCTAATCTAACAGGTGTGAGGTGGTATCTCATTGTAGTTTTGATTTACATTTCTCTAATAGCTAATGAAGATGAACATCTTTTCATATATCTGTTGGCCATTTGTATTTCTTCCTGGGAGAAGTGTCTGTTCATGTCCTCTTCCCATTTTTTTATTGGATTGTTTGCTTATTTGTTGTTGAATTTTATGAGTTCTTTGTATATTTTGGATATTAGGCCCTTATCTGTGCTGTTGTTTGAAAATATCATCTCCCATTTAGTTGGCTGTCTGCTATGTCATCATTTCTTATGGCTGAGTAGTATTCCATTGTAAATATGTACCACATCTTTTTTATCTAGCCCTCTATCAATGGACATTTTGGTTGTTTCCATGTCTTGGCCTCTGTGAATAATGCTGTGATGAACATGGAATTTCATGTGTCTTTAGGTACCATTGTTTTTGAGTTTTGAAGTAGATACCCAGTAGAGGGATTGCTGGGTTATATGATAGTGCCAGTCTTAATTTTTTGAGGAACCATCATAATTTCTTCCTTAATGGTTGTACTAATTTGCATTCCCACCAGCAGTGAATGAGTATTCCACTTCCTCAACAGCTAAAATATATCTCTTCAGAGATACACACAACAGATATAATATGCACTTCCTCAATGGAGGAAATTATAAATCTGTTTGGAATAACATTAAAGATATAAATAAATAGACATCTATGCATACTCATAAATATGAAAAAAATATTTTGTAAAAGTCTATTCCACCCAAATTATCCTGCAAATCTAAAGCACTATGTCACCTAATCTCTAAACTGATTTTTGTTAAAGTTGGTACCTTCAATGGATAAGTTTATATTAAGGTAAATATTTCCAAACAGAGTCAAGGCAACCATGAAGAAGATCAGTGTATGAGGACTGGCTCTGTAAGATGTAAAGACATATTAAAAGGTTATAGAATACAAGATAGAGTTGTGTTGGCACAGGGTTAGACCACTAGACCACTGGAACAGAATATGGCACCTAGAAATACCGTGAACCTAAACCACAGGAAACATCATGCATGATAGAGGAGGTGATGCAAAGAAATGACACAAAGATAAAACTTCTCAACAATATGTGTGGGCAGCTAGGGGCCCACATGCAGTCAAATGAGACTGCACCCCAGCTCCTATGAGGCACTAAAATCAAGTGCAGGTGGGTTGAAGATCTACCATCTGTGAGAGAAGACCACAGAGTTCTTAGAAGATAATACCGCGGGACCTCTCCATGAACTTAAGGTAGGGAAAGATTCCAACAAGGCATAAATGGCAATACGTATAAAGAGAAACACTGAAAATTTGGATTATATTAAAGTGAAGGACTTTTCATAAAAGACACCACAGGTAGTACTCAGTTATCAACCGTCAAGTGAGAGAAGAACTTTACACCACACGCAAGCGTGAGTTTATCAGTCTCCGGAATACAGAAAGAATTTCCAAAAATATATACAAAAAAGAAATAAAGAGAGATGGTCTCACTTGAGCAGGAGTCTCATTAAAATAGCAACAACCAGCTGGTAAACACGTGAAAAGTGGCTCCACATCATTAGCAACCGGGAAGATGATCGTTAAAACCACAGAAACATCCTATTACACTGGCTCCAAGTGGACAAACATGAACGTGTCTGAGAAAATGCAGTGTTAGGAGAGTGTGAGCAGTGGTTGTTGACATGCAAACTGGTACCAGTGATTCAGAGAAAACTGGCCTTGTCCACTAAAGTGAGGACGGCTACCCCACTCCCAGCAACTCCACCCCAAACTTCCGTCCTAGAGCGGTCCTGCCCATGTAGGAGCCATCATCCCCCCCCCCCTCCGGGGGGAAGGTAGTCACTGAAGGCAGGCTGTCAGGATGTGGGCTGTGAGGGGCTGGATGATGGGCTATAACAGTAAAACACCTGATTCGAAGACTTACTACAAGAAAATGAATGTAAATTATTTTGTATTCTGAGACCAATTATATTGGGGGTGAAGGTGGCGAAATTTTTCCATATCTCAAATAAGCAATTCAATGCAATTCTGACATGACCTACCTGGGGAGATAGATCATCAGAGTCCACAGGTTAGGGCTCAGTTCTTAACCAGCCCCCCACCGACCCCATGTCAGATGTCCGTCTAAAGTCCAGGTGTCCCCTGCGCTCTGACCAGCCTCCTATAAATCAGAGGTTCCCAGACCTCCTCCCCTTTGGATGTGTTCATTTCCCAGAGCGGCTCACAGAACTCAGAGAGCAGGTCACTTCCTACATCACTGGTCTATTATAAAAGAATGTGGCTCAGGGACAGCCAGATGGAAGAGGTGAGAGGGCAGGTGTGGAGTAAGGGGCTGGGGTTTTCATGGCCTCTCTGAGGTCACCTCTCTCCCAGCACCTACCTGTGTTCCCCAACCCAGAAATTCTCCAAACCTCATCCTTTTGGCTTTTATGGAGGCTTTATTACAATGTCATGATGAATTGAATCACTCAACATTAGTGATTAATTCAACCCCAACCCCTTTCTTATCCTGATCTCTTCTGGACATCACACTGCCCAGCACTGGAGGCATCTCCCAAGCTGGAGGTGGCAGATGTGGCCCCAAGACAGCCCCACCCCCCTGAGCCCATACTCCGTCCTGTCTGTCAGCAGTGAGCAACAGCTGGGGTGCACAGAGGAGAGGAAGTTGCCACCACAAGCCACAGGTACAGACAGAGGGCGGGGAAGGAGATTTCCCACAACCTGTACCAGGAAGACGGGCCTCAGGGGTAGAGAAGAGGCCAGGCTGACCCCCCTCAGAGCACAAGGCCCGTCCTCATGCACCCACATTACTGAGCTGGGGGAAGATGCTGCCATTTTCACACTCAAGAAGGGCCACAGAATTAGTCTCAGAGAGGGTGTGTGTGTGTGTGTGTGTGTGTGTGTGTGTGTGTATGTATTTTTCCAAATATACTAATGAAAATTTATTTTTCATGGTGAAATTCATGACATAAAATTACTCATCCTAATTTTGGATGTGTAAACCTTGGCGCTGTTTATCCCTATCCCCCCCCCCCCATCATTCCCATAGCACAGGCCTACTCCATTCCTCTGCCCCACTTGTCCCTGTCCCTGTGGGAACCTACATGATTGGGGTTCCTGAACAGAGTAATGCACTGAGGCACCAAGCAGCAATCCTACAGGCTGAAGGATGCCCTTTTTCCAATTTAAATTTTATTTTGCAATTTCTGTTCACATTCCATATGACTTTGTATTAGTTTTAGGTATACAGCAAGGTTGTTATACAATCACATATTTTACCAAGTGAACCCCTTGAAACTTCTAGTACCCAACAGGTATCATACCTACTTATTACCATATTGTCTATATTCTCTATGCTGCACTTTATATCTCTGTGACTATTCCAAAAGGGTTTTCTTTCATTGAACTTCTCAGCAAGGGTCTGGCTCATTCAAATCCTGGATGGAAACCACAGCCAAGACCACCCTCAGCAGAACACGGTGCCCTCAGCATTTTATGTTATGGGATACATCTCACAGGAAACACTTTCTCTTGTTTTTTTTGACAGAGACAGAGAGAGGAACAGATAGGGACAGACAGACAGGAAGGGAGAAAGATGAGAAGCATCAATTCTTCCCTGCAGCACCTTAGTTGTTCACTGATTGCTTTCTCATATGTGCCTTGACCGGAGTGGGGGGGGGGGGGCTACAGCAGAGCAAGTGACCCTTTGCTCAAGCCAGCAACCTTGAGCTTCAAGCCAGCAAACTTTGGGTTCAAGCTAGTGACCATGGGGTCACATCAATGATCCCACGCTCAAGATAGCAACCCCCCACTCAAGCTTGTGAGCCCATACTTAAGCCGGATGAGCCCCTGCTCAAGCAGGCAACCTTGGGGTTTTGGTCCTGAGTCCTCCACGTTCCAGTCTGACACTCTAGCCACTGTACCAGCGCCTGTTCAGGCCAGGAGACTTTCTCTTCACAGGAAACTTGACCCTCCTGGAGTTCTTACTCTGACAGCTGAGAGATTCTCATCCTCAGGGAGCAGGGGAGAACTGAGTGGTTCTTCAGGGCTAAATTTGACATGATTTCTGTTTTTATCCTTTCTTGCTAGAGGAGAGAAATGAACTTACTGCTCACATTCACTACAGGTTTGGCCCAGAACCATTCACTTAACCATAGTCAGCTCAGAATTTCATAATTTTGCTCAAGAAACTTAATACAGACATTAAATAGTAAAATCATTTTTTTGCCATATTACTCTGTCAGGGCCAAGGGGTCCCTTGGGAGATGAGGCGGTGGCGAGGGAAAAGAATGTGCGAGGAGTCGACATGAAAGGAGGGAAAGTTACAGAAGCAGCTACGTGCTTTATTTCCCAAGGCCAGTTTTATACAGTGCCGTGGAATTCACGCATGCATGACCCCATTCCGCTGAGGTAAACTACAGCTAAGGCAGCAGGTTATATAACTGCGGGAGCAACAGCGCATGCGCTGCCACTTTCAGGTAGGTCATGTCCTTTGGCAGAGCTACCGCGCAGATGCTCCGGGCTCTAGCTCATAGCTGGACCCTCACACTCCACCCCCTTAGAGATTGGGGCCCCTGGCCTTCTCCCTCGGGGCAGTAGAGGGAACAACGGGCTACCACTAGTCCCCCTGCTATGCTTGCTACAATAAGCAAGGCCCATCTCTAGGTCGTTTATAGGCTCTGCCACCAGAGGGAGAGAGAGGGTCCTCTGACAGGGCCCGGATAGCTGACACTTCAGCATCCATGTCCTGTAAAGCCTCTCGGATCTGCTGCTGATTATCAGGGATATACACGCAGCAGTTCACACGCACAAGGGCACACGTGCTGCCCTGCCCTGCAGTAAGGAAATCTAAGGCCATACGGTTCTGTAAGAAGACCTTCATCAAGGAGGAGACTCAGGGAGTGGTGAGTGACATTCAAGGCTTGGGTTATGTGTTGGGCCAACGTTTCAACCTCCAATTCTATATCAATAGTGCCACCCTTTGGTACAAAGAGAGCCAGAGGGTAAAGCCACCAGACAGCCCTCTTCTCCCTGTGCCAGCAGCGATACACAGGGTCCAATTCTGAGGCTTCTGTGCTATGTCTGCACCACCTTGCCTTAGATAAATGTGCAACCCCAAGTACAGCATCCAGTCCAGAGAGCTGGCTGGTAGGGCCAGCCATACCTGCCACAGACCCACAACCCCTCTCCTGGCAGAAAATCTATAGGCTTCATACTTACAAGTTTTCTCTGATCCCACCAGTGATTCATGGTGGGAGACATGGTCAGGTTGGCACACAAGTCAGTGGGCAGCCAGCCCACAGTACGGTTGGGCACCTTGTCATTGCGCTGCTCTATACAAAAGGGGCCACTTGCAAAAGCTCCACGTGAATGCCTGCCACCCACCCCCAACCGTTACATACAGCTTTTCCCAGCAAGGGCGGTTCACTGTGGCGAGAGTTTCAGAAAAGTGCTTCAATGGTCTGACGACATGCGTTCCACTCCAGACTTGTGTGGTGGGTGTTCTAGACGCGCAACTCAGTCCAGTTCTGAAGGGAGGCAAGCACAATATGCCAAGGAAGGCCTCCCACCATCTCTGCAGGAAGCCTGGTGCAAATCTAACAATAGGGCCCCTGATGCACCCACGCAGAAGTGTGGGCCCACAACATGAGACTGTCGGTGGCAGTCAACGTGGACAATACAACAGAGCAGAAAGTGAAACTATCATAGGCAAGTCCCGTCCCTCAGGAAGAATGCAAGCCACCCTCTCGTCCTGTGGGAGCATGGTGGCAGGTTTTGAAGGGCCTTCCGGTCTGTGATACCAGACTTGTACACTTGCAGACGGGGGAGGGAGCCCTCACCAAGAGCCACTGTGTGCAAGGGTGCAGGCCGCAGTCTTAGGGCAACCACGCCTCTCAGAAGGGAGGAGGGAGCTGTAAGGCAAAGTCTCTCACACCTCCACTGGCCACTTGGCGAGCCAGGGTGTGAGGGTCAAGCCCTTCCCTAGGCCTGCTCCCCCGGGTTCCGGTAACACTACCTACGGAGAACCCTCTGCCTCTAGTTTCCATGGTCAGTTCCATTTCTCCTCCTGTCCCGGGGCCACCGTGGATGGAGCCGGAAGCACTAGGCTTCGTCCTGTACCCATATATGCAAATTTGTGGATCCAGAAGGGGTCACCTTAAGGTGACACGTCGCCCATTCCAGCACGCGATCCAGAGGGCTCTTTCCTGTTCAGCGAGGCTGCTCATTCAGCAGCCGCCCGCGATGGGAAGCTGCCACTTCCACCGCTTTCCTGCGGCACCAGTGCTTTCCGCTTCTCCTTCAGCAGCCCGCTGAAGTGCTCCATCATGCCGGCAGCTTGGGGGCAGTATAGCACATGTGAGTGCCAGTGCCTGTCATTGTCCTTAGCCCTCCTCTGGGTGGCTTGCCCAGTAAAAGGGGATCCTCGGTCACTGGTAACTGCTAGTGGGCAGCCGCAGGCCACTGAAAGGCCCTCTACAGCCTGCGTGGTGTGCTCCTGATCAGCCCTGGCTACAAGGTGGGCATGTCCCAAGCCAGTGGCAGTATCGACTGCTGGGAAGACATGCCAGACTCCCCGGTCTCCTGGCAGAGGGCCTATGGAATCCACCTGCCATGACTGCAGTGGCTCCTCCCCACTGGTGTCTGTCCTGGGGGGATAGCCAGGCGCCTCCTCCATGGGTATTGCTGTGCACACCACAGGCACTGCCTCACGGCCTCTGCCTGGGACACGGCTAGTCCCCAGCGCTGCGCAACAAGGCCCATTGTACGAGCCCCCACGTGCCCTAGCTTCTTGTGCACCACGCCGCGATTGCAGCTGGCTCTGGGGTTTGCATGGTTGTTCAAATTTGTGCCAAGGCATCTGCAGTATCATTACCAGTTCTACAAGGTTCTATGCCCAGAAAATGGTAAATCGTGATTCCTTCCTATAAGCCACGCTTCTACAGGTTTTATAATCCTGGGTAGCTTATCAGGGCAACTAGAGCATGAGGCCACGGTACCCAGCCCAGCTGTCTCTGCAGCTGTGCAGGTGTCCAGTGTCTCCCATCAGGACCAGCCATACTGCTCATAGCTCGGCCCATTGAGTGGATTGTCCTGAGCCTGTCTCAAACCAAAAGGTCTCTGTCTGAGGCAGCAAGGCAACAGCTGTCCATGTTGGCAGCTTCCCTCTTTAGGAGCTATCCACGTATCCATAGGGGGTTGGGGGCGGCTTCTCCTCTTGGTACAGACTCTCCTGCACTTCACCTAGGGCCGGTTCTATCCCCCATTTCTCTGTTACAAACTGTATCTGTCCCAGCAAGGAGTGCAGCTCCTGCGTCAGGGGGTTAGATGACAACTGGACCTGTCATTTAAGATACGTACCCCACTTGGTCAAGATGAGAGTCTGCCCTACCTCACTTCAAGGACTTGTAACCCAAGAATGGAGCTAGCCTTCAACCGGATATGTGGTCTGTACTGTGACTGGCTGTGGCCCTCTGATACTCTCATAGACCAGCAAGGCGGCGTATGTCACTGCCAACTGCTTCTCAATAAGGGAATACCAGACAGGGGCTCCTTTCCACACCTGGGACCAAAAGCCAATGGGTACCTTCCAATTACCCTGCTTTTGCCAAAGACCCCAGCCAAACCCTGTCTCCTCAGCCTGGACCATCAGCAGGAGTGGCAAGGCAGGGCTACTACCCGTAATGTCTGGGCTTGTGCCACCGCCCATTTGGTGGCATTTGTAAGGTATTTTCCCCGCCGAGAAGGAGGAAAGAGGCTGGAGCCACAAAGTGTGGAATAGTAAAAGGCTTTATTGAGTACAGAGCGCGCATCCCGCCCAGCAAGGTTCCCTGGCCCCGAGGAAAGATGAAGGCCAAGGAAGTCACAAGGATTAAACTGCGTGGGAGATATTTAAAGGGGTCCCTCTAGGGAAGTCAGGCTAATATGACGTGGTGAAATCTCACTGACTGGCAGACGGTTGCTTTTTTCCAAAGGGTTTCTGTGAAGCTTCTTTTGGTGCACTTGGTTGTGGGTGGTCCTAGCCAAAGTTCGAGGGTCTGAGTTCCTCACGTGACCATTCCCCATTATCCACCAACCTTACATTCTGACCTTTTGTGTTAAATAGAAAAGGGGCACCGTTTATTCATCTGGCTACTTCCTGCTGATTAGGGGCATCGTGGGGAGGGGGAGATTGGAAGGTGATGGCTTTGAGGGGTGTCAGGAGGAACATCTGTGTGGCTGTGAGTTGAGAAACTTTGCAGATGTGGTCCTGTAAGGATTTAAAAATTAAAAAAAGGAGTAATAGGGTAATAGGGGGGTTTGTAAGGTCCAGCCTTTTGGTTAGCTGGAGATGGATGGAGTCCAGTGGTTCCGACTACCAGTGGTCCTGTAAGGAGGCAAGCTTGAGGCAAAACTGCATGTCAGGAGTGGCATACAAGGGGAAAGGAAGAGGTCCCATCCATTCCCATAACCGAAACCTGTGAGGGAATTAGAGGTCCAGAGTGTGATGGCAAAACAGAGAAGGCAGCCCCCATGTCCACAAGAAATGAGATGGACTTACCCACTTGTTGCAGCATACCCTGGGTTCTCTGAGTCTAGGCCATGTCCTAGGAGTTTGAGTGATGCACTCACCTGGCTGGATTGGCCTCCCATTCAGGCGGCTTGTCCTCCATGTAGAGGCGCTGAGGAAAAGCCTGTTGCCCAAAGGGGCAATTGCTCTGCCAGTGACTGGCAAGGAAGTCACAAGGATTAAACTGCGTGGGAGATATTTAAAGGGGTCCCTCTAGGGAAGTCAGTCAGGGCAGGGCTCAGTGGGCAGCTGCGGGCAGGGGACCTGCCGGGACCAATGGTCCTGCTTGCCACACTTAAATCAAGCTGCTGGTGGGGTTTCTCTTTGTGGCTTGGATTTGGGTCGGGCACTTTCTGTGCCTTGCCTCTGTTGTTCTACTGGCCTCAAGGTTGCCACAAGAGCTGGGGTTTAGAGCGTTACATTCTGCTACATGCAGGCCTGGCAAAGAGCCTTGGCCTGTTTCTACTAATTGGGACAATTAAAAACTTTAAATGCCATGTTCACAGGTTCCAGATAGGGGTTTGGGGGATTGAGAATAAGAGGAGGAGGGCTCATGCGGAGCCCAGCACCCAGATCCTGCAGGAAATGCTGGAGCCAAAGACAGGACAGGCCAGAACTTCCTGCAAGAAAATTGGAGTTGGACGTCCTGAAAACCAGTGTAAGAGCCAGTGCCAGGCTGAGAATGACCTGATGGAGGAGGGGTTTCAGAACACAGTGGAGAAGGGAAGGGCCCCTGGCCAGCAGGGGAGGAGAAAGAGAGACGGTAGTGGTGAATAAGAAACAGGTTTTTGCAAAGGGAGGGGAGGGGGCTCTCAGGGGGAAAAGACCCGAGCACAAAAGAGGTCCGCAGAGGGACCAGAGAAAAGTCCCGAGAGAGAGGTGCCCCCGGGGGTCAGACAGGAGGCAGAGACAGTTGGGAGTCCACGGAGAAGGAAAGATCAGGAGTGGAGGTTTTAGGTGAGGTTTCTCTGGCCAGAAAAAGGCCTGTGCGGTGGAACAGGTGGCACAGAGATTAAGGACAGGTGCGCGAATAATTAGAAGCCATGTATGTAAGAGATCTCCAATCAGTTCCCAGCTTTTTTGGCAATAGTTAAATTGGTGAGGGTGTTAAAACCGAAAGTCCCTTCAGGAGGCTAATTCAGTGGGTTCTGTGGACTGGCCACAGCGGAGAAGAAAAACAGTTTCTTCTTCTTTAGGGAGGGAGATTCCTGTGCCCCCACAGCCGCCCTTAGTCCTCAGAGTGGTCAGATTTAAGTATTAGCATCCTAAAACTCAAGGTTTGGCCACGGACAGAAAAGGTAAAGTGGATATGCTTGGGATGTCTCCACAAGCACACACTCACTTGGTACGGAAAAGATTTCCCTGACGTAGCTACGTTTTTGGACAGGGAGTCTTGGAGGAAAGAACTCAAGGGTGGCCAGAGGCACGGGACTTACCACACCATGCACCGAAGTGGGTGGAAGGTCAGAGATCCTGGTTCTTTCTTGGAGGGGAAGGGAAGAGGAGCAGTCCTTGCAGACTTCAACTCCTCCTGGGTTTTCGGCACCAAAATGTAAGGTATTTTTCCCCACTGAGAAGGAAGAAAGAGGCTGGAGCCACGAAGTGTAGAATAGTAAAAGCCTTTATTGAGTACAGAGCACGCGTCCCGCCCGGCAAGTTTCTCTGGCCCCGAGAAAAGATGGAGGCCAGGGAAGTTGCAAGGATTAAACCGCGTGGGAGATATTTAAAGGGGTCCCTCTAGGGAAGTCGAGCTAATATGACGTGGTGAAATCTCACTGGCTGGCAGATGGTTGCTTTTTTCCAAAGTGTGCCTGTGAAGCTTCTTTTGGTGCGCTTGGTTCGGGCGGTCCTAGCCGAAGTTCCCGGGTCTGGGTTCCCCATGTGACCATCCCCCATTATCCACCGACCTTACAGCATTGAAGGCATGCTCTGCCTCGGGGCTCCAGTCCCAGCACTCACCCTTCTGGGTCAACTGATACAATGGTTTGGCTAACAAGGCCAAGTGGTGTATGAAGGTTCACCAGAACCCTCACAGACCTACACAGGTCTGGAACTCTTTCTTTTTTTTTTTTTTTTTTTTATATTTCTGAAGCTGGAAACAGGGAGAGACAGTCAGACAGACTCCCGCATGCGCCCGACCGGGATCCACCCGGCACGCCCACCATGGGGCGACGCTCTGCCCACCAGGGGGCGATGCTCTGCCCATCCTGGGCGTCGCCATGTTGCGACCAGAGCCACTCTAGCGCCTGGGGTGGAGGCCACTGAGCCATCCCCAGCGCCCGGGCCATCTTTGCTCCAATGGAGCCTTGGCTGCGGGAGGGGAAGAGAGAGACAGAGAGGAAGGCGCGGCGGAGGGGTGGAGAAGCAAATGGGCGCTTCTCCTGTGTGCCCTGGCCGGGAATCGAACCCGGGTCCTCCGCACGCTAGGCCGACGCTCTACCGCTGAGCCAACTGGCCAGGGCCTGGAACTCTTTCATAGTCTCTGGTCGGGGGCATGTTTCAATTTTGTCAATCACTGCCTCAGGCATAATCTTTATTTTACCCAACTAAACAACACCTAAGAACTTGACAGAGTAACCAGGTCCCTGGACCTTGTCCTTGTTGACAGCCTATATCTAGCCCATCAGGGCCTCTCAAAGACCTTGGACTGCCATATCGAGATCTGCTAGAGAATCAGAGGTTAGCATCATGTCATCAATATAATGGAACAGTCGCACCGTCTCAGGGTGGTTCCATGTGGCCAAATCTTGGGCCAGCAGGCCATGACACAGAGTAGGGCAATGCAAATATCCCTGTGGCCATACTTGAAATGTCCATTACCAGCCTTCCCAAGTGAAAGCAAACTGCTCTTGACTAGCAGCATCCATGTCAATAGAAAAGAAAGCATCAGCCAAGTCAGCCACATCGTGGATGACGACCCAGTTCCATTGACAGCCAATCCATCAGCTCAGTAATGCCCGGGACAGTACCATGCAAAGGTCAGGTGACCTTGTTCAGCTCTCAGTACTCCACCGTCATATGCCAGGAACAGTCAGACTCCCAGACAGGCCACACGGAGGAATTGTATAGGTTGTGTGTCAGCCGTATGATCCCAGATTCCTCTGGCTTTAAAATAGCCCGGCCAATTTCCTCATGCCCTTCGTGACAGGCGATACTGCCTCACTGACACAGCTTGGGTCACGTGGGAGAGAAGCAGGAGAGTGTGGTGAGGATGCCCTCTCACCAGCATCCTCATCACTTGTACCCACAGCCAGAATTCTCCCTGGGTGGTGCTAACAGCCAGTCCCGCGAGCACATCTGCCCCCACGATATATTTTTCAATAGGGGATATATAAACCTCACATGCCCTAGGAGGCAGTCTGCCAATCCCTATAGTCACGGTGGTTTTAGGAATCTGTATCTGGCGCCCCCTATAGTCTTCTATGGTCTCCAAGGGTCCCTGGAACAGGTCTGGGTTGCCAGAAATCAAGGTCGAGTCTGCTCCTGTGTCCACTAAGGCTAGGACATGCTGGACACTGTGAGGGGACCAGTAAATGGTTAGTTCAGCATGAAGCCTCCTGCCCTGGCCTCCTCGGCCCCTGCCCCCACAGTCAGGCAGATAATGAGCTAGAGCTGGCTCACCGCTTGTAAGTCCTGCCACAGCTGGCACTAGTTTATTTTCAGGGGCCCACCTTCAGTCTTGTGCCTCGGGACGGTGTGCCCCTTCCCTTCCTGTCTCACAGCTGCAGATTCTTGCCTGCTCCTATGGGGAGGACTGACCTTGGCGGTGTAGATTGACGTTGCATGGGCGGTGCTCTAAGCCCTGCTCCCTGCACTGGAGCCAAGCTACCTGACCCGCCCCTTCTCTGTGGGCTGCGGGGGCATTTGGGTCCAATTGCTCTAAAGTTCTGTGGATCCCCTCCGACCGGGGATGGACTGTGCCCCAGTCCTCTGGTAATGCCCCGTTTGCCAGGTATGCTGCTACTGGATACCATAACGACCTTGGGGGCCAAAATTCCACCCGCTACCCCTGGGCCTGTGTCTCCGTGGGGGCGGGGAGTTCCCCCGCACCAGTCACTTCATTTTGAACACCTTGCTGGCTGCGCCACTTGTCAGGGTCAAGGGATCCCTTGGGAGGTGAGGTGGCGCCAGGGGAAAAGAATCCACAAGGAGTAAAGGACAGGAGAGATAAAAGTTACAGAAGAGGCTACGTATTTTATTTCCCAAGGCCAGTTTTATACAGTGCCGTGGAACTCACGCATGCGAGACTCCCCTTCCGCTGAGGTAAACTAGCTAAGGCAGCAGGTTATATAACTGTGGGAGCAACAGCGCATGCGCTCCCACTTTGAGGTTCTGTCCTTTGGCATAGCTACTGCGCAGGTGCTCCGGGCTCTAACTCATAGCTGGGCCCTCACATACTTAAAAAAAAAAAATGCTTGTTTACAATTAAATATTGGCCTGTTATGTGGTAATCATCACAAGGTAGGCACCATTGAATGGATAAAAAGAACCATGCTCATATCTGTACTGTGTGATGTCTACACGGACAGGGAAGTTTGGGAGACCAGACACTCAGGTGTCGACCAGGTAATTTCTGGGTGATGGGAGGATCAAGTCCCAGGTTTAGTCCTTTTCTGGGCCTGGAGATGAACAGGGAGGAGCAGGGGGATGGGGGGAAGCAGGACCAGCATAGAGAGAGAAGACAAGTCCAATGGGAGAGGCACAGGCAGAAACGAGGGGCAATCAGTGGGCGGATATTACTTGTTTTCTGTTGTCTGTGTCTCATGAAGCTTTCACATCTTAATCAGCTTTGAGGCCAAGGAGATGCAGCTCCACTCAGGGCAATCTGGTTCCCAGAGACAGCCAAGACCTCTGCCAGGAACAGTCTTTCAGACGCAAACCAACCCACCCTGAGCCCATGGTCCCCAGCCACCCCGCCTGCCCTAAATCTCCCAGGACCTGGGACCAGACACACAGAGACCTCCCCACAGGCCCGAACCCCAGATTTATTCATCCCAGCTGACCCTAAATGCTCATTCTGCTTTCCATTGTCTTTCCCATGGAAACCCCAGTAAAGGCTCAGGCTGGGCTCCTCACACCTGTGTCTTCTTTCCGGGGGGCCCTGCCTGGTGAAGTGGAGCCTCCTCTCAGGAAATGAATGCAATACCATCCTTTTCAATTATAGTGCCTCTCCTTGTCATCACTCAGTCACTTCCACCAATTAAAATCCAAAAGGTACATTTGAGACAGCTGAGACAAGAGCTTCCAGGGAGATGGTGACATTGATGTCCCATGACTGTCCCTCTGGACTCTGTATCCCCACCTTGTCCCATTAAAAAGAAGGGCAAATCAGTCAAGATGTTGGCCTGGTTGTCTCAGGACCTCCACACCTGCAGAGACAACAGGGTCTTAGCTCAGACACTAGGTCAATCAAGCTCTTGCTTGAGGCAGGGCAGAACAGCCCAGCCGCATCTGGAACTCAGGTCAATCATTTATCTTCCCTGTAGAGAAAGACAGACAGACAGACCTGCTCACCTGGTGCAGTAGAGCCAGGTGAGGCCATAGGTGAGGAGGAAGCCAGCCCCCATGAGGGCCCCTCTGATCAGGGTGAGGACCAGGGGCCAGGAGCCCTGCTGCTCCTCAGTCACACAGCTGCGGGGAGGGGGGCTTCCTGGGGAGGAGCAGAGGGGGGTGACTTTGTGTCCTCAGGACTCAGTCCCACCCACAGCTCCAACACTAGTTCGGAAACTCACTCTGCACAGAGAGGCTGAAGGAAACATGCTGGGAGCCCAGCAGGTGCCGAGCCCGGCAGGAGAACTCCCCTTCTTCCATAGTCCCCATGCGGGGCAGCTCCAGGGTTGCAGTGCAGGAAACGGGGGTGGCGTTCAGGGCTGGGGACCCCCGGAACCAGCTCAGCTCTGCAGGGGGGTTGCTGTCAGCCTCACAGAGCAGCCACACAGCCTCGCCCTCCAGGATGGGCAGGGAGGAGGTGTTTTGCAGAATCCTGAGGGCTTTGGAGAGAGAAGAAGACGGGTCAGAGGGGGTAGAAGGAGAGAGATGGAACACAGGTGGAAGCACCCACTCACAAGACGTGCGGGGGAGGTGATGATTTTCATCCTTGTTCTTTTTAATCAATTCCAATTCAGATTTAGTTTCCCCCTCTGCTCCACATCAACCCACAGGGCAGATCCCAGCTACAAAGAGGCAAAGTTCCTTCATACCTGTGACATTTCTGAAGGAGATGTCTATGGTGAGGTTCCGGGGGGCATCTGGGACAGAAAGACATGGCCCCGCTTCAGAGGGGAGGGGTGTGTGGAAGTCACCCTGAACCCAAGGAGGGTGGTGGGTACCAGAAAGATGGGGTTGCTGTCCTCTGGCCCAGCCCCCACCTGCACTCAGATCCATGCATCAGTGTTTCAAGCTCAGCCTCCCTCTCTTCCTCTTCTACCTACACTCATGCACATGCATTCACCCCGGTCCTACTTCCCACTGGAACCAAACCATCCCTCCAACACTCACAGGAGACATTGAGCCAGATGGTTCTCTCTGTAGTGACTGAAGACCACTGACGTGTCACCTGACAAGTGAGGCTGGTGTCATGGTCCTGAGCCTTTGGGGTGAAGGTGAGCACCGAGAAGTGGAGGGTCTGAGGGTTCAGCGAGTCAACAGCGGCTCCCACCCAGGAGAAGGTGAGAGGGCTTCCCCCTTCGCAGGCCCCTGGCAGGCTGCAGGTCAGCTGTGTGGGGCGGCCGGCCTCCAGAGGCTCCAGAATATGGATGATGGGTTTTTCCGTCAAAGCTGAGAAACAGAAAGGCAAGGACCTGGGCTTCGCGTCAGGGGAGACCCAGAGTGTGACCCTGAGAGTGTCGTGCCTCAAGTCTCAAGCTCACCCCAGATCATGTGTCTCTTCCGACCACCTTGGGCACAAGGCCAGGACAAGGGTTGTCACAGGGTCCTGTTCCTGTCGTAAGATAGCGTCCCAGTTACCTAGGTCCGACTTGGGCCCCTCTCACACCTGTCACCTGCAAATTCAGCGTCTTTTTATTGTAAGTATATTTCACATCATTTCCTCTCTCTACTCGGAACAGATAGACTCCTGAGTCACTGGTCCTGGCGTCTCTGATGCTCAGGGAATAGTCGTTGTTCCTTGGGTCTGTGAGGAGGAATTGGCTCCTGCTGTCTGTCTTCACTGGCTCATCTGCGTTGTTTCTGGCCACAAGATGGTACTCGCTGTCCACACGATGGTACCAGTAGGTGTAGAGTGTGCTGTAAGATAACCACGGACTCCATGGGTAGGAGAAGGAGCAGGACACGTGGACGCACAGACCCTCCTGCACCCTCACCGATCGTTGCACTTGGAGCTCATAGCCTGGCTGCTGCTGCAGGGTCCCTGGGGGGACACAGAGACTCAGCTACAGCCCCAGCCCCTCCCCATCCTAGCTGTCCCCCCTCCCTGGGCCCACTCACCCCCCACAGCAGGGGCAGCAGCAGCAGGGGCACCATGTCTGCATCTGACAGGGCAGAGCGGGTCCAGTCTCTGTGTCTGGGAGAATATTGTCCAACTGTGGGGTGGGGCTGAGGACACCCTGACAGGAAGCCTCTGAGAGAGCTGTGACCAGACCCAGAAGGGGAAGTTGCGGCCCACAGGCTGTGGGGGCTCATTGAGGACTGAGAAATCATCCTGTCTAACTTCCGGACACCCAACTTTGCAGGTAGATACAGCAAGGATCTCAGAGTTTGGGATTCTTGTCCAGATGTGAATCTGAAAGTAATCACTTAACAGATGATTTTTAAGTTGAGAAGGAGGTCACCCAGGGGTCCATGGTAGTTAGAGCTGGTCCTGGTGACTCACAGGGACCTCCCTCTAGCTGAAATCACTGCACGTTCTAGAAGAGTAATTGTACATTTTCTTTAAACCACTCAAGTGCTGGCAGGAGAGAAATAAATGTAGACCCCACATCTGGGAAGGGTGGAACCCAGGGGCAATGTGGAACATCAGGGTTCGTTGCTCTGAGGGGTTTGTGGGGACAGGGGATACACCAGTGTTGGTCTTCTAGGGTCTGTTGGTCTGTCGGACAGTGAAGGCGCACACAAGCTCCTTCGAAACTGAAGGTATAGTAGAGATCTCGCCTCATTGTTACGCAGTTGGGCCAGAAAGGTGTGCTATACTGTTAACAAAGAGAGTTGGTAATTTTTCTGAATTGCCTTGTAGTTTGGTTTTCAGCATTTTAGCTTTTATGACTTGATGTGATGTGTTTTCTCATATCAGAAATATTATATATATATTTTAAACAGTGATCTCAACCTTTGTGTAAACATCAGGCTCCTGAAAACCTGGTCTGCCCCTGACATGGGGAGCCGGTACCCAGCTCTACCCGCCCCCCGGACTCCTCCTGTATTGTAAGCAACACTGTCTTGCTCAGGCCAAGGACTAAAGACAGCAGGATGCCCATGGCTGTGCCCCACAGTGCACATCACTGGGCTGTCGGGCAGATCTCAGGACAGGATTATAAAAAAATAAAAAATAAAAAGACAAGAAATAGTAAGTGCTGGCCAGAATGTTAAGAAAGGGGAAGTATCTTGCACTGTTGCGAGTAATGCAAATTAGGGCAACGACTATGTAAATCAGTAGGGCAGTTCCTCAAAAATTAAAACTAGAGCTATAGAGACATTTACCTGAAGCTATATACTCTTATTGATCAACATTTCCTTGTTAAATTTAATTTTCTGAAAAAAATTAATCAATCAATTTTAATAAAAAAACCTAAAGCTACCATCTGATTCAGCAATTCCACTCCTGGGGATTTATTTAAAGGAAAGGAAAACACTAACTTGAAAAAGTATATGAACCTCATGTTCATTGCAGCATTATTTATAATCGCCAAGATATGCAGCCACCTAAGTGTCCATTGATAATGAACAGATGAAGAAAATCTGGTATCTCTACAATGAAATACGATTCTGCTGTTAAAAAGACAATGCTGCTATTTGGGGCAACATGGACGGACCATAAGGGCATCGTGTTATGTGAAATAAATCAGACAGGGGAAGACAAATACAGTGTGACCTCACTTATATGTGGACACGTAAAAAAAAATCAAGCTCACAGTAGAAAGAACAGATTGGTTTTTGCCAGGGGCGGTGGGTGGGGGATGGGCAGAATGGATGAGGCTGGTTCAAGGTACAAACTTCTAGTTCCAAAGTAGTAAAAATAAAACAAATAATTAAATCATGTGGATGTCATGCACAACATGGTGACAACAGTTAATGATAGTGGATATTAATATTACTAAGTATAATAATATAATTAATAATACTGTGTTATATATTTGATCATTGCTAGAGTGTATATTGTTAAAAGACCTCATCTCAAGAAAATAAGTGCATAATTCTATGTGGAGATGGATGTTAACAAGACATTGTGATGAGCACTTCACAATATTTACATATATGGAATCATTAAGTTGGACACTTGAAACTAGCATCATGTTAAATGTCAATTACATATCAATTATACACACAAAAACAGGCTGTGGACTTGGATTAGGTCAGAGTGGTCTAAGCTTCCAGGCAGTTTCCTTTCTGCTCCATATCTGTTCCAACATCAGCAGAACAAGTTCGTTATGTTAAATTCTTGCTGTGGAAATACACTCTGGGGCTTCTGTGTTCCTGATTGGCCCTTGATTGATTGATTAAATGTCAAGAGGTAAAACAATGAGCATTAGGTGATTTCCAAAGCCTTCATGACAAAACTCACAGCCAACTATGAATAAAGGAGAATTTCTCTAACAAGATAGAGGGCGTCTTCAGCAAACACCGTACCTAATGCAGGTCCTAGTCTAGAGAGGCAATAACAGTAAGTAAAAGCAATGGAAATTGAAAAGAAATCAAAGCTGTCTTTCTTCATAAATGATGGCACATAGAGAAAAATTCACAAGTATACACAGATACATTTTAGGGATTTAATAAGAGTTTGGAAGATTGCTAGAGACAAAACCAAATCACAAAATCAAAGGTGTATAATAAACTAAACATAGGATGTTATCAAAGATGCCATTGATGATAGCCTCAAAAAGTATGATAACACTGGAATATCTCTCCTTACAGGTGTCCGCGCAGCCCTCACGGATTTTCAGTAGGTAGTGTGCTTCCTGGCCGCCAAGTTGCTCTGGGGTCGTGAGTACAATCCTCCGTCAGGATGCAAATGAGAAACAGTAAAATGCCTTTCTATATCACAGTAGTAAACAAAAATAAGATATTATAAAATGCCATGGACCACAGTTGGGTTAAGTGTGGTTGTGGGGCAGTTAAGAGGCACCAGCAAGAGGGGGCTACATGTGCAGATAAAGTCACAGAGGAGTCAGGACTGGTGAGGAGACAGACAGGATCGCGGGTGGACTCGTAGGATGGGATGAACATGCCCCAGAGGAGTGGAGAGAGATTGAACTGGGTCGTGGGTGAATGGGGTCCAGCTATGAGGAATGGGGTCATCAATGACTCCTGGAGGAAGTGATCGGATCAGCGATGAAGGAAGGGACGTATCAGGAAAGGTGAAGAAAGATTCAAGGAAAAGGAGCAGGAAGAAATCAAGGGAGCGAAACAGAGTTGTTCACCATCACAGACAGAGAAGGTGGACGGCAGTGTCCGGGGGGGCTGGGGATGGAGAGGCGTTAGGAGCACTGGACCCTTCTCTACATCCTAGTAAAGTCCCAGCGACAGTTTCCTCAGACAGGGCACACCAGCTACTAGGATTCAGGGAAAGCCAGTACTGTATGTGCCCATGTATAAGACACACTTTAATTTGGGGGCCCAGAATTTGAAAAAAAAAAAAAAAGGTATTACATAAAGTTATTGAATTCAAGTTTTATTCATCATAAAATTCATACAACTCCTCATCTGCATGAAAAAGCGGGAAATGCAAGTAAAAAAATTTACAACCAATATGTAAGACACACCCAGTTTTTAGAATCCCAAATTTTTTGGGAAAGGTGCATCTTATACATGAGGACATACGGTATCTAGCTTCCTTAGGGATGAGAAGTGGGACCCCCCACGGTGTTGGAATTCCCAAACTGAGAAATACAGATCAGCTGCTCAGTGCAAATAGTGCTCTGAGACTGTTAGCCATAAACAATTAAAAAGGGAACCAAATAGAAGTAGAAGTACTGGGAAAGGACATACCTTTTTTATTTTTAATTAGTATGATTGTATACCTGGAAAATCCACAATTAACTGGAAAAACTATTAGAGGCAATACAATAACTCATTAAGGTGTCAAGTCACACCACACTTTTCCTATTTCAGTGCTACTGAGACTGGGAAAGTGGCAATGCTATAAGGAATCTGAACACCCTTAGCTGGCATGGATGTTGTTGGTCAAATAAGTTTGTAAATATGATACATATGTTTGCACACTTATAGTTTGCATTGGGTGTGGGGGACAAGCTGTAAGCAGGCAGGGTCATTATAGCCTAAGGTTTAGTTTTAAGACTAAGCCTTTCCCACCCTAAGTGACTTTGTATCAGATACTTCCTTGTTTGTATATTGGATTAAAGGTTTTCATTTCTACACTATAAAATGGGGCAGAGGAGCCCATTCTGGGGGAAAGCAGAAAAAAGCCACATGGAGGAGAGGAGAAGCAGCCAAAATGGCGGAGTGCTGAAGGAGAAGCCAGTTTGTGCAGAGAGAAGGAGATGGGGAACAGAGGTGAATAAGGCTGGTGAAGTAGAAACCTTTGATTCTAGGAAACTCAGATAAGTCAGTGGCTTTGGGAGCCCTGAATGGAAAGGGAAGTGTTTTCCCACTGTGTGTATTTCTTGCCAGCTGGGTGCAAGCTAGGATTAAATATAATGGCCCACCAGTTCTTGGCTCCATTGTTTCATTACCATCTGTAAGGCCAGGAGCGGCCATCGTGGCCATTCACATGCAGGTTCTCATTGGATTTGGGCAGATGGTAAAGAAATGGCGGAGTTGGAGGATGGTAGGCTATTCTGTTTATTGATGTCTCACCAAGACAGGTAAGCCACAAGAGAAGACCTGCTTTTCCCATGAAGGGCAAGGGATCAGGGAGGCCCCTGCAATGGTGATAGCAGGAACCAAGAGAGCAAGCCCCTGGTTTATAGTGTAGGTTTGTTGGGCAGATAAAATATATTATGCTCACTTTGTTAAAGATGGTGCTGCCCACATAGAGACCTGTCACCCAGGTGATATTAATGTGTGTTGGGGGTGGGCTGTGGGCAGGCAGAAGAATCCTTGTAGCCTGGGGCTTGGTTTTGGGATTAAGCCTTTCCCACTCTTTTTGATGTGGTGTGATATAGTCCCATCATGACTCAGATAAGTGACTTTGTATTAAAGACTTCCCTATTTTGTATATTGGATTAAAAGGTTTTGATTTCTACACTATAAAATGGGGGAGAATGGGAGCTTGCTCTCTCGGTTCCTGAGATTAGTATTAGAGGAGAGTGCAGAGAGGAGAGCAGAAAAAGGCCACGTGGAGGAGGCCAGGAGAAGCAGTCAAGATGGCGGAGTGTTGAGTGAGAAGCCAGTTTGTGCAGAGTTTGTGCAGGGAGAAGGAAGGAGATGGGGAACAGAGGTGAATAAGTCTGGTGAGCTAGAAACCTTTGATTCTAGGAAACTCGGATAAGTCAGTAGCTTTATGAGCACTAAATGTGAGTGGGTTTTGGAGCCCAGTGTGTGTTTTTACTTGCCCACTGGGTGCAAGCTAGGATTAAAGATGATGGCCCATCACTTTTTGGCTCCATTGTTTCTTTACCGACTGTCCGAATCCAATGCGAACCTGCATGGGCTGCTGTGATGGTGGCCCTGGCCATTGGCTTTATAAGGTTCAAAACCTTTAATCCAATATACAAACAAGGAAGTCTCTGATACAAAGTCACTTATCTGAGGCATAATGGGATTCCTCATGAGAGTGCACCACCCTACATCAAAAAGGGTGGGAAAGTTCTTCTTTGAATATTTGGTAGAAAATTACTTGTGAAGCCGTCAGGTCCAGGACTTTTCTTTTTTGGGAGTTTTTTGATAACTGTTTCAATCTCATTTGTTGTAATTGGTTTGTTTAGGTTTTCTGGTTCTTCCAGATTAATTTTTGGAAGATTATATGTTTCAAGGAATTTGTCCATTTCATCTAGATTGTCTAGTTTTTTGGCATACAGTTCTTCATAGTATTTTCTTACAATATTTTGTATTCTGTTGTGTCAGTTATCATTTCTCCATTCTCATTTCTAATTTTATTTATTTGAGTCCTCTCTCTTTTTTTCTTGGTGAGTCTAGTTAAAGGTTCATTGATCTTGTTTACCTTTTCATATCACACTTCCAGATATCAAGTTATACTACAAGGCCATTGTACTCAAAACAGCCTGCTACTGGCATAAGAACAGGCATATAGATCAATGGAACAGAACAGAGAACCCAGAAATAAACCCACACTTTTATGGACAACTGATATTTGACAAAGGAGATAAGAGCATACAATGGAGTAAAGACAGCCTCTTCAACAAATGGTGTTGGGAAAATTGGACAGCTACCTGAAAAAAAAATGAAACTAGACCACCAACTTACACCATTCATAAAAATAAACTCAAAATGGATAAAAGACTTAAATGTAGGCCGTGAAACCGTAAGTATCTTAGAAGAAAACATAGGCAGTAAGCTCTCTGACATCTCTCACAGCGATATATTTGCAGACATATCTCCACGGGCAAGTGAAATAAAAGACAGGATAAACAAATGGGACTATATCAAACTAAAAAGCTTCTGAACAGCTAAAGACAATAAGAACAGAATAAAAAGACAAACTACACAATGGGAGAATATATTTGACAATACGTCTGATATAGGGTTAATACCAAAATTTATAAAGAACTTGTAAAACTCAATACCAGGAAGACAAACAATCCAATCAAAAAATGGGCAAAAGAAATGAATAGACCCTTCTCCAAAGAGGACATACAGATGGCCAATAGGCATAGGAAAAAATGCTCAACATCACTAATGATTAGAGAAATGCAAATTAAAACCACAATGAGATATCATCTCACACCAGTCAGAATGGTGCTCATCAACAAAACAACACAGAATAAGTGCTGGCGAGGATGTGGAGAAAGGGAACCCTCCTGCACTGCTGGTGAGAATGCAGACTGGTACAGCCACTGTGGAAAACAACACGGAGATTCCTCAAGAAATTAAAAATCGAACTGCCTTTTGACCCAGCTACACCACTGTTAGGAATATACCTCAAGAATACCATAGCACTGTTTGAAAAGAAAAAATGCACCCCCATGTTTATGGCAGCATTGTTCATAATAGCGAAGATCTGGAAACAGCCCAAGTGTCCATCAGTGGACGAGTGGGTTAAAAAGCTTTGGTACATATATACTATGGAATACTACTCAGCCATAAAAATGATGACATCAAATCATTTACAACAACATGGATGGACCTTGATAACTTTATACTGAGTGAAATACGTAAATCAGAAAAAACTAAGAACTATATGATTCCATTCATAGGTGGGACATAAAAATGAGACTCAGAGACACGGACAAGAGTGTGGGGGTTACGGGGTGGGGGGAGGAGAAGAGGGGGCTGGGGGAGGGGGGGCACAAAGAAAACCAGTTAGAAGGTGACGGAAGACAATTGGACTTTGGGTGATGGGAATGCAGCATAATCAAATGTCAAAATAACCTAGAGATGTTTTCATTGAACATATGTACCCTGATTTATCAATGTCACCCCATTAAAATTAATTAAAAAGACTGCCAGACCTGGGAGACCAGGGTGGGGGGGGGAGGTGGGAAAGGCTTAGTCCTAAAACAAAGCCCCCGGCTACAAGAATTTTGCCTGCCCACAGCCCGCCCCCAACACACATTAATATAATCACACCCATCTCAAGCAAGAAGGGAAATTAATATCACCTGGGTGATGGGCTTCCACGTGGGCAGCACCATCTTTAACAAAGTGAGCATAATGTATTTTATCTGCCCAACACCATCTGTCTGAATCAAATACGAACCTCCATGGGCCAGGCGACTATGATGGAGGCCGTGGCTACTGGCTTTACAGATGTGACAGAAAAGGTCCCGATTTGGCAGGGGGCAATCTGGCACCATTCATGAGCTTCACACCTACACACTCGCTAGTCTGAACAATCTCACTCCTGGGAACAATATCTCATTAAAGCCAAAGCATCAAGCTGTGGCTGGGTGCTCAGTTGGTTAGAGCGTTCTCCCAATACACCAAGGTTGCAGGTTCAGATCCCCATCACGGCACATACAAGAACCAACCAATGGATGCACAAGTAAGTGGAACAACAAATGAATGCTTTCTCCTCCCCCCCCCCCCGTCCCTCTAAAAAACAATCAATTTAAAAAACAAAACAGAGCATCAGTCTGTAAAGATAAATGTACACAACCATTTATTGCAGCACATAACAAAACCCATGAAACTGAAAACAAAGTGAATGTCCATCCGTCCCAGAGACAATGCCTATGAGGGACCTAGAGAAGATTGCCTCACCATCCCTGCACGGGTTTCATGAGATGGCCCCAACCCCCAGTTCTTATGGGTAATTATTGATACACACAAAATAGAAGCAGGAACGAGAATGAGGAAGTCAGGAAGGAGAACTTCTTTAAAGCAGATTAAAGGGCAAGGGTGTAGCTCAAATGTCCCCACCTACTGGTTAGTCAGAATTGCTAATTCTATCCCTATTGCACTGCATTCAGCACAGTTCTGTGTTCAGTACTTTTGTCAGTAAAGCCACCGTGCCCTTTGTCGCAGGGCACTGAACCCTGTCCCTGTTCCATGTTCCTATTCAGGCCTCTACACCCATCAGTGGGGTAATGGCTTTGGCATACTAACACCACTCAGTACAAGTCAAATTTTAAAAAAATATCACACTAAGTTAACTGAAGAAGCCGGTATGAGAATTTAGGTTTCTTTCATTAAGCCAGATGTTTTAAAAAACTTGTAAAAAAATGTAGAACAATGTCACTTTTTACACATTGATTTTTGGTTTTGAAAATGCATGTTTAGTTCACTAAATCAATAACTTTTATTTTAAATGAATTAATACACAAATATTTTGTCAACAATCCTCACTGAAGATTGTAAAGTATCTACAAATTTGATCAGAAAATAATTAGACAACCCAATAGAAAAATTGGTTAATGACCTGAGCAGAATTTATAAAAATAAAGAATCCCCCACTATTAACTATATAAAAAAAGTTTTCAGTAATTTTACTACTTAAAAATGGTCTGACTAGTGATGGTGCAGTGGATAAAGCATTGGCCTGAGATGCTGAGGGCCTCAGTTAGAAACCTTGATGTCGCTGGCTAGAGGGTGGGCTTGCTAGCTTGAGTGTGGGTTCACTGGCTTGAGCAAGGGGTGACTGGCTCAGCTGAAGCCCCCAGTCAAGGCACATATGAGCAAGCAATCGATAGACAACTAAAGGGAAGCATCTATGAATTGATGCTTCGCATCTCTCTAATACAGAAATGTTACTAGTATTGCACCAATGTTAATTGCCTGAGTTTTTACATTTTTTAATTTATTGTGATAACACAACATGAGATCGAACTCCTTCACAAATTTTGTAGTGTACGAGACACTGTTGTAGATAGACTACAAGGACAGGGTTGTGTAGTGGATCTCCAGAACTTGTTCAACTTGCTTACCTAAGCTTTGGGTCAGTTTATTAGCAACCCCCCATGCCCCTTCCTCCAGCCCCAGGGAACTACCCTTCCACTCTTTGATGCTGTGAATTTGACTATTTTAGAGACCTCACATAAGTGGAATCATTTGGCATTTGTCTTTCTCTGGCTGACTTACATCAATTACCATGATCAAGTTTCATCCTGTTATGGCACACTGCAGAATGTCTCTGTTTTTTTAAATCTGAATAATATGCCATTGTAGGTGCATGCCAAATTTTATTTATCCACTCACCTGTGAAGGTAGATGATCTCCACAATCTGGCTGTTGTTAATGGGAGCACTCATATTTTCTCAAGATTCTGATTTTAATTCTTTTGGATAAATATCCAGAAATGGGATTGCTGGGTCACAGTTTTAATTTTTTGAGCAACCTCCATACTGTTTCCACAGCTACTGCACCATATTTGCATTCCCACCAACAGTGTACTAGGTTCTAATTTCCCTGCATCCTTATCAGCACTTGTCGTCTTTTCTATGTGTTTTTTTTTTAATAATAGCCATCCAGACATATGTGAGGTGATATCTCATTGTGGTTTTGATTTGCATTTCCTTGATGATTACTGATGTTGAGCATTCTTTCATATAAGCTACACAACAACATAGCTAACTCTCCCAAATGCAGTGTTGGAGAAAGTACAAAGACACAAAAGAATTCATAAAGTTTTGTTCCATATATAAAAATATTTCATTTTAAGAGCCATTTGTATGTCTTCTTTGGAGAAAGGTCTATTCAAGTCCTCCATTTTTAAATTGGGTTATTAGATTTTCTTACTCTCAAACTGTAGGTGTTCCTTATATATTTGGGAGATTATTTTTTAAATTTTATTTAGAATATTCAATTTAACAGGGTGACATTGATCATTAAGAGTACCTAGCTTTCAGGTAAATATCTCTATAGCATTTGAACTGTTGATTATGTTCTATGCCCATCACCCAAAGTCAAATCATTTTCTGTCACCGTGTATTTGTCCTTCTTTATTCCTTTCCTCTTACTCAACTCCTTATCAGAGTTATGTTTTGCAAATATTTTTTTCCATTTTGTAGGTTGCCCTTTTATTCTGTTGATGATTTCCTTTGCTGTGCCGATGTTTTTTAGTTTGATGTTGTCCCACTTGTTTTTTGTTTCTGTTAATTTGTTTCTTTGTTTGGTTGGGTTTTTTTTGCCTGGGCTTTCAGTGTCATATCCATGAAATCACTGCCAAACCAATTATCATGAAGCTCTTTTCTTGTGTGTTTTTCTAGGACTTTTACAGCATCAGGTCTTATGTTTAAGTCCTTACTCTATTCTGAGTTGATTTGTGTGTGTGGCGTAAGGAAAAGTTCCAGCTTCATTCTTTATATGTGAATATCCAGTTTTTCCAGAACCACTTGCTGTAAGGACTGTCCTTTCCCCACTGTGTATTCTTGGTGCTGGTAATATAAGGGTAATATAAGGTGTTAACATGAGGGGAATTTGGGAGAACTGTATCTGAGAACTCTGGGTCCTCTTTTTACAACTTTTCAAAATATTAAAATTAATTTGACACGAAGAGTTAAAACTGTATAGTAGTCTCATTTTGATATTCTAACAGAGTGTGGGAACAATAATTTCTCTGCAATTTTCACTGTTATTTGTTTTCCTGATACTAAATAGATGCTCACTTGGCCAGTAAAAGATCCTAATGATAGTGATATTCCCACCAAGTTATTAAACTTTCCTTCCTCAACAATGGAAACTGACAAAGGGAAAGGATTACTTCCTCTCCAGGAAGATTCAGTCCAAAGTGATGATGTGATGTCATGAAAGCTGCACCACAAACTGAGTCTTTACAGCTTCATCAAAAGATCCCCAGTAGATGTAACATTGTTGCCCCAGTTATAGTTTTTGTGAAGTATAACACACATAGAGAAAGATTCATAAAACAAATGCATTCATACATACATTGTAAATGTAAAGTAAATACTCTTTTTGCCATATAGGTCCAAGAAAGGAAATTTATACCATATATTTCAGAACCTCCCCCACTGGTTTCCCCAACAGTAACTCCTGCATCCCCCAGAAGTAAGTGAGCAACATCAAACACTTTTAGAATCTTGCCCTCACTCTTCTTTTTAGTGCTATCTTTTATGTAGTTTTTCTTTGAACTATTTATGAAGAGTAAGTATTTTTATATATGTAACAAAAGTACATGCATTTCTTGTGTCTTCTTATTTTCTCCAACATTGTATTTGGGAGAGTGTCCATGTCATCATGTAGCGATAGTTTCTTTTCATTACTGCAAAGTATTCCATTATGTGGATGTACCACCTTTATTTATCCATCTGACCCCAAGTGGGCATGTAGATAGCTTCCAGATTGTGACCATGACAAGCAATGCTGCTGTGAACCTTCTTGCCCATGCATCTGGTGTAAGTGTGCACAAGGATCTCTAAGGGGGGTAGTTCTCAAATTTTTTTAAATCTCAGAACAGCTTTACATCATTTTTAAAAAGAACAGTATTGTGCACCTCAAAAAGCTTTTGCTTATGCAGGTTATTTCTATCAATATTTACCTTATTAGAAATTAATTCTGAGAAAATATCAAATATGTATGCATTACTTCATTTAAAACATTTAAAACTTGTTAACAAATAATATATGTAACAAAAAATTCCTATAGTTTTGAAAACAAAAAAGTCAATAAAAAAGAGCAGCAGTGTTTTTACATTTTTGCAAATATTCTTAACATCTGTCTTCACAGAACCTATTGTGAGAACTTCTCAGCCTCCTCAATTGTATGACCCAATTCCCTGTCTCTGTATCTATAGCCTATTGGTGTTGTTTCCCTAGACAACCCTGACCCAGGCACCGTTCTCCAAGGCTGCAGCTCTCACAGGTTCAGGTCCCTCCCCTCCCCTTGCCCCATCAGGTCTGGGGGTGGTAATGGCTTCTCATTGTTGCTTGTCCTTGGATGCCTCACCGTCTCTTACTGGACCTCTTAGTCCTGCCCTCGGTAACTCCTCCCTCCATTAGTCACATGTAATCAGTCTCCTGACGGTGCCCTCAGTCTCCTACTGAGATCCCGCTGACACACCTGTGCGTGTACCACCCCCTTGCTCTGTGGGTCTCAGACCTTCCAGCTGAGATCATCTGCCTTGTGCCACTGAAGCACCCTCCTCCGGGTAGGGTCTAAGTTTGCTCTGCCATTTGCCAGGGCTCTAGTTTGGCATCACTTTTATTTCTGTTCCCCTCATTCCAGGAGCCTATTGAAAACTGCAGCTCATCTCAGTAACCAGAATAAGAAAATACTCATTGTACAAAACCAGCTTGGTGTGTTCTGCTTATTTCTCTGAGTTCCAAACATCAGCGGGGAAATTTCTCACTAGTTTGTCATGTGTTTCATGATTTTGTGCAGACAGTTTTTTAGTATTTTATCTAGCAATTTCAATTGTTTCCAGAAGAAGAATAGATCTTACTAACTTAACTTGTTGTCAAAAATGAGAAAGTCCTTCCCTGGTTGGGTGGCTCAGTAGATAAGCGTGGTCCCAGAGCAGAGGTCGTGGTGTACTTGGTGTTCTCTGTAATCACCCAGGAAGAATCTGTCCTTGAATCTTAAATGAGAACTATGACATTGGAAAAAGACCATTGACTTTCAAAAGACTGATATCATGTTAGCTATCTATTGCTTCATGACAAATTATCCCCCAAACTAAGCAGCTTTAAACACCACAGTGTTGTCATCTCCCAGTGTCTGTGGGTCAGGAATTCGAGCAGCGTTCATCGTGGTCTTACTCACAGCATCTCACCAGGCTGTGATCAAGGTGTTGGGGCAAGTGCTGCAGCCTCATCTGAAAGCCCAACTGGAAGATGACCCACATCTGAGTTCATTCATTGGTTTGTCCAACATTCTGTTCCTCACAACACTTTGGAATGAGGGCCTCCGTTTCTGGCTAGGTCCAGCACACATTTAAGGGGAGTTGGATGATACAAAGGCATGAATATCAGGAAGTGGAGGTCCTTGGCAGCCATCTGGGAGGCTGCCTACACTACAAACATGATGTCTGGATTCCCATCTCTACCTCACCTGTCAAGAGCTACACACCAGTTCCAGCACGTAGAGGGAGCAGAGTGATAGCAACATTGTAATAGCATCTATCATGCACAGTATACCTCCTCTCTGACAGCACATTGGTTCATCAGATACACTGTCTCTGCAAGCAATTCCCAGTTGTCAGTAATTCCTGGTATGTTAGTATTGTCATCTGCAGAGTACACTGTAAAATCCCTTTTTTCTTATTATTGTTGTTCCAGTAGTGCTTTGAATATGGAAATGCTTCTTTGTCATTTTGTTTGAATACCTTGCATGAATACAGTTCCAAAATCTCTTGTAATGTCACAAGTTTGATGTTGGCCGAAGAAGAATATTGAAAGTGTGGCTCACCATCTTTCTGCTTATGGCCACTAATTCTTTTACCTGATACTGAGCTGTAATTAGTTTTGAATATACAACTAAAGAGTGTGAACAAATCACAATAAGCTTTTAATTTTTAATTCAGTCATTGCCTTGGCCAGTCCTGTCCCATTATAAATGACAACTACTGATTTTCCATTTGGAATATACTTCATAAACAATACTCACTATGTTTTTGTTTTTTATTATGTGAGAAGCAGAGAGGCAGAACTACAGACTCCTGCATGCGCCCTGACGAGAACCACCCAACAAGCCCTCAATGAGATGATGCTCTGCCCATCTGGGGCCACTGCTCTGTTGCCCAGCAACCAGCTATTTAAGCACCTGAGGTGAGGCCATGGTGCCATCCTCAGCACCCGGGGCTAGCTTGAATAAACCATGGCTGTGGGAGAAGAGAGAGAGGGGAGAGGGAGAGGTGGAGAAGCAGATGGTCACTTCTCTTGTATGCCTTAGCTGGGAATCGAACCCGGTACTTGCACACACTGGGCCGATGCTCTACCACTGAGCCAAACAGCCAGGGCCCATAATCATTATGTTTCAACAAAGTGTAAGACCCAGCTATATCTGAGCAACCAAGTAGAAATACAGATAAATTCCTTACAAATCAAATAAAAACACACCTGATTGTTTCCTCATATCTAAATGTTTTGTATACAGGATACAGAAGTAGCATCTACAGTAATTTTATGCACAGCTTAATATCATCTAGAACAATTTGACAAAACATGTTTTCTAGGAAGAACTTTTAGGAATTATAACTAGGGCAAATGTTGAAAACCATTCATCTTTCCCTTCTGAAAATAGTTGAGTAGCACGCAAGATCTCTGCTGTACAGAATGGGAAACTGGGGGGCAGAGAAGTGAAATGAATCGTTTGATGACAATGCCTTAGGGAGCACTGAAGCCTGCATGTGAGCCCAAGTCCCTGTCATCCAGGCACCTGTCTTCTGTGCCCTGCCTGGGGACACTCACGCAGTAGTTAATGTTGATATTGTCACAAGGTCTCCTCCTGCTGCATCAGTTACTCCGGACTTCTTCCCCCGAGAGGCCGTGATGCCTGCGGCCAGGACTGAGCTCTGAGCGAGTCCTCACTTGCTTGCCTTCTTGATCTCTGAGTACACATGCGTACTTTTGGCCTCCTGGTCCTCAGGCTTCCGTGGCTTCAGCCCGTGAAAGCTGAGGTTCGCGTAGTATAGCTCCTGCTGCTCCTCTGATGGAGGGGCGTCCCCAGAGGGTGACACTTGGTCTGGGGGCTTCTCTGGTCTAGGATTTTCCTTGGAACCCTGAGTGAAGGAGAGAGAAGGAGTCAGAGAAAAATAAGCCCGATATGGTCCTGAGGGAAATTTGAGTTGATGGGACACTTTTTCATTCATCCTCTTTTCCACACACAGTTCTCATGAACTCAACTATTCACTCATTCATTGAAAATTTTGTACTAGTGCAGTTTATTAGACCATACTGAGTCCTTGCTAATCACATTTATCCCCACAAAAAACCCAGTATGAATGCTATAATAGGTATCTCCACTTACAGAAAAAAAAAAACTGAGGTGAGGTGAAGCAACATGCCCAGAATGGGGACAATGTAACAGTTTTGGGGAGATGGTTCTGGCAGCCTGTACCCAGCAGAGGGAGGTGGGCTCAGTGGTCAGCAGGGTGGGCAGGAGGCTGATCGTGGGCTCCAGGAGATAGAGAGGAAGTCAGCTTCCAGCTGTCTGTCCGGCTGACCACAGAGGGGCGGGTTTGGGGAGATGCTGAGGAGCTCAGTCTGGACTCATTGAATGGACATGCCCACCCCCCACACTGCATGAGAAGACACCCCACCACTCACCCAGGTGGCTGTGCCCATGACAGGGTCCTCACTATCCTTGACCTTGGGTCTCCCGGCCGCTGGCTTCCTGCGGGCTCTCACTCTAAGGGAAGAAGTAGCAGCCAGAGTGGCTCAGGCACAGGTGGGCAGCGGCCCCCACTCCCTGACAAGACGACTGAGGCACCCAGACCCTGGGACCAGACTCGGAGACCCTCCAGACATGCAAGTCAGTATTCTGTCCTCCTGGGTGACCTGGTGCCTGGCCAAGACTGAATTTTCATTGCTAAAGGGCCACCTTACACATAGAAGCTTGCATAACAGTGTTATTTGTTATACCAAAAAATATAAACAATTCAAATTTCCATCAAAGAAAAAATAGTTAAATAAATGTCCCTGTCCATACCATAATATATTATTTGGAAATGAAAAGGAATAAAGTACTGACACAGGATCCTTCACAATACCATGCTCTGTGAAAAAAGTTGGTCACAAAAGACCATGTACTATATGAGTCCATTCACATGAACTGGGCAGAATGGACTGGCCTAGAGAAAGGATGTGGATCAGTGGTGACAGGGGCTGGGTGACAAAACATGTGGGCTTTTTTTATTTTGCGTTAATAAAAATATTTTCAGATTGATTGTGGTGACAGGTGCACAACTCTGTGACTGAGCTAAAGCACATTGAATTGGACACTCTAAGTACATGGTTATTTCATTTCAATCATACTATTTTCCCCTGTGGATGTACTCAGATATGCCTTTCTGGGATTCAGTGACTTTTCTCCCTATTTCCTAAAACACAGCTCCCTGCTCCCTGGGACACAGACTTACATGTAAAGGAAGAGGAGACACAAGCACAGGGACAGCAGGGCCATGACACCAGCACCTCCAAGAGCCGCAGGAACCACTCCTGCTGGAACCACTCCAGCCAGGCACACCGACTTCCCTGCAGAGGGGAGGGCGTAAGACCACCCAACACAAAACTCAGTCTCCTGTCTCCCCACCCCCTTGCAGAAGCAGCTGTAGGTTCTGTTCCTGCAGGAGATGGAGGGCCCTGTCCTAGCAATCACCCCGTCCAGGCCTGGCCCCGCCCCCAGCTCCATCTTCTCTGTGACCCACTCCTTTCTCCCTGAGCCTCTGCCCCCATTAGACCCCCTGACCTGACACCAGCAGGACAGCAGCGTTCAGGGCCCCGTGGACATTGCTGGCCTCGCAGCTGAGTCTGAGGCCGGCACTGAGCTCCTGGCTGAGGCTCAGGGAGCTGTTGACCCAGGGCCCATCTGACCAGGAGGTGACCATGTAGGAGGCATTGCTATGGTTCCCCTCCAGCAGCCCCGTCCCCAGCCGCCAGCGCAGGGAGGGGGCCGGCTGGGCTCGGGAGGAGCAGCTGCAGTGCAGACCCTGGTCCTCCCAGGAGCAGGAGGGGCCCAGGAGCTGCGGGGGGTCTGTGGGGAGGGAGGAGCAGTGTCAGCAGTGCCTTTGGCCTTCCAGGCCTCAAGTGACCTCCCCTTGGATTTCCCCACACTCACAGACCACGGAGAGGCTGAGAGAGAGAGTCTGGGAGCCCAGCGGGTGCCGAGCCCGGCAGGAGAACTCCCCTTCTTCCAAAGTCCCCACATGGGGCAGCTCCAGGGTCTCCGTACTGGAGATGGGAGTGCTGTTCAGAGCTGGGGACCCCCGGAACCAGCTCAGCTCTGCAGGGGGGTTGCTGTCAGCCTCACAGAGCAGCCACACAGCCTCGCCTTCCAAGATGGGCAGAGAGGAGGTGTTTTGCAGAATCTTCAGGGCTTTGGAGAGAAATGAAGAGAGAGAGGGAGAGGTGGAGAGGGGTGTGCGAGAAAGGGACTATAGGCCCTGGCCGGTTGGCTCAGTGGTAGAACGTCGGCCTGGCGTCCAGAGGTCCCGGGTTCGATTCCTGGCCAGGACACACAGGAGAGGCGCCCATCTGCCTCTCCACCCCTCCCCCTCTCCTTCCTCTCTGTCTCTATCTTCTCCTCCCGCAGCACTGCTCCATTGGAGCAAAGATGGCCTGGGCGCTGGGGATGGCTCCTTGGCCCCTGCCCCAGGCGCTAGAGTGGCTCTGGTCTCGACATAGCGACACCCCGGAGGGGCAGAGCATCGCCCCCTGGTGGGCAGAGCATCGCCGACTGGTGGGCGTGCCGGGTGGATCCTGGTAGGGCGCATGCGCGAGTCTGACTGTCTCTCCCTGTTTCCAACTTCAGAAAAATACAAAAGAAAATAAATAAATAAATAAAAAAAGAATAAAAAAAAAAAAAAGAAAGGGACTATAGACTCCCAGCCTCAGAGGTGAGGGAGGGAGGCTGATGATTTTCATCCTTGCCCTTCCCACATCTGATCCCATTCAAACTCTGAATGCCCTCTGCTGCATAGTACCCAGAGGAATGTTCACTCCAGATGAGGTAAAGTTATTCCTACCTGTGACATTTCTGAAGGAGATGCCTATGGTGAGGTTCCGGGGGGAATCTGGGACAGAAAGACATGGCCCCGCTTCAGAGGGGAGGAGTGGATGGAAGTCACCCTGAACCCAAGGAGTGCGGTGGGAACAGGGAAGGTGGGATTTCAGTCCTGCGGGCCCCTCCCCCCCTCCCCCATGCTTATATCCATGCACAAGAGTTCTCAGGTTAACTCAGCCTCCTCTACACACACACACACACACACACACACACACACGCCAATTCCACTACCCTGGGACCACCCATCATCCCCTCAACACTCACAAGACACATTGAGCTGGACAGTTTTCCGCGTGGTCACCAAAGTTTCTACCACTGCCACCATCAGACAAGTGACTTTGGAACCGTGGTCCTGGGGCCTCGGGGTGAAGGTGAGCACTGAGGAGTGGAGGGTCTGAGTGTTCAGTGAGTCAAGAGCATCCCCCACCCAGGAGAAGTTGAGATGGCTTCCCCCTTCGCAGGCCCCTGGTAGACTGCAGGTCAGCTGTGCGGGGCGGCCGGGTTCCAGAGGCTCCGGAATATAAATGTTGGGTTTCTCTGTCAGGGCTGAGGGGGAGAGAGGGAGTTGCCTGGGGTCCAGGGCTCAAGGACACAGACTGTGACCCTGAGTGTTTCCTCTGCCTCAGGGCCACAGCTGCTCTGGGTCCTCTGTGTTTTCCGCCCACCCTGAGCCCAAGATCTGGATCAGGAAGTGTCCTGGTGTCCTGTTCCTGTTCTAGAACACAGTCCCACATCCCTGGGTCTTGTCCTGGGCCCTGCCATACCTGTCACCTGCACACTCAGCATGCTTTTGTGGTAACTATATTGCACATGTGTCTCCACTCGGAAGAAGTAGGCTCCTGAGTCACTGGTCCTGGCGTCTCTGATGCTCAGGGAACAGTTGTTGGTCCTGGGGTCTGCGAGGAGGAATCGGTTCTGGAACTCCTTCTTCACTGGTTTCTTTGGGTTGTTTGTGGCCACAGGAGCAGCATTTTTTATGTTGGCCCCTTCCTCGAACCAGTAGGTGTAGAATGTATGTTGGGAAGGAGACGAACTCCCAGGGTAGGAGAAGGAGCAGGGCACGTGGATGCACAGACCCTTTTGCACCGTCACAGTTCTCTGCATTCTGAGTTCATAGCCTGCCAGCTCCTGCAGGGACCCTGGGGGGATACAAGGTCTCAGCTGCAGCTCTGCCCCACTCCCACTTGCCCAGCCTCCCTTCCTCAGGGCACTCACCCCCCCTCAGCAGCAGCAGCAGCAGCAGCAGCAGAGGCACCATGTCTGCATGTGACAAGGCAAAGCTGGTCAAAGTCCCTGTGTCAGGGAAGGAACTGCCTAGCTGTGGGGAGGGGACCATTCACTCTGACAGGAAGTCATGGGCAAGAGAGCTGTGGCCAGGCCTGGAAGGGGAACTTCAGCTCCACAGGTTAGAGGTGTGGGTGGGGCTGAGGAATCATCCTGGCTCTCCTCCCTGCCCCCTGACCATGCAGGCAGATAACATAGACCTCACAGGAACTGCTGAGTCCACAGCCATCAAATGAGAAAATAATTTTACAGCTCATCCAAGCATCACAGTATCAGACTCCAGAATATAGAATTTCTACAGACACATAAAAAAAGAAATACAAAAAAATTGGCTCACCAGGAAGGTGCTCTTTAAAACCACAATAAGATACTACTACAGTAGCTCCAAGTGGACAAACATGAACGTATCTGAAAACACGCAGTGTTAGGAGAGTGTGGGCAGTGGTTCTGGAATGTAAAATGGTACCAGTGCTTCAGAGAAAACTGGCCTCGTCCACTAGAGTGAGGACAGATACCCCACACCCAGCAACTCCACCCCCACACTTCTGTGGGGGCAGCATGGTCCCACTCGGGAGCCATCACCACCCAGGGCAGGTGACTTTTATTTTATTTTATATTATTTTTATTTTTTTTTATTTTTATTTTTCTGAAGCGAGAAGCAGGAAGGCAGAAAGATTCCTGTATGCGCCCAACAGAAATCCACTCGGCATGCCTGCCAGGGGGCAATGCTCTGTTGCAACCAGAGTCATTCTAGTGCCTGAGGGGGAGGCCATAGAGCCATCCTCAGTGCCCAGGCAAACTTTGCTTCAGTGGAGCCTAGGCTGCAGGAGGGGAAGACAGAGAAAGAGAGGAAGGAGAGGAGGAAGGTTGGAAAGGCACATGGGCGCCTCTCCTGTGTGCCCTGGCTGGGAATCAAACCCGGGACTTCCACATGCCGGGCTGATGCTCTACCACTGAGCCAACCAGCCAAAAGGGAAGGTGACTTTTAAAGGGGGGCTGTGCCTGACCAGGCGGAGGCGCAGTGGATAGAGCATCAGACTGAAATGCGGAGGACCCAGGTTCGAGCCCCGAGGTCGCCAGCTTGAGTGCAGGCTCATCTGGTTTGAGCAAAAGCTCACCAGCTTGGACCCAAGGTCGCTGGCTCGAGCAAGGGGTTACTTGGTCTGCTGAAGGCCTATAGTCAAGGCACATATGAGAAAGCAATCAATGAACAACTAAGGTGTCAAAATGAAAAACTGATGATTGATGCTTCTCATCTCCCTCTGTCTCTATCTATCCCTCTTTCTGACTCTATCTCTATCCCTGTATAAAAATAAAATAAAAATTAAAAAATTTAAAAAAATAAAATAAAATAAAAAAATTATAAGGGTGGCTGTAAGGATTTCGGTTGTGAGAAGCTAGATGATAGTTTATAAAGATATAAAACACCCACTTTGAAGACTCACTACAAGAAAATGAATATAAACTATTTTGTATTCTGAGACCAGCTCCATTGGCAGTGAGGATAGTGAGTTTCTCCCATACAAACAAGCAGTTCAACTGAATTCTAACACAACCTTCATGGACACAGCATCAGATTCCACAGGTTGAGAGTTCAGGTCCTAACCTGACCCCGAATGACATCAGATGTCGTCACAAATTCAGGCTGCCACCCATGTTTCTGACCAGCAGGCTATAATCAGAAGTTCCTAAGACCTCCTCCCCTTTGGATGTGTTCATTTCCCAGAGCGGCTCACAGAACTCAGAGAACAGGTCACTTCCTACATCACTGGTCTATTATAAAAGAATGTGGCTCAGGGACAGCCAGATGGAAGAGGTGAGAGGGCAGGTGTGGAGTAAGGGGCTGGGGCTTCCATGGCCTCTCTGAGGTCACCTCTCTCCCAGCATCTACCTGTGTTCGCCAACACGGAAGCTCTCAGACCCTGGTCCTTTTGGGTTTTATGGAGAATGCTTTGCATAGTCATGATTAATTACATCACTGAACATTGGTGATTGAGTCAACCCCAGCCAGTTCTCTGTCCTGGTCCCCAGGGGCCTTCACACTTCACGACACTGGAAGCACCTCCCAAGAGGAGGTGGCAGATGTGACCCACAAGACAGCCCCACCCCCCTGAGCCCATACTCTGTCCTGTCTGTCAGCAGTGAGAAACAGCTGGGGTGGACAGAGGAGCGGAAGTTGCCACGACAAACCACAGGTACAGACAGAGGGCGGAGAAGGAGATTTCCCCACAACCTGAACCAGGAAGACGGGCCTCAGGGGCAGAGGAGAGGCCAGGCTGACCCCCTCAGAGCACAGGGCCCGTCCTCATGCACCCACACTACTGAGCTGGGGGAAGATGCTGCCATTTTCACACTCAAGAAGGGCCACAGAATTCATCTCAGAGAGGGTGTGTGTGTGTGTGTGTGTGTGTGTGTGTGTATGAGAGAGAGAGAGAGAGAGAGAGAGAGAGAGAGAGAGAGAGAAAGAAAGATTTTCCAAATATTCAAATAAAAATCTATTTTTCATGGTGAAATTCATGACAGAGAGTCACCAATGATAAATTTAGATGTATAAAGCTTGGTATTGTTTCTTCCTATAATACCGCCCAAATTCTCTTCACTGCAGGCCTACTCCACTCCTCTGCCCCACCTGCCCTGTCCCTGTGGGAACCTGATTGGGGGTTCCTGAACACATTAATGCACTGAGGTACCAAGCAGCAATCCTACAGGCTGAAAGGTGCCATTTTTCTAATTTAAATTTTATTTTGCAATTCCTGTTCACACTCAGTGTGACTTTATATTAGTGTCAGGCATACAGCATGGTGGTTAGATAGTCACATACTTTACAAAGTGAGCCCCTTACATTTCCAGTGCCCGCCGGACACCATGCACAGTTATTACAGTACTATTGTCTCTGTTCCCTGTGCTGCACTTTACATCCCTGTGACTATTCTGAAGGCTATTTTTTAGTTCAACTTCTCAGCAGAGGTCTGACTCATTCAAATCCTGGATGCAAACCACGGTGAAGTCTGCCCTCTGCTGAACACGGTGCCATCAGCATTTTATGTTCTGGGATGCATCTCACAGGAGACCCTTTCCTGTGAGAAACAAACACCACCTGGGTCCCTACTCTGACCTCTGAGAGATGTGAGTCCTCAGAGAGCAGGGGAGTTGGTCCTTCAGGAGTTAAACTTTACTTGGATTCTGTTTTTACATTTTGGGCCTACAGTCAGTGCTGCCCTCTAGAGGAGAGGCATAAATTCACTGCTCACATTCAGTACAGGTTTGGCCCATAGCCATTGGCTTAAACACCGTCAGTCTCAGAATTCCATAAATTGGCTCAAGAAACTGCACTAGATACTAAAATGCAAAATGAATTTTTATTTAGTATTACTTAATAATAATTACATGTTGGGATGTTTTATAGTACTCTTCACAAGGTACACATCTTTGAACCAGAACAGAAGACCTGAGCACCTGACACTGCTACGTGGATGTCTGCACTGACAGGGCAGTTTGAGGGACCAGAAACTCAGGTGTCAGCCAGGTAACTTCTGGGCAATGGGAGGATAAAGCCCAGGTAAAGTTCCATCCTGAGCCTGGGAATAGAGAGGGAGGATCAGAGGGTGGGGTGGGCAGGACCAGCTCAGAGAGAGGACAAGTCCAGTGGGAGAGGCACAGGCAGAAACAAGCGGCAGTCAGTGGGTGGGTTTACTTGTTTTCTGTTGTGTCTTATGAGGCTTTCACATCTTAATAACTTTCAGGTCAAGGAGAGACAGCTCCACCCAGGGGGACCCAGTTCCCAGAGACAGACAAGACCTCTGCCAGGAACAGCCTTTCAGAGGCAGACCAACCCACCCTGAGCCCATGGTCCCCAGCCACCCCGCCTGCCCTAAATCTCCCAGGACCTGGGACCAGACACACAGAGACCTCCCCACAGGCCCGAACCCCAGATTTATTCATCCCAGCTGATCCTGAACACTCACACTGCCTTCTCTTGTCTTTCCCATGGAAACCTCAATAAAGGCTCTGGCTGGGCTCCCCAAATCTCCATCTGCTTCCCGAGGAACCTGGTGCTTCCCCGAGGCCCTTGTCTGGTGTGGTGAGTACTCCTCGTGCTGCAGGAATGCAGGATGTGACTCCCGGAGGACAAAAGACACTAGACAACTTACTGAAGGAAAAGGGATTTATTTAGCGGCAGAACAACGTGACCTAATAGGCTTCAACACACAAGCTTCCCAAGGAAAGATTTCTTACATCTTCTATACCCTTTCAAGTGTTCAGGCACAGGGTGCATGATTCCTTTGTCTGTAGCATAGGTAACCCTCGTTTCTCAGGAGGGAGGAGGGAGGAGGGGAGTTTAGGACCATTTGTCTTAACTATTTACAAATCCTGTTTTTCTTGCTTTGTGCTGCAAGTTGCTCCAGGAAGCCAGTAGGGGAATTATATTTAAACTGCCTGACCCAGTCATTCCTACAGGCTTTCTCCCTCCTCACTCTCAGAAAATAAAAGCAATAAATGTCATCTTTCAATTACTCTCTTTGTCATCACTCTGTCTCTTCCACAACTTAAAATACCTGGGGTACAATTGAGACAGGTGAGTCAGGAGTTTCTAGGGAGAAGGTGACATTGATGTCCCACGACTGTCCCTCTAAACTCTGTGTCTGCACCTTCGCCCCACTTAAAAAGAAGGACCGATCAGTCAGGATGTTGGCCTGGTTGTATGGGGGCCTCCACACCTGCAGAGACAACGGGGTCTAAGTTCAGTGACTTGCCCAATTTAGCTCTATCTCCCAGCAGGGCTGGGCAGCCCAGCCCCGCCTGGAACTCAGGGCCAATCACTGAACTTCCCTGTAGAGAGGGACAGACTTGCTCACCTGGTGCAGTAGAGCCAGGTGAGGCCATAGGTGAGGAGGAAGCCAGCCCCCATGAGGGCCCCTCTGATCAGGGTGAGGACCAGGGGCCAGGAGCCCTGCTGCTCCTCAGTCACACAGCTGCGGGGAGGGGGGCTTCCTGGGGAAGAGCAGAGGGGGTGATGTTCTTTCCCCAGGACTCAGTCCCAGCCACAGCTCCAAGATCTGACCAGGCAGCCTGACTCCAGCACCCATTCTGCAACTCACTCTGCACAGAGAGGTTGAAGGAAACATGCTGAGCTTGAAATGTGAACTCCCCTACATCTGCAGCCCCTAGTGGGGCAGCTGAGAGGGGCCCAGGGCCTTTCCCTCCTGGGACCAGCTCAGCATGAGACCACCCACTACAGGACTCAGTCTCTTGTCTCCCCACCTCTTTGCAGAACTGGCTGTAGGTTCTGTTCCTGCAGGAGATGGAGGGCCCTGTCCTAGCAATCACCCTGTCCAGGCCCAGCCCCTCCCCCAGCTCCATCTTCTCTGTGACCCACTCCTCTCTCTCTAAGCCTGTCCCCCATTAGACCCCTGACCTGGCAGCAGCAGGACAGCGGCGCTCTGAGCCCCGTGGACATTGCTGGCCTCGCAGCTGAGTGAGGCTGGCGCTGAGCTCCTGGCTGAGGCTCAGGGAGCTGTTGGCCCAGGGCCCCGCTGAGCGGGAGGTGACCCTGCAGGAGGCATTGCTGTGGTTCCCCTCCAGCAGCTCCGCCCCCAGCCGCCAGCGCAGGGAGGGGGCCGGCTGGGCTGGGGAGGAGCAGCTGCAGTGCAGACCCTGATCCTCCCAGGAGCAGGAGGGGCCCAGCAGCTGCGGGGGGTCTGTGGGGAGAGAGGAGCAGGGTCAGCAGTGCCTCTAATCTAATCTCCCTAAGACCCAAGAAATAACTTCAGAGGTCACACATTCACGGACCACGGAGAGGCTGAGAGACCGAGTTGGGAGCCCAGGGGATGCCTAGGCCTGCAGGAGAACTCCCCTTCTTCCTCAGTCCCCATGCGGGGCAGGACCAGGGTCGTGGTGCTCGAAATGGGCGTGGGGGTGGCGTTCAGGGCTGGGGACCCCCCCGGAACCACCTCAGCTCTGCAGGGGGTTTGCTGTCAGCCTCACAGAGCAGCTACACAGCCTCGCCCTCCAGGATGGGCAGGGAGGAGGTGTTTTGCAGAATCTTCAGGACTTTGGGGAGAGAAGTTCAGGGAGAGAGTGAGAGATAGAGAGGGGTGTGTGTGGAAAGGGGCTATAGGCTCCCAGCCTCAGAAGTGAGGGAGGGAGGTTGATAATTTTCATCCTTGCCCTTCCCACATCTGATCCCATTCAAACTCTGAATGCCCTATGGTGCATGGTACCCAGGGGAATGTTCACTCCAGATGGGGTAAGGTTATTCCTACCTGTGATATTTCTGAAGGAGATGCCTATGGTGAGGTTCTGGGGGGCATCTGGGACAGAAAGACATGGCCCTGCTTCAGAGGGAGGAGTGGATGGAAGTCACCCCGAACCCAAGGAGGGCAGTGGGAACAGGGAAGGTGGGATTTCAGTCCTGCGGGCCCCTTCCCCCCCTCCCCCATGCTTATATCCATGCACAAGAGTTCTCAGGTTAGCTCAGCCTCCTCTACACACACACACACACACACACACACACACACACACACACGCCAGTTCCACTACCCTGGGACCACCCACCATCCTCTCAACACTCACAAGACACATTGAGTTGGACGGTTCTCCACGTGGTCACCAAAGTTGCTACCAGTGTCACCAGACAGGAGACTTTGGTGCCGTGGTCCTGGGGCCTCGGGGTGAAGGTGAGCACTGAGGAGTGGAGGGTCTGAGTGTTCAGTGAGTCAAGAGCATCCCCCACCCAGGAGAAGGTGAGAGGGCTTCCCCCTTCGCAGGCCCCTGGCAGACTGCAGGTCAGCTGTGCGGGGCGGCCGGCCTCCAGAGGCTCCGGAATATGAATGTCGGGTTTCTCTGTCAGGGCTGAGGGGGGGAGAGAGAGTTGCCTGGGGTCCAGGGCTCAAGGACACAGACTGTGACCCTGAGTGTTTCCTCTGCCTCAGGGCCACAGTTGCTCTGGGTCCTCTATGTTTTCTGCCCACCCTGAGCCCAAGACCTGGATCAGGAAGTGTCCTGGTGTCCTGTTCCTGTTCTAGAACACAGTCCCACATCCCTGGGTCTTGTCCTGGGCCCTGCCATACCTGTCACCTGCACACTCAGCATCTTATCCAGGTAACTACATTTCACATGTGTCTCCACTCGGAAGAAGTAGGTTCCTGAGTCACTGGTCCTGGCGTCTCTGATGCTCAGGGAACAGTTGTTGGTCCTGGCGTCCGCGAGGAGGAATCGGTTCTGGAACTCTTTCTTTACTGGTTTCGTTGGGTTGTTTGTGGCCACTGGATCATCATTATTTGTGTTGGCCCCTTTCTCATACCAGTAGGTATGGAGTGTATGTAGAGAAGGAGATGAACTCTGAGGGTAGGAGAAGGAGCAGGGCACGTGGATGCACAGACCCTCCTGCACCATCACAGATCTCTGCACTCGGAGCTTATAGCCTGGCTGCTCCTGCAGGGACCCTGGGGGGACACAAGGTCTCAGCTGCAGCTCCGCCCCACCCCCACTTGCACAGCCTCCCTTCCTCAGGGCACTCACCCCCTCCCCCCCACAGCGAGGGCAGCAGCAGCAGGGGCACCATGTCTGCATCTGACAGGAAAGAGCTCCCTCAGGTCCCTGTGTGGGAGGGAAATTCTGAGGTGTGGAGTGAGGTTGAGGGCACCCTAACAGGAAGACAGAGCTGTGGCCAGTCCTGGGAGGGGAACTAGGGCTCTACAGGCCACGCAGGATAGCAGGGAGGTTGAGGAACCATCTGTCTTTCCTCCCCAAAGAACTCCAGCCTGCCAGCAGACATACCAAGGCCCCCTGGGGTGGAGAGGCTTGTCCAGATGTGAATCTGAAAGTGGTCCCCTTACAGATGATGTTTAGGTCAAAAGAGTGGTCACTCATTGTGGTCAGAGCTGATCCTGGTGACTTGGGGGGACCCATCCTTCAGCTGAAACCATTGGATATTCTGGGAAAGTATAGTTTTGAATTGTTTTAGACAGTTCAAGAGCTATAAGAGAGCAAGGAATTTAGACCCTACTCCAGTGGAAGGTGGAGCCCAGGGGGAATGTTGAGCATTAAAGCCACTTCCTCTGAGGGATTTGGGGGACGTGGGTGCACCACTGTTGCTTGTCAAGGGTCTGAAGGTCTGTGGGACAGTGACTGTGCTCGGGCCCTTTTGAAATGGGACGTGTGAAGACAGATTATGCCTTATTCAGCGGGGACACCGAAGGCTGGACCTCAGCACAGCTGCACATTTACTGCCTTAAAGCCCAAGAAACTTCATCTTTAGGGCCCCTCACGTGCTTGGTCCCTTTTCAAAGCCCCAGCAAGGGCTCCAGGGATGTGTGGGAATCACCTGCAATCCTGCTGCTCTTTTATGAAAGAAAGAAACTTCATAAGCTTTTCTCCAAACTTGTCAATGACTTGAAACAGTTCAGACCTCCAGTGACAAGTTGTGCGATTGAAAGAAAGTTTTGGGGTAAAGAGTTTACCGGGGGAGGGAGGGTGGGGGAGATGTAGGAGGGGAGTAGAGGGGGACAAATATATGGTGACAGAACATGATTTGACTTTGGGTGATGGGTGTGCAACATAATCAACTGTTCAAATGCTACAGAAACGTTTACCTAAAACCTATGTACTCTTATTGATCAATGTCACCCCGTTCAATTTAATTTTCTAAATAAAATTTTAAAAAAAGAAAGTTTCATAAACTATGCAGGAGAAATAGACATGTCAATAAACTGTGCCAAAGGAAATATTAAATTCTTGATCTATTCTTTATATTATATAAATATATTATTAAAACAACCAATGGCATGTATATAATATTAACATTATTCCTAATGGACATAATTATTCTCTTATATGACATAACTATTCTCTTATAAGGAGGCAATGAAAGAACATCAGTCCGCACTGTGGGACCATGTGCTGTGCAGGTGCCAGACAGGGGTGCCACACGGCCAACAACATAGTCTGTACTTTCTCTGAATTGTCTTATATTTTGGGTTTCAATATTTTAGCTTTAGTGACTTGACACAATGTGTTTCCTCATTTCAGAAAAATTCATGTGTGCTACAATTTTTTAAACAGTGATCTCAACATTTGTATAAATATCAGGCTCCACAGAACCTGGGTCTGTTCCTGCCGCAGGGAGCAGGTGAGTATGGGAACCCAGCTCCGCCCCCACCCACCCTGGACTCCTCACATACTGCACAGAAGATCGTGTTGTGCAAGCAAAGGACTCAAGAAAGCAGATTTCTATGGTCGTGTCCCCACAACTCATATCACTGAGCAGTCTAGCACATCTCCAGTTGGGGTTATAAAGATGACAAAAAATAATAAGTGTTGGCACGAATTTTTAGAGAGGGGAACCTTCTTGCACTGGTGGTGGGAACAAAAACTGGTGCAACCACTATGTAAGTCAGTAAGGCAGTTCTTCACAAACTAAAAAGAGAACTCTAGCTGGAGAGCTTGGTTGGTTAGAGCGTCGACCCAAAGCGCAAAGGTTGCTGCTTCAACACCGGGTCAGAGCACATCCAGTAACAGCTAGATGTTCCTGTGTCTCTCTCTCCTGTCCTCTCTCGCTGAAATGAATAAACGAAAGTTGAAAACATTATATAAAAAATAGTGCTTCCATATGATCCAGCAATTCCACTTCTGGGTACTTATTTGGAAGAAATGAAAACATTAACTTGAAAAAATTAAAATGAAAAGACGTGCACCCCTGTGTTCACAGCAGCATTATTTACAATAGCCAACATGTGGAAGCAACCTAGATGTCCATCAATAAATGAATGGAAGAAAAAAAATGTTGTGTATATGCAATGGAATATCATTGTGCCATTAAAAGAAAAAAAAATAATACTACTATTAAGGAGAACTTGGATAGACCATGAAGGTATTATGGTCAGAGAAGTAAACTTGACGAAGACAAATACCATATGAGCTCACATACATTTGGAAAATTAAAAAAGAATCGAATTCATAGATTCAGAGAAGGGACTGGTGGTGACCAGAGGCAGAGGATGAAGGGTGGGTGAAGTGGGCGAGGGTGACCAAATGCACAAACCTCCAGTTCCAAGTAATTAAATCATGTGGGCGTAATGTACAGCATGGTGACTGTAGTTAATAATAATGAGTATTAATACTATTAACTATAAAGAGATAGTTAATAATACCGTGTTGCATATTTGAAAATTCCTAAGTGGGCATATCGCTAGAAGAAAATTGTTAAAAGTTCTCATTGCAACAAAAACATGTTCAACTGTACATAGTGATTAATGTTAAGAAGACATATTGTGGTGAGTCCTTCACAATATGTTCCTATGTTGAAACATTATGTTGGACACCTGAAACCAGCATAGTGTTATATGTCAATTATATCTCAATAATTCATATATGCCCTGAAAAACAAACAAACAAACAAAAAACAAAACAAAACTCAGGCTGGTATTTGGATTAGTTTACCATGCAGTCAGACTTCCAGGGAGAGTTCCTTCTTTGCTCCATTTGTGTTCCAACATCAGCATAACAAACTCCTTAAGTTAAATGCCCGCTGGTGAAATACACAGTGGGACTTCTGTGTTCTGATTGGCCCTTGACTAAATAAATTTCAAAAGATAAAACAATGACCATTTAGGGTGATTTCCAATGCCTTCATGATAAACCTCTCAGCCAACTAGAAATATAGAATTTCTTTAATGAGGTAGGGGGAGTCGACTGTAAACATCATACCAATACAATAACGTTGGGTCTTAGTCTAGAAAAGCAATTGCAATAGGTAAACACTATGAAAATTGAAAAGAATACAAAGCTCTTTTTCTTCATAAAGGACTGCAGTATAAAAAAAATTCACAAGTACCAGTATATATAGATACATTTAGGAGCTTATTAAGAGAGTCAGCAAGGTTGTTAGAGATAAAATCAAATTACAAAAATCAAACGTATTTTTATATCACAGTAATAAACAAAACATAGGATGCCATTGGCAATAGCCTCAAAAATTATGATATACCTGGATTATATCTCTTTAGAGATGTCCGGGACAGCTCTCACTGGATGGGTCAGTAGGTAGGGCACTGTCCTGGCCACCAAGCTGCTCTGAGGTCGCAGGTACAACCCCCCATCAGGATGCAAATGAGAAGCAACCAGTGAGTACACAACTAAATGGAACAACCAAGTAGTACAATGAATGGCCTCTCTCTTTCTCTCCCCTCCTGTCTCTCTCACTAATCAATGGAAAAAATTTTTAAATAAAAAATACAGATTTACATGATGAAATATAATATGCACTTTCTCAACATTGGAAAATCTGTCTGGAAGGGCGTTAAAGATGTAAATAAATAGAAAAAATGTGTATGTTCATGGATATGAAAGCACTATTGTGTAAAAGTCTCTTCCACCCAAATTAATCTTCTGAACTAAAGCAATACATCACCCAATCTCCCAGTTGATTTTAGGAAAATTTGGTACTGCTATTGTGAAAATATATTGAAGTAAATATTTGCAAACACAGCAATCATGAAGAAGAACAGTATACGAGGATGGGCTCTGTAAGGTGTCTAGACATAGTAAAACATTACAGAAAGCAAGACTCATACAGGGTTAGACCACGAGACCACAGGAACAGAGTAGGGCACCTAGAAATACTGTGGACCTAAACCACAGGAAATGTCATGCACGATAGCGGAGGTGACACAGAGAAGTGACAAGGAGATAAACTTCTCAATTGTATGTGTGGACAGCGAGGGGTCCACAGACAGTCGAATGAAACTGCCCCTCTAACTTCGACAATGCTCAAATCAAGTGCAGGTGGATTGAAGACCTATAGTTTGTGATCACATAGCAGGACCTCGCCATGAACTTAAGGTAGGGAAGGATTCCTGAACAAGACAGAAAAGCACTGTTTATAAAGAGAAACATTGGAAATGTGGACTATGTGAAAATTAAGGACTCCGCATAGATAGTGCCAAATGATCAACTATCAAGTGAGGGAAGATTTTTACAATACACTCAAGCATCAGAGTATCAGTCTCCGAATATAGGATGAATTTCTACAAATGAATAGAAAAGAAAATACAGCTCAGGCAAGTTGACTCAGTGAATAGAGTGTCAGCCTTGTGTGCGGAAGTCCGGGTTTAATCCCCGGTCAGGACACACATGAGAAATGACCATCTGTTTCTCTCCCACTCTCTCCCCCTCCTTTTCTCTCTTCCCCTTTTGTAGCCAGTGCTTTGATTGGTTCAAGAAGCGGGTACTAAGGGATAGCTCGGTTGACTTGAGCATTGGCCCCAGATGGGGGTTGCTGGGTGGATCTTGGTGGGGGCACATGTGGGAGTCTGTCTATCTCCCTCCTCTCACTCAAAAAAAAAAAAATATGGTTATAGCCCAAGTGCCCATTGATAGATGAGTGGATAAAAATACTGTGGTCCATTTACACAATAGAATATCATGCAGTCATAAAAAAGAAGAAAATCTAATCTTTTGCAACACCATCAATGCACTTGGAGATCTTTTTGCTAAGTGAAATAAGCCAATCAGAGAAAGATAAGTACCACATTATTTTACTCATATGTGAAATCTAGTGAACAAAATGAACTAACAGGCAAAATAGAGACACGCCCATACATAGAAGGAGTCTGACAAGTGTTGGGGGTGAAAGGGGTTGGTGAGGGAGGTGGAAGGATAGAGCAAAAAAGAAATAAAATCTCAAGATGATCCTCAAAGGGGTGTGATTATCCGGGAGGGGTAGGGGTGGGGGTGAGGGTATCGGTGGGATAAATGGTGATGGATGAAGACTTGACTGGAGGGGGTGGGGGTTAAACACAACATGATATATAAGGATATATTGTACAACTGGGTACCTGAAACCATATAATTATTTTAACCGGCATCACCCCAATAAAATTCAATTAAAAATGAATAAATAATATTAATCTCATCCTAAAACACCCTGACAGAAACTCCCAGAATAATGTTTGACTAAGTGTCTGTGCACCCTGTGGTCCAGTCAGTCAAGCTGACACCTAGAAGTAGCCATCACCGTGTATGAGTTGTTACGATTCCAGCAGCAATTCTCATGTGTGTTCTTGTTTCCACGTCACCAAGCAGTGAACTCAACTCGGACACTCTCTCCCTGGGAAAAGCCTCAGATCCCACAGGACCTGAGCTCAGACCCACAGGACTGCCCCCCCACACACTTCAGATCAGATGCCAGTCGCAAGTTCTGGTTGTCAAATGTGCTTCTGACCACCAGCTATATAGATCAGAGGTTCCCATGACACCTCCTTGGGTTCAATTAATTTCCTAATGACTCACAGAACTCAGGAAACACATTTACTTGCTGGATCACTGGTTTATTATAAGCAGATATTAAAGAATGCAAACCAACAGACAGATGGACAAGATGCACAGGACAAGGTGTGGGGGAGGGGTGGGGCTTCCACGTCCTCCTGCATCTCCACGTGTTCACCAACCCAGAAGCTCTCTGAACCCCATCCTTTTAGGTTTTATGGAGGCTTTATTACATAGGCATGATGGATTAAATTCTGGGCCATCGGTGATTGATTCCACTTTCGGCCAGGGTGCTGGATCTGAAAATTCCAATCCCTATTCACATGGTTGGTTCCCATGGCAACCAGCACCCATTCTTAGGTGTTTTCCAAAGTCACCTCATTAACTTGACATCTTTAGTGTTTTCACCATTTAGGTGAAATTAGAAGGCTTTTAGGAGCTCTGTGCCAGAAATGGGGAAAAAACAAACATACATATTTTGATATAAATCACATTATCACAGGTGAGATGGCAGTTCAGGGCTCAAGCAGAGAAGGGACAGCATCTGATCTATTTTCTCCTGACCTCTCTGCTGGCTGTGCTGAGCCCAAACACCCACTCCTGGGGGGGGGGGGCTGTTGCGTGCCCCGGATGTAGATGAGGGTGCTGGGGTCTGGGTGGGCCCAGTGGAGCTGGTGAGAGTCAGATGGGCTAGTTGTATTATCAAAGATCAGAGGCACATTGAGAGAGCAAGGCCAAGAACAATGCTAACGTTTTGGACATGAAGCTGGACAGGGAAATATTTTAAGAGATTTTTGTAAAGAAGAGAACTGTGAATTCAGTTAGTACATGTTGGGCTCAGATGCATAGTAGACACAGCAGTGGAGAACTAGCAGAGGGTGTCGATATATGAGTTCAGGAAAACATTCTTCCTTGACAGACGAATTGTTAGGGTCAACATCCAGATAGTATTTAAAGTCAAGAGCCTGGGATATTTCACAAAAGACATGAATTAAAATAGAAACAAAAACATGTTTGAAACCTATATAATCTTATTAACAATGTCACCCCAATAAATTAAATAAAGTTTTATAAATAAATACACAGAAAAGTAATGAGAAGCATCTCCAAGGATTTTGTTAGCTCGTTGTGAGACCGACCTTCCCAACGAAGAACAGAAATGGCCAATATCATTGTAAATCTTTTTTTTTTTTTTAAATTTTTTATTTATTCATTTTTGAGAGGAGAGGGAGAGACAGAGAGAGACAGAGGAGAGACAAAGAGAGAGGAGAGGGGGAGGAGCTGGAAGCATCAACTCCCATATGTGCCTTGACTAGGCAAGCCCAGGGTTTCGAACCAGCAACCTCAGCATTTCCAGGTCGACGCTTTATCCACTGCGCCACCACAGGTCAGGCCATTGTAAATCTTAAAACCACTAAAGGGCTAATGAGAAAAAGGATTTTTAGTTCAGAATCTGTACATGATGCAAATCAAGAAAAGGAAGGAGTTAACCAAAATCATTCATGCTCCGGGGAAATTTTGAAGTGAGAAAACTTGAATTAGCGGCTTCATGGATATGAGGAGAAAGTCAGACTAGATGTCTGGGTAAGAGAAGGCTCGAGGATTGTGGTCGCACGTATCAGCCTGCACACCCCCAGGCTCCTAGCCGGTCACTGCAGGGAGGACAGCGGCATCTCCAGGCTGGAGGGTCAGGACCCTGCCCTGGGATTACTTCCTTCTCTTCCTGCATGCTCTGCTTCAGCTGCTAGAAGCTGGAACATGAGATCAGAGAGCAGGAAGTGTTATAAAGTAGTAAAATCCGCGGGTTACATAGAGACACCAAGATAACTTATAGGAAAAATATCAGGAGGAGCTTTATTAATAATCCGGAGACACACATGGGGTATAGCTAAACCAAATCATGAAGCCCAAATCATAGACCTCATGCTGCTTTTGTAGAGACAGAAATCACATGCTGGTTGGGGGGAAAAGGACAGGGAGCATGGTACAATAGTCATTTACTAATAAGCTTACAACATTTATCTATAGAATCTATTAAAAGGAGAAAACGTTGCCACATCAAGACCACAAGATAACACAGTAGTGATAAATGTTTCACATACCCGACAAAGACATTCCCAAATCTTCCAGTGTCTCCCACCCATCCTTGTTGCCACAATAGTGGGAAATGAAATGTTTAGCTTAGGATAAGGAGAGAAGCTAAATTAAATTACCTTTGCTAAGAGTGTTGGGACTAGCTTATTAGGCAACCCAGTGAGCTAGTCCCTGCTTGCTTATTTTACAAGTTTTGCACATATAAAGAATTTCAGGATGATTATTAGAAAGCATATAAAACATTACAGAACACAAATTTTTCAAGCAAAGGGAGTGGGCTCGTGATCCCTTGGTCTTGAGGTATACGTCACTCTCATGACTTCAGGAAGGGAGGGAGAGTTAGTATCAGTGTAGGAATTAAGGTACGTAAGCATTGTCTCCTAAAGGCTTTTTTTTTTTTTTTTTTTTTTTATATAAATAAATTTTTATTTTAATGGGGTGACATCAATAAATCAGGGTACATACATTCAAAGAAAACATTTCCAGGTTATCTTGTCATTTAGTTATGTTGCATACCCATCACCCAAAGAGAGATCGTCCTCTGCCACCCTCCATCCAGTTCTCTCTGTATCCCTCCCCCTCCCCTCCCCCTCTCCTTCCTTCCCTCCCCCCACCCCCCATAGCCACCACACTCCTGTTCATGCCTCTCAGTCTCGCTTTTATGTCCCACTAATGTATGGAATCCTGCAGTTCCTGTTTTTTTCTGATTCGCTTATTTCACTCCGCACAATGCTACCAAGACTCCACCATTCCGCTATAAGTGATCCAATGTCACCATTTCTCCTAGCTGAATAATATACCATGGTGTATATGTGCCCCATCTTCTTCATCTAGTCCTCTATTTTTTTTACAGTGATTAAAAGCCTTTAAGCAAACTCTTGGCCAATACAGCAAGAATCCATAAATGAGTAGTGTCCTTAACATGTTCCCCAAGTCCAAGTTGGCCCCCTCACCATGCCAAATCCCTGAAAAATGCAACCCAACCACAGTTCAGTCTGTTAGGAGCTGTCACAGGGAGCAGGAGTCCAGGAAAGTTCCCCACAGGAAAAGTCCGTATGGCACTGGAATTGTTGTCACCATTCTATACTTTGCAGCTCATGTCCAAGTCCCAATGACCGCTGCTTCTAGCTGGTAATGATTCAGGTAGACTGGAGAAAGCCATTTGCAGCATGCGTGGATATGGAGCTTCTGTTCTCCTCTGCCTGGAGAGTTGAGACCAGGTTGCTTTTCCCTGGAGCTCTGTGACTGTGGCCTGGTAAAGAGAACCTTGGGATACACTAAGCTGGGTGGCAAAGGTAAATTCATAATACAAGTTGGCAAAAGGAGGAAAGAGAGCTCTAAATTAAGAGTAGGTCCCAGCCTGAAATATGAGTGGGGCATTGAGGTAGGAGGAATAAAGGAAACACTATATATTAAGCAAAGCAGCAGAAAATAGGACTATCAATACCCACAACAGAGATCTTTGAGGGAAGAATAAAGAACCTGACTATTCAGGCAAAACATAGTTAAGTGGCCCTTGTGCAAATGAGATCAGTTTACCTGCTTCTTGGAAGAAATACCCTAGGCTCGTCCACAGTGTCGTAGATGGGGTCGACGGCCCTGGGCACCTTCAGCCTTCAGTGGCAAACCCCAGCATTCTGGGCAAGGTTAGGTCATAGGTGGCTGGAGCAGGCCTGGAAGAGACTGAACCCTCCCTTAGAGGAGCGAAGGGGAAGCCCACCTTCCAGTGTCCCTGTTTCCTCACAGTAGAGGTGTGTAAGCCTGGCAGGCTTTAGCTCAATGACCTTCCTTTCCACTATTGATGCAGGACCCAGATGGCATCCTATGAGACCCCTTTGGGGTGCTGGAGCCTTTAAGGGTGTATCCTAAAAGCTGGTTGTTCCCCCTGATCTCTATTGGGCTTTTTCTGCCTCTAGGTATCTTAAAAGCCATTCTCAGAAGATCTCGCTGAGGGGTTTGAGGATCCCCATCCGCCTATATAAATCTTTTCCATATATCTGGAGCTATTTGGAAAAAAGACAGAACAGTGTTATTAGCTAGATCTAATAAAGAAGGTAGATTTGGTGTCTCCTGTTCATCAGCTTTCAAAAGAAATGTAAATTTTTTTTTAAGTAAAAAGCATGATATGGTAGACCCGTCGGAGTCATTGGCCTGGTGTGCAGGATTCCCGGGTTCGATTCCCGGCCAGAGCACACAGGAGAAGCGCCCATCTACCTCTCCATCCCTCCCACTCCTCCCGGTCCCTCTCCTCCCGCCCACAGCCAAGGTTCCACCGGAGCAAATCCACCCTGGGCACTAAGGAAGGCCCCATGGCCTCCGCCCTAGTTGCTAGAATGACTCCGGTTGTAACAGAGCAACATCCCAGATGGGCAGAGCATTCCCCCCGGTAGGCATGCCAGGTGGATCCCAGTCAGGCACATGCAGGAGTCTGTCTGCTTGCCTCCCCATCCCCATCCTCAGAAATATACAAAAAATAAATAAATAAAAGAAAAAATACAAAAAAAAAATACAAAAAAAAAGGGGGGGGGGCATTCCCTTGTGCTAAAGCACCAGGAAGCATGGAGTGAGCTTGAGTATGTCCTATGAAACATGGAGCTCTATGTTTACATATAAGTCTTTGAAGAAGGAGGAACTGCTGAAATAGTTTGTCAGCATTTGTCCCTAAGACAGCAGTCTTTATAGTGGGAACACCATACGTAAATATTTGCTGTCTGTCTATAGATTAAGGGGGGAATATGGCCAATGCTGAAAAGCCATGATCTTTGTGCCCCTCCCCTCCCCCACCCCCCTCCCTCTCCTCCCCCCACCCTGTAACTCCAACACTGTTGTTCATGTCTCTGAGTCTCATCTTTATGTCCCACCTATGTGTGGAAACATATAGTTCTTAGTTTTTTCTGATTTACTTCTTTCACTCAGTATAATGTTATCAAGGCCCATCCATGTTGTTGTAAAAGATCCTATGTCATCATTTCTTATGGCTGAGTAGTATTCCATAGTATATATATACCAAAGCTTTTTAATCCACTCATCCTCTGATGGACACTTGGGCTGTTTCCAAATCTTTGCTATTGTGAACAATGCTGCCATAAACATGGGGGTGCATTTCTTCTTTTCAAACAGTGCTATGGTGTTCTTGGGGTATATTCCTAACAGTGGTATAGCTGGGTCAAAAGGCAGTTCGATTTTTAATTTCTTGAGGTATCTCCATACTGTTTTCCACGGTGGCTGCACCAGTCTGCATTCCCACCAGCAGTGCAGGAGGGTTCCCTTTTCTCCACATCCTCGCCAGCACTTATTCTGTGTTGTTTTATTGATGAGCGCCATTCTGACTGGTGTGAGGTGATATCTCATTGTGGTTTTAATTTGCATTTCTCTAATCATTAATGATGTTGAACATTTTTTCATATGCCTATTGGCCATCTGTGTGTCCTCTTTGGAGAAATGTCTATTCATTTCTTTTGCCCATTTTTTGATTGGATTGTTTGTCTTCCTGGTATTAAGTTTTACAAGTTCTTTATAAATTTTGGTTATTAACCCCTTATCAGACGCTATGTCAAATATATTCTCCCATTGTGTAGTTTGTCTTTTTATTCTGTTCTTATTGTCTTTAGCTGTGCAGAAGCTTTTTAGTTTGATAAAGTCCCATTTGTTTATCCTGTCTTTTATTTCACTTGCCTGTGGAGACAAATCAGCAAATATATTGCTCTGAGAGATGTCAGAGAGCTTACTGCCTATGTTTTCTTCTAAAATGCTTATGGTTTCATGGCTTACATTCAAGTCTTTTATCCATTTTGAGTTTATTTTTGTGAGTGGTGTAAGTTGGTGGTCTAGTTTCATTTTTTTGCAGGTAGCTGTCCAGTTTTCCCAACACCATTTGTTGAAGAGGCTGTCTTTACTCCATTGTATTGTCTTACCTCCTTTGTCAAATATCAGTTGTCCATAGAGCTGTGGGTTTATTTCTGAGTTCTCTGTTCTGTTCCATTGATCTATGTGCCTGTTCTTATGCCAGTACCATGCTGTTTTGAGTACAATGGCCTTATAATATAACTTGATATCTGGAAGTGTGATACCTCCCGCTTTTTCTTCCTTTTCAGGATTGCTGAGGCTATTCGTGTTCTTTTTTGGTTCCATATAAATTTTTGGAATATGTGTTCTATGTCTTTGAAGTAAGTCATTGGTATTTTCATTGGTATTGAATTGAATTTATAAATTGCTTTGGGTAATATAGACATTTTAATGATGTTTATTCTTCCTAACCATGAGCACGGTATATGCCTCCACTTATTCGTATCTTCCCTGATTTCTTTTATCAATGTTTTATAATTTTCTGAGTACAAGTCTTTAATCTCCTTGGTTAGATTTATTCCTAGGTACTTTATTTTTTTGGTTGCAATGGTAAAGGGGATTGATTCCCTGATTTCTCTTTCTGATAGTTCATTATTAGTGTATAAAAATGCCTCTGATTTCTGAGTATTGATTTTATATCCTGCCACCTTGCCAAATTCTTTTATCAGGTCTAGTAGTTTTTTGACTGAAACTTTAGGGTTTTCTATATACAATATCATGTCATCTGCAAATAGTGATAGTTTTACTTCTTCTTTTCCAATTTGGATGCCTTTTATTTCTTTTTCTTGTCTGATTGCTGTGGCGAGGACTTCCAGAACTATGTTGAATAAGAGTGGTGAAAGGGGGCAACCCTGCCTTGTTCCTGATCTTAAGGGGATAGCTTTTAATTTTTGCCCATTGAGTATTATGTTGGCTATGGGTTTGTCATAGATGGCCTTTATCATGTTGAGGTATGTTCCCTGTATTCCCACTTTGCTGAGAGTTTTGATCATGAATGGGTGCTGGACTTTATCAAATGCTTTTTCTGCATCTATTGAAATTATCATGTGGTTTTTCTCCTTTCTTTTGTTTATGTGATGAATCACATTGATTGATTTGCGAATATTGTACCAGCCTTGCCTCCCAAGAATAAATCCTACTTGATCATGGTGTATGATTTTTTCCATATATTGCTGGATCCGGTTTGCTAATATTTTATTGAGGATTTTTGCATCTAAGTTCATCAGGGATATTGGCCTATAATTTTCTTTTTTTGTGTTGTCTTTGCCTGGTTTTGGAATCAGAATTATGCTCGCCTCATAAAAGGAGTTTGGAAGTCTTCCTTCCTCTTGAATTTTTTGAAATAGCTTGAGAAGGATAGGAGTTAGTTCTTCTTTGAATATTTGGTAGAATTCACTTGTGAAGCCATCAGGCCCAGGACTTTTCTTTTTTGGGAGTTTTTTGATAGCTGTTTCAATCTCATTTGTTGTAATTGGTCTGTTTAGGTTTTCTGATTCTTCCAGATTGATTTTTGGAAGATTATATGATTCAAGGAATTTGTCCATTTCATCTAGATTGTCTAGTTTTTTGGCGTACAGTTCTTCATAGTATTTTCTTACAATATTTTGTATTTCTGTTGTGTCAGTTGTTATTTCTCCACTCTCGTTTCTAATTTTATTTATTTGAGTCCTCTCTCTTTTTTTCTTGGTGAGTCTTGTTAAGGGTTCATCGATCTTGTTTACCTTTTCAAAGAACCAGCTCCTGGTTTCATTGATCCTCTGTATTGTTTCTTTAGCCTCTATGTCACTTATTTCTGCTCTGATCTTTATTATTTTCTTCCTTCTACTAGCTCTGGGCTTTACTTGCTGTTCTTTTTCTAGTTCTTTTAGATGCAGGGTTAAGTTGTTAATTTGAGCTTTTTCTAGCTTCTTGAGGTATGCCTGTAATGCTATAAACTTCCCTCTCAGGACTGCTTTTGCTGTGTCCCATAAATTTTGAGTTGATGTATGCTCATTATCGTTTGTTTCTAGGAATTTTTTAATCTCTTCTTTGATCTCAATGTTAACCCATTCATTGTTTAATAACGTGCTATTTAGTTTCCAAGTGTTTGAATGTTTTTCAATTTTTCTATTGTGGTTGATTTCTAGTTTAATGCCATTGTGATCAGAGAAAGTGTTCGATATGATTTCAATCTTCTTAAATTTGTTGAGCCCGCTTTTGTGCCCTAACATGTGGTCTATTCTAGAGAATGTCCCATGAGCACTTGAAAAGAATGTATATTCTGCTCTTTTAGGGTGAAAGGTTCTGAAGATATCTATTAAATCGAGTTCATCTAATATGTCCTTTAAGTCTGCTGTTTCTTTGTTAATTTTCTTTCTTGAGGACCTATCTAATGATGTTAATGGGGTATTGAAATCTCCTACTATTATAGTATTGCTGTTGATCTCGCCCTTTAAGTCTATCAAAGTCTGCTTTATATATTTAGGTGCTCCTATATTAGGTGCGTAGATATTTATAATGGTTATATCTTCCTTTTGTATTGCTCCCTTTATCATTATGTAGTGACCTTCTTTATCTCTAACTATGGTCTTTGTTCTAAAGTCCATTTTGTCTGATATAAGTATTGCTACCCCAGCTTTTTTTTCATTTCCATTTGCGTGAAATATTTTTTTCCATCCTTTTATCTTCAGTCTGTGTGCATCTTTTGATTTAAGGTGTGTCTCTTGTAGACAGCATATGTATGGGTCCTGTTTTCTTATCCACGCAGCTACCCTATGTCTCTTGATCGGATCATTTAATCCATTAACATTTAAGGTTATTACTGATATGTAATTGTTTATTGCCATTTTTTTTCTTTAAAACTGTTTTTCTCTTTTGCTATATTCTTTTTTTTCCTTTGATCTGTTTACAACAGGTCCCTTAGCATTTCTTGCAGCCTTGGTTTGGTTGTAGTGAAATCCTTTAGTTTTTTTTTTGTCTGTAAAGCTTTTTATTTCTCCTTCAATTTTAAATGATAGCCTTGCTGGATAAAGTAGTCTTGGTTGTAGGTTCTTGTTCTGCATTACTTTGAATATTTCTTGCCATTCCCTTCTGGCCTCAAGTGTTTCTGTTGAGAAGTCAGAAGTCATCCTTATGGGGGCTCCTTTGTAGGTGATTGTCTTTTTTTCTCTAGCAGCTTTTAATATTTTCTCTTTATCATTTAGCTTTGGTAATTTAATTATGATGTGTCTTGGTGTTGGTTTCTTTGGATTTCTCCTTAATGGAGTTCTCTGTGCTTCCTGAACATGTGAAATATTTTCCTGCCTTAATTGGGGGAAGTTTTCCGCTATAATATGTTTGAACAAAGTCTCTATCCCTTGTTCTTTCTCTTCTTCTTCAGGAACCCCTATGATGCGGATGTTATTTCTCTTCATGTTCTCACAGAGCTCTCTTAGAGTTTCCTCAGACTTTTTGAGTCTCTTTTCTTTTTTCTGCTCTGCTTCCATGCCTTTATTTATTGTGTCCTCTAACTCACTGATTCGATTCTCTGCTTCATCCATTCTGCTTTTAATTCCTTCCATTGTATTCTTTATTTCAGATATTGTATTTGTCATTTCTGTCTGATTCTTTTTTATTATTTCAATGTCCTTTTTTATATTGTTATCTCTTTATTTAGGTTTTCGTAATGGCCATCTATGGTGGTTCTAATATCTTTGAGCATCCTAACAATCGTTATTTTAAACTCTGCATCTGGTAATTTGGTTATATCTGATTCACTTAGGTCCTTTTCTGGGGATTTCTCTTGGTTTATTTGTGTTGTATTTCTCTGCCTCCGCATTTTCTCTTCACGAGAGTGGCTGTGATCACGTGCTCGGGTGCACAAGGGTTGGTGGCCTTGGCCTTTGCCCCGCCCCCGTGTGTGATGTTATGCTCGGTCCTGAGGGCATTGGCGAGCACCTTTGCTCAGCTGCGGGTCTCCGCCTGTTTCCGAGCTTTCACCCTGCCTTTGCAGGATGATCCCACTCAAGGAACAGCTGCTAGCCTTGGCTCTACCACCAGGAAAGGCTGCGTGCCCAAGCTCAGCTTCGTAGCGGAACTCCGCCTCTTCTGGGCTTTTGGCTCCACCCCCGCAGGAGGAGCCTGCTACCAAGTCAGACCGCAAGCCTGGGTTGCACAGGCGGGGCAGGGATGTGCTCCTCTGCCCTTGCTCTGGGGCTGGTTTCTACCCTTTCTGGGTTTCCCACCCTTCTCCCGGAGGCTGGATTACAGGCTGCCGGCAGCTGAGCTTAGCCGCTTTTGCACGCCCCCTTCTCCCTAGCCGGGCAAGATTGAGCTCACACCTGAGCCCACTGGTGGCCAGCCGGCTTCTGCCCCTGCCAGCAGAACTGCGCTTTTGTCTCCCGCTGCCGCCCGCTCTCCGGTGCGCCCTCAGCCGCGTGGGTGGGAGCGTTGCAGCTCGGACCCTAAGACTCACTACCGTAGACCCGAAAGCTCCCTCCTTCTATGCGACTCTGCTCTGAATGCCGCGGGGGAGCTTGTTTGGCTGCTCTCCTGCTTCCCTTTGCTGGTATTGCTGTTTCCGGGGGAAATATTCACTTCAGCTTTGGGGAGTGACTCGTCCCAGGGGTTAGAGTGGCTATCTCCCAAAAATGTTTCTCCCTATGCCTCCTAGATTGCACTCTCTTCCTGTTACTGTGGTTCTCTCCCCTCTCCTCTCTCCCTGTCTCCAGGAGCCCCGGGTGAGTGTTTGTGAGAGAGATGTTCTGCGTGGTCCCTTTAAGAAGGATCCTGGGTCTGAGAAATCAGACTCTCTCACAAACAGTATCCTGACTTGTTTCAAGCTAAATACTGTCCTTATGCTTCTTCTGGGCTCTGGGGCTGCAGGCTGGGGCTTTGTTCCTGGGGCTCAGGGCCCTTTCCCCTCTGCTAAACTCACTTCCCGCCACGCGAGTCTCTCCCTGCTGCCATTCGCTCCGAGAAGCTGGGCAGCCCTCTCCGCGTTTCCGCTTTTCCTACCAGTCTCTGGGTGGCTTCTTCAGCGTTCCTGGGTTGAAGAGTCCTTTTAGTTTAGTCCAAAGTTGGTTTTTCCAGTTGATAGTTCATAAAATTAGTTTGTAATCCACATTGGTTCTGGGAGGTAGATGCTGGTACGTTCGCCTACTCCAGCGCCATCTTGTCTCTCTCCCTAAAGGCTTTTAAGATAGGTTTTATCTTCTTTGCCCTTTCTAGCAAGTGGCATCCGCCCTTCCAGAAAACTATAAGAAATAGCTAAACTGTAACTATGACTGACTATTGCCCCTATAACCTCTTCTTCTTGGGTTTTTTTTTTTAATACTAATATTAACAGTTTTGCAGCTTCTTGGTACCTTATCACATTCCCCACTGGTTTTATATCATGAGTCAAATTCTTGGCTCATTCTCTCTAGGGAAAGGGTGAGTGAAAACCTTGGAGGATCATTAATGCATTGTTTATCATTGCACCGTGATTACTGTCATGCTCTTTATGCTGTTCATTAGTAGTGGTAACAGACACAGACCTATTACACAAGTTCCTAGGAGCAGTAAATCTGCTCCTATTAGGGTCTTAAACTCACCAGAGGCTGAGAACCACCCTCCAGAAAGGCTACCAGGGTTCCAGGCATGCTAGACTTGTACAGGCACATGTGCCAGTTTTGTCGTCTTCCTGACAAGGTCCTCAACTGCCTGGCCCTGGTCATCTATTTACAGGCAACAATTAGTGAGATTGAATTTCCCACATACTCCTCCTTCTGCAGCTAATAGATAATCTAGTGCTAACCTGTTTTGGTAGATGAAGTTTCTCATCTGAGTTTCCTGATGTGCAAGGAGGATTCGGGCTCTCCCAGTCTCATTAGTAATGATTTCTAAAACTGCCTGCAATAGGATAATTCTGTGTAAATGGGGGTACGGTATCCCCAAGATCCATCCTGTGCCCAGGTGGCAGGTCCATAGCATTGGATTATCTGCTCTGGGGGCCATTCATTATCTTTCCAGTCTCCTATTTTGAGTTCTCTCTTTACCCTTTGTAAGGCAATGGGGCTGGGTAACCAAGTAGTTCCCCTGTTTTCAGAGAAAAGAAGAAAAAGGAGAGTTTTATCATATCTATTATACAGTTTCTTTCCCAGTTCTTGGGGAGACAGGTATAAGCTGTGTTCCCACAGATCCAGTAAAGTCCACATGGTGCTATCCAGTGTCTGGCCCTGCCTGGGTCCTGCCAGGCTCCAGTTAGCTCGGGGAACCTGGCCAATGGGTTCCTCTCCATCTGTTTCCCCACCACACATTTTGCTTGGAGGCGGCATTATAATACCGTTGCCCAAGGCAAGTCCGTTCCCCAGCTGATTCAGTCAGATCTCCTCCTCCTCTGGCTAAGCAGTACTGCCCTATACTAGCATGTTTTAGAATCCATTAGCTGTCATCTGAGATGTGGAGGATTGATACATTTGATCTAGCTTCAGTGGGGACTGATTCTTTGGCTTCCCATGACCAACTGTTTCCTGTTAGAGTTCTCCCACATACATAGCAAGAGGTGACACTTAGGGAATGGGCTATTCCCTTAGCCATCCTGAGGAATAAGTTCTTAGTTGTTGGCATGATGGTGCTAGGGGTCTAACTACTTCTTCATAGAAAGACTTATATACTTGGAAGGTTCGAACCCGGTGGTTAAGTATCTGGCCTCTGATAAGAATTGGAACAATGGGATCTAGCCCCTTCCCATCAATGCCAAGTGTTAGCACTTTTCCGTCTTTCCAATGGGGGTTTAGGGAATTGGTTATGGTTAGCTCTAAGGGATTGCACCCATGGGTGGTGCAGTTTTGACAGAGCTGTCTCTTTCTTAAAATATACCTCTTTCCGGCCCTGGCCGGTTGGCTCAGCGGTAGAGTGTCGGCCTGGCGTGCGGGGGACCTGGGTTCGATTCCTGGCCAGGGCACATAGGAGAGGCGCCCATTTGCTTCTCCACCCCCCCCCTTACTCTCTGTCTCTCTCTTCCCCTCCTGCAGCCAAGGCTCCATTGGAGCAAAGATGGCCCGGGGCTGGGGATGGCTCCTTGGCCTCTGCCCCAGGCGCTAGAGTGTCTCTGGTTGCGGCAGAGCGATGCCCAGGAGGGGCAGAGCATCGCCCCCTGGTGGGCAGAGCGTTGCCCCTGGTGGGCGTGCCAGGTGGATCCCGGTCGGGCACTTGCAGGAGTCTGTCTGACTGTCTCTCCCCATTTCCAGCTTCAGAAAAATACAAAAATAAATATATATATATACACACCTCTTTCCTTTTAGAGGTGTCCTTTTTTCAAGTAGCCCACTGGACACATGACCAATATTCACAGGTTATTCCACAGAAGTAGCTATGAGCACATATATACTTTTCATTTATCCTGTAACTTCTTTCCCAGGCAAGGGACCCACAACCCCTTTCTGCGGGACTCATAGTGGCACATGCATCAAACCTTAAGGTGACTTGTTCTGGGTTTCCTTTGACCCTAGCTTGAGCCATGGTTGGACCATCATTCCATCCCCAAACTCCTCCTCCCTTTACTGCCTTAACCTGAAACACTACTTCGATAGGAGGGTCTGTGGGGTTATAACAGATATAAGGTTGGTCATTTCCTGGGTCACATACTGAATATTGAGTCTGATTATAGGTACAGGTCCCTTTCTGAGTTCCCTTGCGCTCATAGAAGTATAGAAAAGCAAGGTGGTGGAGACAATTTGCCTTCCTTAGTGATATGAATACACAGTTCACAGTCCTCTGCCCTAGTTTCCCTCCTCCCCAGAGTCCAATTAAAGAGAGTCCCATGGTGAGACTCCTCAAGCTTCTGTCGTACGTGGACCAGCCAGCCCCTGTTTGTGGCTGGAGTAGGACATGTTGTCCTTCTCAGGGTCAACTTACAAGGGTTGACAGGGTCAGTCTCCACTGTCCACAAGGGTGTCTCTGCTGGGTCTGCAGGCTTCAACCGATTGTGGTGGACCCAGGCAGGTATGCCTTCTACCTTGGCAGCAGTGGGAGTGGTCAGGATCATGGTGTGTAGACCCATCCACGTGGGAGTCAGTCCTTGGGTGATGTACTTCTTTACCCCGACTGAGTCCCCAGGCTGAAAGGGATGTACTGGATTTCCTGGCAGTGTAGGAAGCACCTCTTGGACAGTCTTTTGGACAGCCTGTGAGTAATCCGCAGACCCTGTAAGTACTTAAGGAAGGAATGGTTACTTAACTCAGCTTTTATGTCTTCTCTGGGTTTTGGTAGTAAGGGAGGGGGTCTCCCAAACATTATTTCAAAAGGAGTAAATCCTTCCTTGTAGGGGGGACACCTTGCCCTAAGAAGGGCTAAGGGGAGTAAGGTGGGCCAGTTTTCACCGGTTTCAAAAACAAATTTGGTTAAAGTTTCTTTTAAGGTCTGATTCACACACTCTACCTGCCATGAACTTTGGGACCTGTGGGCACAATGTAATTTCCACTTAATATTTAAAGTTTTGGCTAAGTCCTGGGATATCTTGGCAATGAATGCCGGTCCATTGTCAGAACCCATGATTGTGGAGAGGCCATATCGTGGAATTATTTCATGGAGCAACTTCCTAAATGCTGTGGTAGCAGTCTCTGACCTAGTGGCGAAGGCTTTCACCCACCCAGAGAAAGTGTCCACACAGACTAGGAGATACCTGTACCTGCATGTGGTGGCTTTATTTCAGTGACATCAGTTTCCCAGTGTCCTTCTGGCATGGCTCCCTTTGCTCTAACTAAGGGTGCTCTCCAACCTTGTTTCGCATTCACTCCTGCACAGGCCTGACAACGTCCTACAATGCTACTTAGCATCTGGTCCAGGTGCGGTATGAAATACCTGGATTAGAGCAGTTTAGTCATTTTGGACGTTCCGAGCTGGGACATTTGATGTATCTGGAGGGCTGCTGTCTGCCCTAATGGCTCTGGAATCAAGATTCTTTCATCTGGTAGGACCCACCAGCCATGGGCATTTTCGGTATCCTTTTCCTCTTCCGCTAAAGTAATTTCTTCCTGAGAGTAGTGAAGGGTGTTGGGCAACTCAGGCAAAGGCAAAGTCACTAAAACTTAGAGAGGCCCCTCTGGATTTATGGCTACTGCCCGGCCTCTAGGTCCACGGCTCGGTTTCCTCAGGCTTTTCTAGAATCTCCTTTTTGGTGCCCTTCACAGTGAATAATTACTATGGCTGAGGGGAGTTGGATAGCTTCTAACAATGCTAACATTTCTTCCTTATATTTGACATGCTCCCCAGCCGAGATAAGTAGCCCTCTCTCTCTATAAATGGCACTGTGTACGTGTGCCATGGCAAAGGCACACCTACTGTCGGTATAAATGGAAACTGCTTTCCTTTCCCTCATCTGAGGGCCTGGATCAGAGCTATGAGTTCTGCCGTTTGTGATGAAGTTCCCCAGCTCAGTGCCTGCGACCAGATGACCCGATCCAGGGCCACTACTGCAGCCCCTGCGTACCTGATGCCGTCCTGTATGTGGTGCTCTGGTCTGTGTACAGTACCTCCTTGGCCTCAGGCAGCTCAGAGTCCTTTACGTCTGGTCGTGCAGTCTGTATGACGTTGATTACCTCTGTGCAGTCATGTAACAGGGTGGTTGAGTCGTCATCTGGGAGTAGGCTTGTGGGGTTGATGGCAGCTGTTTTCTGAAACCTTATCCTGGGCTGGTCTAGGAGTAAAGCTTGGAACTGGGTTACTGGGATGTCGGAGGTTAGACATGTATCTCTCTGGAGTTCCCCTTAGGAGCACTCCCACTGCCTGTGGCGCTGTTAGAGTTAGCTCTTGACCTAATGTGAGCTTGTCAGCCGCCTTAACCAGGATTGCGGTACAGCTATGGCCCTCAGGCAGGCAGGCCATCTGGCCCTATGGGCTCTAGTCGTTTGGCCAGGTATGCAACCTGTGGTTTCCAAGGTCCTAAGGGCTCAGTTAAAATCTGGAAGGGCTTAGAGATGTCAGGTAGGGCAAGGGCAGGGAGGGGGCTGATGCTAGAGCCCTCTTAAGGTCCTCAAAGGCTTTGTGCTCCATCTCAGTCCAGTTTGGGAATTGTGACCCACCCATGCAGGCATAGAGAGGCTTTGCTAGTTCAGCAAAACCTAGAATCCATAGTCTACAATATCCTACAGCCCCAAGGAATTCCCTTACTTGCCTTTTAGTTGGTGGAGTGGGGACGCAGAGTATGGCCCTGATGCGTTCATAGGACAGAGTTCTTTGTCCTTCTTTAACCTGGTAGCCTAAATAAGTAACCTCTGGAAAGCAGAGTTGAGCCTTTTTGGCCGACAGTAGGTACCTAATACTTGTAGTGAGGCTAGGAGGTCTCGAGTTGCCTCGAGGCAGCGCTCCTCCGTGGATGCCACCAGTAGTAGGTCATCTACGTACTGGAATAGGGTACAGTCTTGGTGTTCCTGCAGATGGCCACCAGGTCAGCACTCAGGGCTTCATCAAAGATAGTAGTAGAGGTTTTGAAGCCTTGGGACAATCTAGTCCATGTCAGTTGGCCATAGAATTCTCCTGCTGGGACTATCCACTCAAAGGACAAAACGGGCTGGCTTTTAGGGGCTAGCCGGATACTGCAGAAGGCATCTTTAAGGTCTAAGACTGCATACACATGATGCTCAGGATGCAGAAGGCTAAGCAAGGTGTATGGGTTAGGGACTGCAGGGTGTATGGTCTCCACCCATTTGTTAACTTCCCAAAGGTCCTGAACCAGTCAGCAGTCTTTTGTTCTGGGCTCCAGGACCGGTAATAAGGGAGTGTTCCATTGGGATTGGCAGGGCAACAAGACTCCCACTTACCAGAGACGCCATATGTGGACAGCTATTCCCTCCTTAGCCTCTCGACTCACTGGGTATTACTGTCTTACCACCACTGGAGTTGTGGTGCATAGCAACTGTATGACCACAGGAGGCTGATGGGCTGCTTGTCCAGGACAGTTGGTTTCAACCCACGTTCTGGAAAACTCTCTTGAAGCTGCCATAGAAGAGATGGGCTTTGGGCATCTCCCAGTTCAGCTGATTCCTGTAAAAGATATTCCTCAGAGAGAGGACAGGTTAGGAGTAGCTGTAACCGAGAGTCCAGAGTTTCCTTATTGGCTCCTATAGCTAAGGTGGTATTTTCTCCCTTAAAGGAGGTTGTGGCCTAGAGGTTTTGTAACACGTCCCACCCTATCTGGGTGTACGGGCATTCTGGCATGACCAAGAACGAATGGGTAACTGTTCCTTGCCCTAGATTGACTGTCCACTGGGTGGTCCATGGGTAGTATGCAGTTCTTCCAGTGGCCCCTTGTATTAGTGTTTAGTAAGTGTTGATGGGTCCAAGAGACTTAGTTAAGACCGAATGTGGGCCTGACCTGTGGTGGCACAGTGGATAAAGCATCAACCTGGAAATGCTGAGGTCACTGGTTCAAAACCCTGGGCTTGCCTGGTCAAGGCACATATGGGATTTGATGCTTCCAGTTCCTCCTCACCTTCTCCCTCTCTCCCTCTCTGTCTCTCTCTCTCCCTTTCTCTCTCCTCTCTAAAATGAATAAAAAAAAAAAAAAAAAGACCGAATGTGTTGCTCCAGTGTCTATTAAAAATCCAGTTTTCCCCCCTAGTACTGCTGTTACCACAGGCTCCCGGGGGTTTAGTGAAAAGGAGCCTTGGCCCCGTCAGTCCTCAAGGTTCAGGACCTGAGAGCTTGCCTTGGCTGCTTCTTGTAATTTGGGACATTTATTTTTTCAGTGCCCTTCCTCCTTATACAGAATGTGCACTGATTCTTTCTTAGCGGAGTCCTAGTCCTTCTTGAATTTCTTTCTTCCACTTGGTCTTTTTTCGCTCCATTAGGGACCCCTTTTCCTTAAAAGAGTTTGCCTCTTGGAGTGCCGCTACTGCTACTGTAGCTGTCCTTTTATCCTGCTTTCCCTCAATTGTCTCCCTATTAGTAAAAACTTTCTGAGCTATTGAAATTAACTGGGACTTACTCATGCCTTCAAACCCTTCTAGCTTTTGAAGTTTCTTTTTAATATCTGGTGCTGACTGTGTCGCAAAAGCCAAATTAATAGCCACACTGTTTTCGGTAGCATCCGGGTCTATGGGGGTATACACCCATTACACTTCGCAAAGGCGTTCAAAAAATGCGGCGGGGGTTCCTGCGGATCTTGGGTAATTTCAAAAACCTTCGAGAGGTTGGTGGGTTTTCAGGCTGCAGCTCTTAGTCCCAATAAGAGATACAAGTGAAAAGTGACCAACGAGGCTTTTCCTTCCTGGGAATTGTGACCCCGCTGAGGTCTAGTGGAGAGGAAGCTGCCTTATGCGGTCCCTATTTTCCTCCAGCGATCCCCCTCCTGGCCCTACGGCTGCCTTTTTACCCTCCTGCCTAATTCTGTCCCTCTCTTCCGAAGTGGAGAGAGTTCTTAAAAGTTGCTGGCAGTCCTCCCAGATAGGTCTATGAGTTTGTAGGACAGTTTCTCTGAGTCCTATTAGAGCCTGAGGCTTCTCTGAGAACAAAGGATTTTGGCCTTTCCAAGTACACAGATCACTGGAGAATGGGACATACACAGGGAAGGGCCGTTCCTCAGGGTTGGGGTCAGTTCCCGAAGGGGGGCTTCCCTGAGTGGCAAGGTAGGATCCCTTCCCTGCCCATGCTTCGATCCACTCTGGGTGTGGGGAGGGGATGTAGCAGTGGAAGTTACAGCCTCTCCTGTAGCTGCTGTCTAGGCTCAGGGGCTGTAACTTGGGGATTATAGGGGGGTGGCAGCTCAGTGTCCTCAGGAGTCTCTGTAAGGACAGGGGGTCCTGGGGCTTTCTTTTTATCCCCTTTTGTTCTAGAGTTAAATTTGGCCTGACTAGGAAGACGTGGCACCCTCTCTGTATTGAGCATGCTTTAGCCATTGTGGCGGGTGCGTTCTTAAATTTAGCCATTGATCAATGTAGGGGAACTGGACAAGGTATCCTGGATACCTGGCCACAACATTCCAGACTGCCCTGACCACCCGGGGATTAAAGGACTTGGTCCCGGCCATCCAACCCCGAAGATGGGCCATTCTGATTCACAGAGTGGGCGAAGTCTTCCTTCTGACCATTTAATTTCGTACCCGGTTGTCTTCATAGGCTTCTTGAAAGTGCCTTCGGAGACAACCTAAGGGGGTCTTTTGTGTACTGGGCCCTCCTCCCATATTTAATGTCTTGGGCACCAATCTGCAAAATTGAAACCATTCGGGAGAATGCAGGGATCAGCACACTAATAAAAAGCAAGAAAGAGAAGACAGATAAGAACTAGCACCCAGAATAAAGGACATTTAACTATAAAGGTGTCGCTCATCACACAAGAGCAGAGTCAGGAGCCAGCCGAAAAGGACAATTTCTTCTGGTGAGAAGTCAGATGGAGGGCCCTGAAGCCAGAGGTCTTGGATCCAAGAAAAGAGATCTAGTGGGTTCGGGGAAAGGCCCACACCAGTAAATGTTGCAAGAAGTTTCTTGGACAAACAAAGAGAATCGACAGCACAGACAATTTATCATTGACGTTCACTCTTGACTTTTAGGCTCAATTCAACGGACAAGGAATGGGTTACCTCGTCAGGACCCTCTCAGGTGCTCACTGACCACGTAAACTCAGGTGCAGGCTCTAGAGAATTTTTAATTCTTCTATGAATTTTGCTTTGCTATTTTGCTAGTTTTATAATTTGTGGGCTTTAGAACGGTTTCCTCAGACTTGTCTTTCAGAAGTGACAACCATCTGCTGAGCCCACCTTGAGATATTCACTGTCCGTAGTACAGGCCGGTCAGTATACACCCTGACTAGGCCGGGCTGGGAGATGGAAGAGGTTTCCCTCAGCTTCCGGCGGACGGCCACTAAACCATATGGAGTTTACGAATTTCCCTTCACTTCTGCCCTCTGGTTTTAAGCCAGAAGTTTCCAATTGAAATTGTACCAGCAATCCTTACTCTCACTAATTACACAGGAGTTTTCAGACAGAAACAATAAAAGCAAAGAATGAGACCTTGACATGAACAGACAGCACAAAGGTGTCCCGGGAAGCCTGAGGCAGGACTTAGTTTCTTCCCCACTAGTTGCTTTCCCTGAGAGCGCAAACAAATGTGTCCCAGGAAGCCCGAGGCAGGACTCAACTCTCTGCCAACGTCTTGGCCCTGGAGAGCCTATTGCGTGAGTTTTGATCGTGTCCTATTCTCCACTGCCATAGTTTCAAATTGACTAGTCCTATACAACTCAAAATCCAGCAAAGCAAAAAGATTTACTTCATTTTCCTTACCTCTGGAGGTCAATCTTTACTCCTCGATTTTGCAGAATCCTGGGGACGGGGGTGTCTGCTGAGAAGCTGTCTGAGATACAGGATAACTGGAGCCCTGGAATGTCTCAGGGGCACCTCTCCTAGAGGTCCGCGGGGTCAGGCAACCTCCGGAGAGGCCACCCGGTCCCGGTGTCTCAACCTGGTGACACGGAACACCGGAATCCCGGAGGAGCCTTCAAATGTTATAAAACAGTGTAACCCGTGGGCTACATAGAAAAACCAGGATAATTTATAGGAGAAATATCAGGAGGAGCTCTATTAATAAGCCAGAGACACACACGGGGTATAGCTAACCCAAACCGTGCAGCCCAGATCATAGGCCTGATTCTGCTTTTATAGAGACAAAATCACATACTGGTTAGGGGGAAAAGGACAGGAAGCATGGTACAAAAGTCATTTACTAATAAGCTTACAACATTTATCTATAGAATCTATTTAAAGGAGAAAATGTTCCCACATCAAGACACAAGAGAACACAGTAGTGATAAATGTTTCACATACCCAACAAAGACATTCCCAAATCTTCTAGGGTCTCCCACCCATCCTTGTTGCCACAATAGTGGGAAATGAAATGTTTAGCTTAGGATAAGGAGAGAAGCTAAATGAAATTACCTTTGCTAAGAGTGTTGGGACTAGCTTATTAGGCAACCTAAAGAGCTAGTCCCCGCTTGCTTAGTTTACAAGTTTTGCACATATAAAGAATTTCAGGAGGATGATTATTAGAAAGCATATGTTACAGAATATAGATTTTTCAAGCAAAGGGAGTGGGCTCGTGATCCCTTTGTCTAGATCAGGGGTCCCCAAACTAAGGCCCGCGAGCCACATGCGGCCCCCTGAGGCCATTTATCCAGCCCCCGCCCCACTTCTGGAAGGGGCACCTTTTTCATTGGTGGTCAGTGAGAGGAGCATAGTTCCCATTGAAATACTGGTCAGTTTCTTGATTTAAATTTACTTGTTCTTTATTTTAAATATTGTATTTGTTCCTGTTTTGTTTTTTTACTTTAAAATAAGATATGTGCAGTGTGCACAGGGATTTGTTCATAGTTTTTTTTATAGTTCAGCCCTCCAGCGGTCTGAGGGACAGTGAACTAGCCCCTTGTGCAAAAAGTTTGGGGACCCCTGGTCTAGAGGTATATGTCACTCTCATGACTTCAGGAAGGGAGGGAGAGTTAGGATTAGCCTGGGAATTAAGGTACGTAAGCATTGCCTCCTAAAGGTTTTTAAAATAGGTTTTATCTTCTTTGCCCTTTCTAGCAAGTGGCGTCCGCCCTTCCAGAGAACTATAGGAAATAGTTGAACTATAATTATGACTAACTGACTTTTGCCCCTGTAACCCTTTCTTCTTGGGTTCTTTTTAAAATACTAATATTAACAGTTTTGCAGTTTCTTGGTTCCTTACCACAGCAAGAAGTTGCATCAGCAGCCGCCTGTGTAGACAGGAGGACCCTGACTGAGCAGAGGAGGAAGTTTCCCCATCACACCCCTAAGGAAGGGAGACCCCGCGACAGGACAGCCGTCGGGGAGCGCCGCCTGAGCACGGAGCCCGCAGAGCACAGCACAGCTACAGGATTAACAAGTACAGAGAAAGGGTTCCCGTGGCTCTGACCGAGCTCTGGGCCCCTCAGTGCCTGAAGCCGGTGGATTTCAGAACCTCTCACAGCTTCTCCGCGGACTCCTGCGGGCTCTGCTCTCAGGCGGCTCCCCACCACGCGAGATCCTCTCCCCCTACGAACGCCCTATCCCAGCACCATTTCTCAGAACACGTGCCAGCTGTTTTCCTGACACTCGACTACCTCACTCCTTTACTGTAACTGCCTTGTGCATGCAGAGATTTCATTTGGGGGACCCCGGAACGTACCAAACAAAAATCCTGCAACTTCAGGGTGCCCCTAGCTAACAGGTCTTAATAAACAAGGCTCACCTGAGAAAGGGAAAGAACCAAAGAGCAACACCGCCCCCTGCTGGACATTGTAAACTTAGCATTTTAAACATATTTCTGACATTAAGCTACACGTGTTCTCAAAGTGGAGAGGAGCAAACAAACAAAAATGTACAACAGAAAAAAAAAAAAAGAAGTAGAAGGTGAGTCTGACTTCAGCTCTGACATGCAAGTAGCTTGGAGTATCACTCTCATTCCTAGAAGAACGAAAAGCTGATCAGCTGGGGGTTAATGACTTTTCTTAAATCCACCAAGGAACTAAGATCACAGAGCCAGCCACCATCCCAAAGCCTAGAGCGTCTGTCATGTGCAGAAACTTGCCGCTGAGATCTTTCCACCTAGGGCAGAGCTGCTAGAGTCATAGATGGGTAGGGACACTTGGTGACAATTAGGGGGAGGTTGTGTTGGATTAACACTAGAGTGAGACACTTTTGTGAGTCTCAGTATTTGGAGTCCCCGCCCTTTTGTGGGGGTTTTACCTTCCGGAAACCCGCTAGGTTTGCATGGGGAAGTGCCCCTGGTGGCCCTAACAAAGAGAGTTTAGAGTAAAATAAGTGAAATAGGTCAGATCATTTTCCATAACCTAAGCTGACTCTCCAGGGAGAGAGTAAACCAGAGGCCCCTCCCGTCGGAGGGAGGCGTGTCTCTACGTCCCGCACAGCCTAGCTTTCCCGCCTCACCTCAGAGGGGCGGAGGGAAGCTGAGGGTCACGTGTGAAGGCCACAGCCCAGAAACACAGCCCGCTGCGCGGGGGTCCCAGCCTCAGCAGTGATGCTATGGGCTAGGAACAGCTGGGCACCCACCCGGCCCCTGTCACTTGTAGCCAGATCCAAAGACATTCCCCCAACCAGAACCAATGTTGTTCTTGTAACGATTGCTGGAAGCACTTCAGCAAAAACCATCAGGGAAATGTGAAGAACAGGATTTATTGGTCACAGATCCTGGAAAAGGCTCACAGGTGAGGTGCAGGTCGCAGATAGAGAAGAAGGTAGCAAGACCCTGGGGCTCTGCCCTTATTGGAGTCCAAGGGTGGGGTGTGGGGTCTCACAGGCTCACTCTCTATGGGCTAATTTAAAGCACAGAGAGGAAACCAGGGTGTGGGGATAAAGAAGCAGCCCCACTCAGCTGGTCGGTTCTCTAGGTTACCCGTGCTTCCTAACAAAGGGATCTCGGTGGGTGGCAGCGGCCTGGTTCCCCATCTGGCTGCTATGCTAGGCGCTGTGCCTCCAAGCCTGTGATGTTTATTCAGGACAGATGTCTCCGGAAATGGGTGCCTTGGCTATCAAAAGTTTAATGTCAGGCACTCACCCTACAACCAAAAATATTTTCTTTTTAATTTGCATTGTATTATAATTATATTTTATAATAGACAATAGAATATAATTATATTCTAAATATATTTAAATTATATATTGTAATTCTATTTGAATATAATCATATTTTCTTTTAATTTAATACTGTAGTAGTTTAGGTATACAACATAGAGGTTAGACATTTTTCTAATTCACTAAGTGATCCCTCCCAATACGTCTACTATGATTTAATCATAAAATGTGGTGGGCTGATTAGTGACCCCAGGTCTTAATGTCCAAAACCTGTAAATGTGACCTTACATGGCAAAGGAAATTTTGCAGGTGTTATTAAGTTTAAAACTTTGAGATGGAAAGATTATCCTGAATAATCTGGGTGGTCTCTAAATATCATCACAGGCAGATGTCGATTTGAGTATAGACTAGAAGACAATGTGATGATGGAAGCAGAGATGGGAGTGATACACTTTAAGGATGCAGGAAGGGGCCACAAGCCAAGGAATACAGGAGACCACGAGAAGCTGGAAAAGATACAGGAACAGATTCTCCTCGCAGAGGCTCCAGAGGAACCGGCCCCTCTGATGTCTTCACTTTAGCCTCGTGGAACTGATTTTGTATTTCTGAATTCTATATATAAATACATTTCTCTTGTTTAAGCCAGTGAGTTTGTACTCATTTGTTATAGCAACCCTAGAAATCTAATACATAAGAGTATAGAATATGTCCCCTAGCCACACCTGCAAGGCTCTGGTATAATTACAGTGGATTACAGCTGAGAGAAGACAGGAGAGCAATTTGAAATATACAGCACCCACAGCTACAGAAAACATGAAACAGCCCAGCTCCTAGGCACATCAACATAAAACCCTACACTAAAGGTACTATGGACCTCAGTTCCTACTCCTCCATGCATTGTGTCTGGCTTTCAATAAAAAAATTTTCAAGGCATGCCTAGAGACGCAACTAAACAAAGCCAGACAGAACAACTACAGGAATGATTTATGAGAACTTTCTGTGCTCTGCTTTATTTTATTTTATTAATCTTATTTTTATTAATTTTAATGCAGTGACATTGATAAATCAGGGTACATATGTTCAGAGAAAACATCTCCAGATTATTTTGACATTTGATTATGTTGCATACCCCTCACCCAAAGTCAAATTGTCTTCCATCACCTTTTATCTGGTTTTCTTTGTACCCCTCCCATTCCCCCTACCCCCTCTCTCTCCTTCCTCGCTCCCTTCCCACCCCATACTCCCCCCCATTACCATCACATTCTTGTCCATGTCTCTGAGTCTTATTTTTATGTCCCATCTATGTATGGATTCATATAGATCTTAGTGTTTTCAGATTTACTTATTTCACTCCGTATAATGTTATCAAGGTCCATCCATGTTGTTGTAAATGATCCGATGTCATCATTTCTTATGGCTGAGTAGTATTCCATAGTATGTATGTACCAAAGCTTTTTAATCCACTTGTCCACTGATGGACACTTAGGCTGTTTCCAGATCTTCGCTATTGTGAACAATGCTGTCATAAACATGGGGGTGCATTTCTCCTTTTGGAACAGTTCTATGATGTTCTTAGAGTATATTCCTAAAAGTGGGATAGCTGGGTCAAAAGGCAGTTAGATTTTCAGTTTTTTGAGGAATCTCCATACTGTTTTCCACAGAGGCAGCACCAGTCTGCGTTCCCACCAGCAGTGCAGCAGGGTTCCCTTTTCTCCACATCCTCACCAGCACTTGTTCTCTGTTGTTTTGTTGATGAGCGCCATTCTGACTGCTGTGAGGTGATATCTCATTGTGGTTTCAATTTGCATTTCTCTAATAATTAGTTATGTTGAGCATTTTTTCCTATGCCTATTGGCCATCTGTATGTCCTCTTTGGAGAAGTGTCTATTCATTTCTTTTGCCCATTTTTTGATTGGATTGTTTGTCTTCCTGGTGTTGAGATTTATAAGTTTTTTATAAATTTTGGTTATTAACCCCTTATCATAGGTATTGTCAAATATGTTCTCTCAATGTATAGTTTGTCTTTTTATTCTGTTCTTGTTGTCTTTGGCTGTGCAAAACCTTTTTAATTTGATATAGTCCCGTTTGTTTATTCTGTCTTTTATTTCACTTGCCCGTGGAGAGAAATCAGCAAATATATCGCTGCGAGAGATGTCAGAGAGCTTATTGCCTATGTTTTCTTCTAAGATGCTTATGGTTTCATGGCTTACATGGAAGTCTTTCATCCATTTTAAGTTTATTTCTGTGAATGGTGTAAGTTGGTGGTCTAGGTTCATTCTTTTGCAGGTAGCTGTCCAATTTTCCCAACACCATTTATTAAAGAGGTTGTCTTTATTTCATTGTATGCTCTTACCTCCTTTGTCAAATTTCAGTTGTCCATTGAGCTGTGGGTTTATTTCTGGGTTCTTTGTACTGTTTCATTGATCTATGTGCCTGTTCTTATGCCAGTACCAGTCTGTTTTGAGTACAATGACCTTGTAGTAAAACTTGATATCAGAAAGTGTGATACATCTCACTTTATTCTTCTTTTTTTGAGATTGCTGAGGCTATTCGTGTTCTTTTTTGGTTCCATATAAATTTTTTGAATATGTTATCTATATCTTTGAAGTATGTCATTGGTATTTTAATTGGTATTGCATTGAATTTATAAATTGCTTTGGGAAATATAGACATTTTAATGATGTTTATTCTTCCTAACCATGAGCACGGTATATGCTTCCACTTGTTTCTATCTTCCTTGATTTCTTTTATCAATGTTTTATAATTTTCTGAGTACAAGTCTTTAGGCTCCTTGGTTAAATGTACTCCCAAGTACTTTATTTTTTTGGTTGTAATAGTGAAGGGGATTGTTTCCTTAATTTTTCTTTCTGACTATTCATTGTTGGTGTATAAAAATGCCTCTGATTTCTGAGTATTAATTTTATATCCTGCCACTTTGCTGAAATCATTTATCAGGTCCAGTAGTTTTTTGACTGAGACTTTAGGGTTTTGTATATATAATATCATATCATCTGAAAATAATGATAGTTTTACTTCTTCTTTTCCAACTTGAATGTCTTTTATTTCTTCTTCTTGTCTGATTGCTGTGGCTAGGACTTTCAGGACTATGTTGAATAAGAGTGGTGAAAGGGGGCACCCCTGCTTTGTTCCTGATCTTGAGGGTATTGCTTTTAATTTTTGCCCATTGAGTATGATGTTGGCTGTGGGTTTGTCATAGATGGCTTTTATCATGTTGAGGTATGTTCCCTGTATTCCCACTTTGCTGAGAGTTTTGGTCATAAATGGGTGCTGGATTTTATCAAATGCTTTTTCTGCATCTATTGAAATTATAATGTAGTTTTTCTCCTTCCTTTTGTTTATGTGATGAATCACATTGATTGATTTGCAAATATTGTACCAGCCTTGCCTCCCCAGAATAAATCCCACTTGATCATGGTGTATGATTTTTTCCATATATTGTTGGATCCGGTTTGTTAATATTTTGTTGAGGATTTTAGCATCTATATTCATCAGGGATATTGGCCTATAATTTTCTTTCTTTGTGTTGTCTTTGCCTGGTTTTGGAATCAGAAGTATGCCACTTCATAAAAGGAGTTGAAAATCTTCCTTCCTCTTGAATTTTTTGAAATAGCTTGAGAAGGATAGGAGTTAGTTCTTCTTTGAATATTTGGTAGAATACACTTGTGAAGCCATCAGGCCCAGGACTTTTCTTTTTTGGGAGTTTTTTGATAACTGTTTCTATCTCATTTGGTCTAATCGGTCTGTTTAGGTCAGTGTTTCCCAACCTTTTTTGTGCCATGCCCCACCTTAACCTTTCTAAAATTTTTATGTCCCCCCTATATAACATACATAATTTTTAACATTAAAAAATTGATTTGTTCACTTAATAAACATAAATGATAGGTTCTAGGAAGAAATCACTATGAAATTGTTAACAAAACACAGTAAGTAAAATTTCAAAACATATAATGAAAAACAGAAATTTAAATTCCAAATAATTTTAATACAGATTTTTCTATATTAATTTATTATTTTAATTTAGTGTGATCCTTGCGCTTGATGCTTGCTGCACAAGATTTTATATTAGGTTCCAATTTGGTTAGCTTTAGTCTCAAGTCTCCACATTGTGTTATATCCAGCCGATTTCTTTTTTTTTACCAGTAAATCATTTACAGCACTAAATCCACATTCAGCTAAAAATGAAGATGGAAATGGTAGCAATAGTTTTCTTGCACATTTGGTTGAATTTGGGTATTTGATTTCTGTTTCCTCACAAAGCCATGCCATCGCTCTTTGATATTAAATAAAGCTTTAACTGACTCATCATTTTGCAATTCTGCGAGTTCTTCTTGATACTGCATATTTGATATATCAGACAAATCCACTAACATTGGCTGCATCATCCCTGTTGGGAAATCAATTTGTTTTAAATCAGAAAATCTTTCTTTTAAATCAGCCGATAGAATATTCAAATGATTGACAATAACAAGTAAAGCGGTATCAGTTACTTCACATTTTTGGAGCCAATGAAACTGTTTAAATTTTTTGTTGTTAATATGTTTCTGACATAACTCAATATTGGTAATGAAACCAAATATCTTTGCTTTTGCATCGACAAGAGTTTTATATGTTCCTTGAAGTTGCTTATTTAATATATTTAGTTTTTCAAAGATATCGGCTAAATAACTCACAAATGCTTTACCATCTATTGTTAACAGATACTTCATTTCAGGTTTGTCGCTTAAAAAATCACTAAGAGTATCAAACAGTTCCATAAATCTTTTCAAACAGTTTCCTTTAGATAGCCATCTTACTTCAGTATGAAGTAAAAGTCTCACATGGTCTTCATTTTGTTCTCCACAAAATAGCTTGAAAAGACGCTCACATTTGGCACTAGCTTTAATAGCATTAACACACTTTATTACTGTATATAATACTTCATTCAGAACAGGCGTGATGTTTTTAGCTACCAAGTTTTTCCTATGAATAACACAATGCACAAGAATCATTTCTGGATTTGCATCTTTCATCAATTTTAAGCAGCTATTTTTCTTGCCCATCATATTGGGAGCATCATCTGCAGCGCAAGATGTTATATTTTTCATTGATATATCATTGACATCTAAGTAGTTTTTTAGCTTATTATATATATCTTTGGAGGTAGTGGTGCTTTCTAATCTTTTACAGAACAACATTTCTTCAGCAAAATGTCCTTTATCAATATATCTTACGTAAGTTATCAATACTGCCTCACTGTCTCTCAAAGTTGATTCATTCATTTGCAAGGAGAATTTTCTTGTTTTCAGCTTTTCAATAAGTTGTTTTTCAATATCCTCACTCATTTCGTCTATTCTTCTGCTAACAGAATTGTTACTGAGTGGCATAGCTTTTACATCTTTGTCATCTTTTTCAAGAACCGTTTTAAGAAATGCTGATATTGATGGTTTTATTAAATTCTCTCCTATAGTGTGATTTTCTCCAGTTTTAGCAATGAATAAAGAAATTTGATAACTAGCCTCAAGAACACGATTATTAGTTGAAGTATGAGCAGTAAATAGAGACGTTAATGTTGTTCTTTTTTCAAAATTTTTCTTTAAAGTTTTAAAGTAACTCAAATCTGAATTAATATGAGCACTATGTTTCGCCTTCAAATGCGCCTCAAGATGACCTCGTTTCATTGATTCGTTGGTCAAGCATTGCTGGCATAAAAGACAAAAAGGAATCCGCTCATCGTGAACAGCGGGTATGAACCCAAATTTTAAATATTCCTCCGAATATTGACGAGTTTTTTTCTTGCTTGCACCACTCATTTTACTATGGGCTATAATAAAAATAAGATCAATTAAAAACTAATATTAAAATATGTGTTAAAATATATTCAATGTGACATAGAGTAAACGTATACTAAAAATTCATATTTATTTAAATGTATATAACACATTTACTACACTACCACCGCAAATCAAAAGGTATCTATATTTTTTCCACTTGACAAAATTTTCTGGAAAGTTATGCTTCTAAAATTAAAATTGTCTTGCATGCACTATTGTAGCCCCAATAATGTTTATAAAATATTATTGCTTTCTAGCCCCGATGCAAGAAGTACTTAATAAAGAGTTTAATATTGATAAAAATAAAATCAAATACTTACCAATTATATCTATGCAATATATATATGTATATTTATTAAATCAATGAGCTTTTACAACAGTTTTGACTGACGCTTATTTCAAATTAACACCAACCGAATGATGTGAAACACTACAGAAGTTGCGATGGGCCAATTAGGTGAGAATAACTGCGTTGTTTAGCGAGTTTTTAAAACATCCGTGGTTCCCCGCTGCAGATGGCATGCTCCACGGTGAACCCAGGACGAAGTTTACTTGATGACGCCAATCACCCAATTGATATTTTGGTCTCATCAAATGAAATTATACTTAATAATTATTTAAGAATTGCATTTTTTGTTAAATTTGGCACCGATATCTAGCATTGCATTTAAATGGCCTGGGGCGAAAGAGTTAAAATCATGTCGAGTCATTTTCAAATTGCCCCCCTTAACTATCGAATTGCCTCCCTGTGGGGCATAGGCCCCATGTTGGGAAACACTGGTTTAGGTTTTCTGATTCTTCCAGATTGATTTTTGGAAGATTGTATGTTTCAAGAAATTTGTCCATTTTATCTAGGTTGTCTAGTTTCTTGGCATACAGTTCTTTATAGTATTTTCTTACAATATTTTGTATTTTTGTTGTGTCAGTTGTTATTTCTCCACTCTTGTTTCTAATTTTATTTATTTGAGTCCTCTCTGTTTTTTTCTTGGTGAGTCTAGTTATAGGTTCATCGATCTTGTTTACCTTTTTAAAGAACCAGCTTCTAGTTTCATTAATCCTCTGTATTGTTTCTTTAGCATCTATATCATTTATTTCTGCTTTGATCTTTATTATTTTCTTCCTTGTACTAATTTTGGGCTTTATTTGCTGTTCTTTTTCTAGTTCTTTTAGATGCAGGGTTAAGTTATTTATTTGAGCTTTTTCTAGCTTCTTAAAGTGTGCCTGTAGTGCTATGAACTTTCCTTTCAGTACAGCTTTTGCTGTGTCCCATAAATTTTGAGTTGTTGTATGCTCATTATCATTCGTTTCTAGAAATATTTTTATTTCTTCTTTGATCTCATTCTTAATCCATTTGTTATTTAACAACCTGCTATTTAGTTTTCATGTGTTTGAGAATTTTTGAGTTTTTCTGTTGTGGTTGATTTCTAGTTTCATGCCATTGTGGTCAGAGAAAGTGCTTGATATGATTTCAATCTTCTTAAATTTGTTGAGACTGCTTTTTGTGCCCTAACATGTGGTCTATCCTAGAGAATGTACCATGAGCACTTGAAAAGAATGTATATTCTGCTGCTTTAGGGTGAAAGGTTCTGAAGATATCTATTAAATCGAATGGATCTAGTCTGTCCTTTAAGTCCGCTGTTTCTTTGTTAATTTTCTTTCTTGAGGATCTCTCTAGTGATGTTAGTGGGGTATTAAAATCCCCTATTATAGTATTGCTGTTGATCTCGCCTTTTATATCCATCAAAGTCTGCTTTATATATTTAGGTGCTCCTATATTAGGTGCATAGATATTTATAATAGTTATATCTTCCTGTTGGATTACTCCCTTTATCATTATCCCTTCTTTATCTCTTACTATACCCTTTGTTTTAAGGTCTATTTTGTCTGATACAAGTATTGCTACCCCAGCTTTTTTTTCATTTCCATTTGCATGAAATGTTTTTTTCCATTCTTTTACCTTCAGTCTATGTGCATCTTTTCTTTTAAGGTGTGTCTCTTGTAGACAGCATATGCATGGGTCCTGTTTTCTTATCCATGCAGCTACCCTATGTCTTTTGATTGGATCATTTAATCCATTTACATTTAATGTTATTATTGTTATGTAGTTGTTTATTGCCATTTTATTCTTTAAAGCTGTGTTCCTCTTTTGCTATATTCTTTTCCCTGTTTGATCTGTTTGCAACAGGCCCCTTAACATTTCCTGCAGCATTGGTTTAGTTGTAATGAATTCCTTGAGGTTTGTTTTTTGTTTTTTTTTTTTTGTCTGGGAAGTTTTTTATTTCTCCTTCAATTTTAAATGATAGCCTTGCTGGATAAAGTAGTCTTGGTTGTAGGTTCTTGTTCTGCATTACTTTGAATGTTTCTTGCCATTCCCTTCTGGCCTCAAGTGTTTCTGTTGAGAAGTTGGATGTCATCCTTATGGGGCTTCTTTGTAGGTGATAGCCTTTTTTTCTCTAGCAGCTTTTAATATTTTCTCTTTATCACTTAGCTTTGGTATTTTAATTATGATGTGTCTTGGTGTAGGTTTCTCTTTGATGGAATTCTCTGTACTTCTTGGACTTGTGAGAATTTCTCCTGCATTAATTCAGGGAAGTTTTCAGCTATGATATGATTGAACAAAGTCTCTATCCCTTGTTCTTTCTCTTCTTCTTCAGGAACCCCTATGATGCGGATGTTATTTCTCTTCATGTTGTCACAGAGCTCTCTAAGAGTTTCCTCAGACTTTTTGATTCTCTTCTTTTTTCTCCTCTGCTTTCATGCCTTCAATCCAGTTGTCCTCCAACTCGCTGATTTGATCCTCAGCTCCATCCATCCTGTTTTTAATTCCTTCCATTGTGGTCTTCATTTCTGATATTGTATTTGTCATCTCCAACTGATTCTTTTTTAATATTTCAATATCCTTTTTTATACTTTCTATTTCTTTATTTAGGTGTTTGTAATGACCATCCATTGTTGTTCTAAGATTCCTATGCATCCTTACAATTATTATTTTGAACTCTGCATCCGGAAGTTTGGTTATTTCCATATGACTGTTATATCCTGGCGAGATAGGCCGCAGCAGACACAAAGTGAATTTTATAAGTTTTATTGCAGACCTGCACAGGGACTGCAGGCAACCCATGCAAGGGAGCATTGCAGCCTCCCAAACCTGCGCAGGGACTGCAGGTAACCCACACAGGGGAACACTGCAGCCCCCCAAACCTGCGCAGGGACTGCAGGCAACCCACGCCTCCAAAGAGACTGGAGCACTGCAGCCCCCCAAACCTGCGCAGGGACTGCAGGCAACCCACGCCTCCAAAGAGACTGGAGCACTGCAGCCCCCCAAACCTGCGCAGGGACTGCAGGCAACCCATGCCTCCGAAGAGACTGGAGCACTTCAGCACCCCAAACCTGCACAGGGACTGCAGGCAACCCACGCCTCCAAAGAGACTGGAGCACTGCAGCCCCCCAAACCTGCGCAGGGACTGCAGGCAACCCATGCCTCTGAAGAGACTGGAGCACTGCAGCCCCCCAAACCTGCACAGGGATGCAGGTAACCCACACAGGGGAACACTGCAGCCCCCCAAACCTGCGCAGGGACTGCAGGCAACCCACGCCTCCGAAGAGACTGGAGCACTGCAGCCCCCCAAACTTGCACAGGGATGCAGGTAACCCTCACAGGGGAACACTGCAGCCCCCCAAACCTGCGCAGGGACTGCAGGCAACCCACGCAAAAGAGCACTGCAGCCCCCCAAACCTGCACAGGGACTGCAGGCAACCCACGCCTCCGAAGAGACTGGAGCACTGCAGCCCCCCAAACCTGCGCAGGGACTACAGCCCCCAAACCTGCGCAGGGACTGCAGCTCCGAGCTTCTAAAATGGCTCCTTTTTATAGGGTGGCTATCTAGGATGAGCAAGCATCATACAGAAGCTGATGTGGCTGTTAGCTATTGGCTAGGGAGGTCGTGCGCAGTTACGGGGGGGGTATTACTCAGTGAAGAATTTCAAACATAAACTTCTGATAAGGGTCTCTGACTCCATGCAGGATGTTGCTGAACTCTTTGTTCTCAGCATCACAGGGAACTTGTACACTCTTGGCAGCCCCAGCATGTCAGTACTCCTTGAATCTAGCAATGACTCAGTTCATTTCCTGGGTTTTTTACTTGTGGTTTCATTTGGATTGCACTTCTCTGTCTTCTCATTATGTCTGTGTGTTTAGGTGTTTTGTTTGCAGAGCTGGTTGAGTTTAGGCTTGGCCCACTGTAAGACCAGGAGCTGCCATCATGGCTATTCACATGCAGGTTCCCATTGGATTCGGGCAGACAGTAAAGAATTGGCGGAGTCGGATGATGGTGGACCATTCTGTTTATTGGTGTCTCACCAAGACAGGCAAGTCACAAGAGAATACAAGGGAAAAGCAGAAAACCAGCTTTTCCCATGAAGGGCAAGGGATGAGGGAGACCCCTGCAATGGTGATAGCAGGAACTGAGATAGCAAGCTTCCAGTATGCCCCACTTTATAGTGTAGAAACCAAAAACCTTTAATCCAATACACAAACAAGGAAGTCTCTGATATAAAGTCACTTATCTGAGGCATAATGGGATTCCTTATGAGAGTGTACCACCCCACATCATGCAATCAGTCAAGGGTGTGGGGAAAAGCTTCATCCTAAAACTAAGCCTTAGGCTATAATAACCTGGCCTGCTTACAGCCTGTCCCCCACACTCAATACAAACTATAAGCGAGCAAACAGATATATTATATTTAAAAACATATTTGACCAACACCCACCATACTCCAACTCTGCCACTTTTTTACCGTCTGCCTGAATCCAGTGGGAACCTGCAAGTGAATGGCCATGATAGCGGCTCCTGTCCTTACAACTGGCGTCATTTGCAGCAGGATTCAGAGATCAGTATGGGGCCGCCACCCTTGAGGGGTGGGGTAGAAGGCTGGTTGCTATTCTGGCTCCCCATGGCTGTCCTTTTAGTGGCCATGGGCTGTGTGTTTTTTGTTGTTGTTTTTTTTAATTTATATTTATTTATTGATTTTTAGAGAGAGAAAAAGGGGAAGAGGGAGGGAGAGACAGAACCATCGATATGCGTCTGTATGTACCCTGACCAGGGGCTGAACCAGCAACCTTTGCCTATTGGGAGGCCACTTTAACCAACCAAGCCATCTGGCCAGGGTTGCGTGTTTTTTACTCAAGAGGAAACTAGGAGTTCTGTGCAAGAAGCTGCCTGAGGTTGAAAGCTTCAGTATGAATTGCAAATCGAATGTCAGAAAAGGCTGGAATTGGAGCGAGCACTGGAAAAGGAATTACTGGTTCCGAGTTGCAATTTGCCCTGGAAGCTGAATGTTTGCACCGGCAGTTGTTAGAGAAACAACTATGAATTCAAGAGCTCGAGTTTCAGCTTCTGGCCAAAAGCTGTTGTAAGATACCAAAAAGCTGCATATTAATATTAATATTCTGGGAGAAAAGGTCAGGCTTTCCTGTCTTTTCTTTGGAAAATGGAGGAAAAGGAATGTGGAGGTTCCCTGACTTATAAGAATCATTTGGTTTTAAGTTCTCTGAAGAGATTTAGGGTATCGGAAGAACTCCCTTTCCCTTGCAATAAGAGACAAGATTTAACGTACCATCCTACAATGATCCTAGCTCTCCCTCCCTTCCTAGAATCTGAGATTAATGTGTACCTCTGGGCACAGGAAGAGAGATAGATACTAAAGGTATTTGTGAATGACTTTGATTGTATTACCTTGAAAGTTTTCATGTTTCTTGTAAATTCCCTAGACAAATGTTAATCTTGTTAATGTAATGTAAATCTTATTAAATGTTATTATCTTGTTAATGATTGTGTCATGCTGTCATGCCCCCGAACTTGTACGTCAGGAGTCGGGAAACTTTTGGGCTGAGAGAGCCATAAACACCACATATTTTAAAATGTAATTTCATGAGAGCCATACAACAACCTGTGTACATTACACATCATTGAATAAAAATTTGGTGTTGTCTTGGAGGACAGCTATGATTGGCTCCAGTCACCCGCAACCATGAACATAAGGGGTAGGAAAAGAACGGATTGTGATTCATGAGAATGTTTTATATTTTTAATGTTGTTTTTTTTTATTAAAGATTTGTCTGTGAGCCAGATGCAGCCATCAAAGGAGCCATATCTGGCTTGCGAGCCATAGGTTCCCGACCCCTGATTTATGTGGTGTTGGGCAGATAAAATGTATTATGCTCACTTTGTAAAAGATGATGCTGCCCACGTGGAAGCCATTTCCCAGGTGATATTAATGTGTGTTGAGAATCCTTGTAGCCTGGGGCTTGGTTTTGGGATTAAGCCTTTCCCACCCTTTTTGATGTGGGGTAGTACAATCTAATCATGCCTCAGAGAAGTGACTTTGTATTAAAGACTTCCCTATTTTGCTGGGGTCCAGCCCTGGGGGGATCCAGGGGTCCCACAGGAGGAGACAGCGTTGGCAAAATCGAGCGAGAGAGCCAAATTCTTTTCTTTCTCTTTATTTTCTGGTTAGCATTTACTGCCAGGCATCTCTCTCAAATGCTAGTATAGGTCCCTTTTTATACACACACTGAGTTACAATTATATGGTGTTAATTATTGCTTTTGTTTCACTATGTATACATGTTTCCAGATAACAGTTAATTTATATTTATAAATCACAAACCAGGTAGCAAATCATTCAAAATACAAAATAACTTGAATAGCGATAACAACATCGGTAAAAGCTTTTAAGGTATTAGTACTAATAGTTAACTAACTTTACTGCTGTTGTGAGTTAAGGGGCAGAGAGAGATTAGCAGACGAAATCATTAAGGACTAACAATGGACCACCGCTTGCTCAGGTAAATGGCTTTGAGTTTATGCAGTGTCCTACTTTTTCTCACAAGATTCTAAAAGGCTTGCCTATAAAGAAATTGACATAACATTAAGAATAGCTTTCACCCAAAGATATACAGAGTGCACTTGCAAGATAGCCTAGTAGCAACATAAGACATTAACTGTTATTATTTCTATGGATTCCCCTACATTTCTCTCATTATCAAAGAATTTTGGAAAGTATATAAATCTCATGAGAACATCTCATTGAGAAAGCCTAGCAATTGCCTTTAGTCAAAAGACAATTCTCTTAGTAAAACATTCTTTTCTTGCTGACTGCGCTCTCATCCTAGGCCACACAATGGGCCATTCTACTATACCTTACCTAAGATACTATTGTCTAGTCAAATATTACTTATTTATTATATTTAAACACTAGTTAAGTTCTAACTCTATTCTTCTCAGAGTGTACCACTATCTGCAGATCAAATAAGCAAGAAGAAAGGAATGTTTCTCTACTCTATCACATGAAAAGGCTAGGGAGGAAAAATGTTGAATTAAGTGAAGGCCGAAAGGTGCTCTGTGCACAGCCACTGCCTCCTACCCATTTACAAGTCACAATTTATTCTTTCTAACATGATTAAGAAGGAATTCTCCTACAAACTTAACCCTTTACAAGGGATATCATAGCCAGCCTCTTATGTCTATGAGCCCAGTTCAAGGGGCTTACAGGCTTTTCTGTGGAACTCACACCCTCTGTCTCATTTCCAAAGAAATCACTACGAATCTACAGGGAAAGCACAGTACTATTATCCCTGTGCCCTAAATAATAGCACACACCCAGAAAAGGGGGGATATAATGCCAGATTAATTCAAAAAGTCAAAGTGGGAAGTATCGTGTCTCTCCTTTGGGTGACTTCGTCAACCCGCAGCCATTGGTCTTCTCTGCTGTGACCTTGTCAGCCAGCAGTTGTGGGTCTTCTCCTGCTGTGACCTTGTCAGCCAGCAGTTGTTGATCAGCTCCCGACACTATTTTGTATATTGGATTAAAGGTTTGGATTTCTACACTATAAAATAGGGGCAGAATAGGAGCTTGCTCTTGGTTCCTGAGATTATGATTAGAAGAGAGAGCAGAGAAAGGCCACATAGAAGAGGCCAGAAGAGGCAGCCAGGATGGATAAGTGTTGAGTAAGAAGCCAGTTAGTGCAGAGTTTGTGCAGGGAGAAGGGAAAAGATGGGGAACAGAGGTGAATAAGTCTGGTGAGCTAGAAACCTTTGATTCTAGGAAACTTGGATTAAGTCAGTAGCTTTGTGAGCACTGAATGTGAGTGGGTTTTGGAGCCCAGTGTATGTTTTTACTTGCCCGCCAGGTGCAAGCTAGGATTAAAGACTATGGCCCACCAGTTTGTGGCTCCGTTGTTTCTTTACCGACTGTCCAAATCCAATGCAAACCTGCATGTGAATGGCCATGATGGCGGCTCCTGGCCTTACATGTGGTCAAAGGGAATATAACTGTTGGAATCCATGGGAGTCCAAAAAGACCAGAGTAACAGGCTTTATTGAATGAAACAAAGGAACCCTGCTGGGCACTTCTCCTGGGAGAAGAGCACTGGTTACAAACTAGGGGTGAATTTTATAGGGTTTGGGAGAACCTGAGGGGGTATTGAGTCAAAAGTTCTGGTATGTTCCCCTTTATGGTTTTACAATTTCAGCTCCCTGAAACTCTTCTGCCTCAGGGGTGATTATCCAGTAAGTAAGGGTGAGGTTGGGAAGCCAGGTGGGACAACAAAAGGATAATCGGAGTTCTGGTAAATTCATATCTCTATCATTTCTCAACTCTGTGGTATGATAAAAAGGAAAAGACGTGGGAGGAAGGAAAGGGTATGGGGGCAGGAAGGAGGTTTGTCTCGGACCAGCCATCTTCTGGAGCTACTTCCTGCTGTTATCCCTATTGGGGGCCTCCTTCATGAACCCCCCCTTGGGGTAATTGGAGTAGGGGTTGTAAAAGCATTTGATTGTAGGTAATCCAGGAGATTTCTCTCATTTGAGCCTGCAGGAAATAAACCTTCAACTTTAACCACAAACCAGAAGCTGGTTGGAGTAAGGCATGCCATTTTTCTACTTTAGCAGCAGTGGGAGTTGTCAGGATCACAGTGTGTGGACCTGTCCACGTGAAAGTCAGTCCTTGGGTGATGTAATATTGGAAGTGTCTCTTAAACAGTCTTTTTTTTCTCTTTTTTTTTTTTTTTTTTTGTATTTTTCTAAAGCTGGAAATGGGGAGGCAGTCAGACAGACTCCTGCATGAGCCCGATCGGGATCCACCTGGCACACCCACCAAGGAGTGATGCTCTGCCCATTCGGGGCGTTGCTCTATTGTGACCCTTGGACAGTCTTTGAACAGTTTGCTCAGTAACCTATAAATCCAGCAAGTACTTAGTGAAAGGGTGGTTACATTTCTATACTTTGTTATTAGAGTTTAAGTCCTAGTAACCACTGCTTCTAGCTGGAATTAGCAGCAAGTCCCAGCCTACAATAGGAATGGGGCATTGAGACAAGAGGAATAAAGGAGATACTATACATTAAATAAAGCAAAAAATTCAGACTGTCAGTACCCACACTAGAGATCTTTAAGGGATAAAAAAATTTTAACTATTCAGGCAAGGCGTAGTAGATGGTCCTTGTGTTTACAAGAAATTATATCAGTTTATCTGCTACTTGGAAGAAATACCTTAGGCCCCTGAACAATGTCCTTGGGCCGTCTGTGGTAATTCCCAGCATGCTGGGCAAGGTCAGGTCACAGGTAGCTGGAGCAGGGCTGGAAGAGACTGAATCCTTCCTCCATGGAGCAAGGAGGGCAGCTTACCATCTCATGTCCCTCTTTCCACAGCAAAGGTGTGTCAACTGGTGGGGCCGGGAAGCCTGGCAGGCTTCAGGTCAATGACTTTTCTTTCCACTCTGGGGCAGGGCCCTAATGGAATCCTATGAAGCTTTAGGGCACTGGAGCCTTTAAGAGCGTATGCCAAAAGCTGGTATTTCCTGACTTCCTCTGGGCTTTATTTGCCTATTCTGTTACTTCCTTGGCCATTATACACCTTAAAAGCTATGCTCAGAAGATCTCACTTAGGTGCTTGACTAAGAGAGCAAAATTGGGAATCAGGTGTTTAAAGAAGCCTATTAGACCAAGGAATGAAAGGATTTGATTTGTGGTAGTAGATTGTTGGAGACTGCGGAGGGCCTGAGTTCAATCTAGGATGAGACCTCAGGTGGTGGGGGTTAAGGTGATGCCCAGATAGACTACAGATTAAGAGTAAAGTTGAGCCTTAGCAGAGAAGACACGATATCCCTTCACAGTAAGGAAGTTAAGAAGGGTGGCGGTGTGTCTCCTTGAGGCAGGCAGGGAGGGGCTGCAGAGGAGTAGGTCATCTACATATTGTAAGAGAGTACTAGTTTTGAGATTGCATGCTGCTAAATCCTTAGCTAGTTCCTGCCCAAAAAGTTGTGGGCTGTTTTTGATTCCCTGGGATAAGACAGTCCATGTAAGTTGCTGGGCTGCATTAGTGTTTGGGTCAGTCCAGGTGAATGCAAACAGAAAGCAAGAGTCAGGGTGTAGAGGAATGGTAAAGAAGGCATTCTTGAGGTCTAGGACTATAAGTGAGCGGTGCTTGAGGGAATTTTGACAGTAATTTTAGAGATTAGGGACTACTGGATAGAGGGGAACTATTGCCTCATTTATTAGGCATAAATCTTGTATGAGGCGATAAGCCCCTGAAGGTTTTTCAAACAGGAAGGATGGGGATATTGCAGGGAGAGTCCATGGGGATGAGTAAGCCTTGATTTAAGAGGTGGGTAATTATTGGTCTAAGGCCTTAGAAACAGACACAGTTACACATTAAACAAAGACTTTATATATATTATGAATGAAGGAATTTAAATGAGCATGCTTTACTTGTTTCAATTTAAATTATATTAGAGATATTTTCTGACAAAGAGACAAGACAGATTACTTACTCACATAGCTTAATATATAATTCTGCTTTTATGAGTTTTTTGAGACAACAGGAAGTTGCCAGCATAGAGGGGAGGAAGAGAGAAAACAGACAAATGACAGTGTGAATAGCTGGATGGAAAGAAGGAGGGTCAGAATTTGCAGGAGGAAGAGGAGGAGAAGGAGGAGGAATTTGAAGTATTGGTGGTGGCACCATGTGGTCAGAGGAGTCAATAAGATTTATAGCTCTGAAGAGAGGGGAGAGGACGAAGGGGAGAAGGGCATAGCTGTAGCCGAAGTTAGTGGCATGGGAGGATGGGTAAAATACAGCTGAAGCCACAGCTTCTAAGGAGGGGGGAGGGGATGAAGAACACAGTGGAGAAGTGAGGGCCCCTGGCCAGCAGGGGAGCAGAAAGAGAGATTGGTATTTGCAATTGAACGAGAAATAGATTTTGTGAAGGGAGAAAAGGGGGCTCTCGGAGGGAAGAGAACCAAGGAAGAGGTCTGCAGAGGGACCAGAGAGAAGTCCCGAGAAAGGGGTGCCCCCAGTTGTCAGGCAGGAGAGAGAGAGAGTTGGGAGTCTGTGGAGAAGGAAATATTAGGAGCAGAGGTTTTAGGTGAGGTTTCTTTGGCCAAAAAACGGCCTGTGTGTAGAACAAGTGGTATAGAGATTAAGGACAGGAGCAAAGGGAGAAGAAAAACCTGCATGTAAGGAATCTCTGATGTCCTCCCCATTTGGTGGCAAAAGTTGTCAAAATAGGGTATTGTAATGGTAGTAGAAAGCAATTTGGCTAGGTGCCTAGACTTTCAAGGAAGTCTGTAGAGGCAGTCTGCTTGGAGTAGAAACTTCCCAAACTGTGAACCTCAGCGAGTAGAGCGAGTCCCAAAGGAGTAGAGCGAGTCCCGAAGGAGTAGAGGAATCCTGAAGGAGTAGAGGAGTCCCAACAGGTTAGAGAAGTAGTCTCTGAGGCCTGAGATTGGGAGGAGCCCATGTTCCAAGGGGAGCCTGGCTGGATGGTTTGGACTGAGAGGAGACCACAGTAGAGGAGACTGGTGAGAGAAGGGGGCGTCCCCACCTTCAGTCACAGTTCCGAGAGGAGAAAATTTCTGTAGAAAGAGAGTCTCAGACAAGAGGTCATCACCCAAAGGCTGAGATCCCAGGACATAGGAGAGGGGCCTGGCTAGGCACGCCTAGACTTTTGTAGAAGTCCAGTAAAGGAGTAGAGGCAGACCACTCATAGATATGGGGTCCAAAGTCAAAACAATCTGACCAGAAAGGAGTGTTTTTAGAGAGAAATTTGGAGGCCAACCGGGGAAGGGGAAGGGAGAAACTTTTTACCTTTCTGGACCAGCAGGGGTTCAGGACAGGGTTAGACTGCCAGCCAATTGAGCTACAATTGCTTATCCAGGCTTTTTTTGAACAGCAAAGGGGGAGCGTCCAGGCAACCAGTACCCCGTCCCGGGTTTCAGCACCAAATGTTGGAATCCATGAGAGTCCGAAAAGACCAGAGTAACAGGCTTTATTGAAAGGAAGAAAGGAACCCTGCCGGGCACTTCTCTGGGGAGAAGAGCACTGGTTACAGACTAGGGGTGAATTTGATAGGGTTTGGGAGAGGCTGAGGGGGTATTGAGTCAAAAGTTTTGGTTATGTTTCCTTTTACGATTTTACGGTTTTGGCTTCCTGGAACTCTTCTCCTGTGGGTGACTGATCAGCTTCCTGGAACTCTTCTGCCTCAGGGGTGATTATCCAGTAAGTAAGGGTGAGGTCAGGCAGCCAGGTGGGACAACAAAAGGGCAGTTGGAGTTCTGGTAAATTCATATATCTATCAATAACCAGCCCCTGAAATATACTCAGCACGCATGATTTGGGACTGCTATGCCCTGTGTCAGCCATATGCAGCCAGCATATTTAACAAATTTCCTCCAATAAAATTCTTCAAAATTCATGCGGACTTGATGAAGTGAGGTGCAGTGCCTTTCAGAATCTGGGGTACGGTACTTTATAACCAAGTCAACAGCCACAGGAGCCTAAATAGTCACCAAAGGAACAGCAGCATCTGAGCGGGTGGATTGGCTTTGAGTCAGCGGAAGCAGGCACTTGCAACTCCTCTTCTGAGGATGAGAAGGCTCAGGCTGAAGTTACCATACACACACTGAGCCCAACCAGTGGTCGCCAAGAAGGTAAAAACCCAGCAGCGAAGAGTCCCTCAGGGGCCACAGCCTCCTGCCCAGGTAATGGAACACTCTGTGGTCCGGCCCTGTACCCAGGCAGAGCTGTTGGAGTTGGGGCACAATTTAGGCAGAAACCTACTGAATCCCTGGTAGCCTGGTTACTACAATTATGGGACATAGGGGTGGATTGCACAAGGCTCTCCGCAACAGAGATGGAGAAATTGCCTGCCATTACCACACACTCCTCCCTGAGGCAGCATCTTCAGAACTGCCATGGCCACACAGGAGACCTTACCCTATTAAAATAGGTGATGGCCAGCATTCGTATGGTCTGGCAGAATGCTGGAGAATTGCCAGGGACAATGAGTCGGTGGCAGTGCTACAGTGGAGACCTTTACTAAAAGGTTCTTTAGTAATTAGGTATGAAGAATGCTGTTTTCAACCCTGGGTCCCATGGGCCAGACAAGGATGTGTTTACAGCAAAAATGAGGGAATTTATCCTTGCTAGTGCCTCGTCAGCTATTTTTGGGTCACTTGTGGCTATCTTGGGCCCCTATGTGGGGCAGCCCATCAATGCAGTTACACAGATGGTAGCAGATTTGGGAGCGCTGTAGGCCACTCAGGATCAGAAAGCAGTGAGGACTGCTGCCTAACTTGCCCCCCAACTAACTAGGAAAATGGGCCTATAAAGGTTACCCGAACGCAGATGTGGGTAGATTCGATTGCGGCTGGCGCAGACAAGGGAAAATTGGATGGCCAGTCTAATAAAATTTTTTTGGAGCTTTGGCGGCAGCTTAAACCAGAACAGAAGTTCCAGCCACTGAGATGAAAGGCCCCAGCAGCTACCAATAAAACTTTTGCAGCTTGGGCAAGCTTGGTTATAAGATTATATGATAGAGACAGCTGAGGGAGAGGAGAACTCCCAAGACCCATTGTACCAGTTTGAGTAGAAAAAGGGCCGAGGGACCCGTCTAACTGAGATGGGCAGGGACCGGAGGCCACACATGGAACTGGCTATCCACTGGTGCCCTTCCAATGTACAATAAGTGCAGACCTTGGTGGATACAGGTGCAGAATGCTCCCTCCTCTACTGGAACCCAGAGCAGTTTGCTGGGACCCCAGTGGCCATAGATGGTTATGGGGGCCAAACTGTTCAAGTGAAGCCAATAACTATTCCATTGGGGATAGGAAGACTGCCTCCTAAGCCATAAAAGTGTATGTATGTCCTATTCCTGAATATATTTTTGGGGTAGATGTCTTGCAAGGACTGTGGTTGGAAACTATAGCGAGGGAGTTCCGGCTGCAGATCGGGGTTGTAAAGGCAGTGTTATGGGGACACGCATCACATTCCCCTTTGCAATTACCCATCCCTCGGTGTGTGACTAACACCAAGCAGTACCGCCTGCCAGGTGGTTATGAAGATGTCACAGTAACAATCCTTGAACTAGAAAAGGTGGGGAGCATCCGGCCAGCACACAGTCTTAATAACTCCCTGGTATGGCCTGTGCACAAACCAGACAGAATCTGGAAAATCACAGTAGATTACAAAGAACTTAATAAAGTTGTTCCCTCTTTGCACGCTGCTGTTCCCTTGATTGCTAACATGATAGATCGGCTAAGCCATGAGTTGAGGACATATCACTTTGTGGCGGACTTGGCCAATGCTTTTTTCTCTATTGATATAGCTGCAGAGAGTCAAGACCAATTTGCCTTCAGTTGAGAAGGGAGACAATGGACCTTTAAAGTGTTACCCCAGGGCTATTTCCATAGCCCCACCTTGTGTCAAGGGCTGGTGGCTGCTGACCTGGTTAAATGGAAACAGCCAGAGGTAGTCCGCATGTACCATTATGATGATATTATGCTAACTAGTGATTCTCTTCCAGAATTGGAGCAAGCAGTCCCTACCCTGCTATCTTATTTGAAAGCATGTGGCTGGGCAGTCAACGAGAACAAATTACAAGGACCTGGGTTATCTGTTAAATTCTTGGGAGTTGTCTGGTCGGGTAAGACAAAAGTTATCCCTGATGCAGTTGTAGATAAGATTCAAGCATACCCCAGTTACAGGAATTCTTAGGGTTGTTGGGGTATTGGAAAGCATTTATACCCCATTTGGCTCAGTTACTATGCCCCTTGTACAACCTTATTTGGAAGACGGTTTGTTGGGATTGGACTGAGCAGGCGCAAGATTCATTAGAAGCAGCTAAGAAAGCTGTCATGGGGCACAGGCCTTGAATGAGTTTGATCCTGTCAGGCCCTGTGAGCTGGATGTTCATGTAACCTCGGAGGGGTTTGGATCGGGCTTGTCCAAACAGACAGGGTGCTTAGGGCAACCCATTAGGTTTTGTTCCCAATTGTGGAAAAGTGCTGAAGTTCGTTACTCATTAGTGGAGAAGCAGCTGGCAGCTGCTGTGTATGCTGCCCTCCTGGCCACTGAGAGTATTACAACCACAACAACAGTAACACTCAAGACAACATACTCTATTGCAAAATGGGTGAGAGATTGGGCGACCAAACCACATAGTGGTATGACCCAAATGTCCACCCTGGCCAAGTGGGGTGCCTATTAGCAACAACGCTGTGCTCTTAGCACCAGCTCATTGAGGGCAGAACTGCAGGAAGTCTTGGGTCCAGTCACCTATACGAACGTAGGGTCAGGTGCGGCTAGGGCTCAGGAGGCAGAACCAGAAGTCAGTCCCTACCAGGAGGGGCGGGTGCCCATCCCCGAGGATGCCTGGTATACTGATGGTTCCAGCAGGGGCCAACCTGCCAAATGGATAGCTATCGCCTTCCATCCGGCCACTGAGACTATTTGAACAGACACAGGTACAGGCCAAAGCAGCCAATGGGCAGAATTAAGAGATGTTTGGCTAGTTGCCCATAATGAACCTTTACCTCTGGTGATCTGTACTGACAGCTCAGCTGTCTATCATGGACTGACTCTTTGGATTGCTACTTGGCACATTAACCAGTGAATGGTAATGCACCATCCACTATGGGGTCAGGCCATGTGGCAGGACTTAAGGGAAATAGGACACCAGAAGCAGGTGACAGTATATCATGTCACGGGCAAGCCCCTCTAGCCCATCCTGGGAATGATGAGGCAGATACGTTGGCAAATGTGCAATGGTTGGAGACTGCACCAGCACCTGTTCCATGCGGGACAGAAAACTATGTGGGCTACAGTTAAGGCTTGGAACTTGCCTGTGTCCTATGCAGAGGTACTTGCAGCCTGTGAGCAATGTGCAGTATGTTCCAAGGAGCCCCCTTGGAGACTACTGGTGTCACCTGGACATATCTAGAGGGGTCATGTTCTACTGCCAAATGGCAGATAGACATCATTGGACCCTTACCAAAGTCAGAAGGGTACCAGTATGCAGTCACATGTGTAAATACTGCCACTGGTCTGTTTGATGCTTACCCTACCCATAACCCTGACCAAAGTCATACAGGCTCTGGACCATCTGAGTGCTGCATATGGGCAACTGCTTGTCCTTGAAAGTGACAATGGTACCCACTTCACTGTTTCAACGGTGAGGCAATGGGCTCAAGAGCTGGAGGTACACTGGAAGTGCCATGTTCCCTACCACCCCCAGGCTGCTGGTATCATTGAGCGGTATAATGGACCCTTAAAGCAGGGACTGAGACAGGAGGGTGATGTTGGCTCCCTTACTGAATGGACACACTGCTTATGGACAGTACTCCGGATTTTGAATGAGAGACCTCGATGGGGGAGTCCAGCTCCAGTAGAGGCCCTGCTGCATCGGGCAGCTGTCTCCATTCAGTTGCAGATATGCACCAAGGACATTTTAGTCAAGCCAGGTTTTGGACAGCAGGGCAATGTGCTCTTGCCTACTCCAACAGCCCTTCTTATAGGCCAATGGCTTTGATGGACTTAGCCTCTCTAATGCTAATCTCAGGAACCAAGAGAGAGTAAGCTCGCAGTCTGCCCCACTTATAGTATAGAAATCTAAACCTTTAAGCCAATCTACAAATAATGAAGTCTCTGATACAAAGTCACTTATTGAGGCATAATGGGATTCCTCATAAGAGTGCACCACCCACATCATGCAACAGTCAAGGGTGTGGGGAAAAGCTTAGTCTTAAAACTAAGCCTCAGGCTAAAACGACCCTGCCTGATTATAGTCTGTCCCCCACACACAATTCAAACTATTAGCAAGCAAACATATATATCATATTTACAAACTTATTTGACCAACAAAATCACATTAACAAAATCTCTCTGTACGCCTAGCCCAAATTAATAAAAATGTTCTTTAAGCTTCCTAAAATATTAATATTAATTTTGTAGCTTATTGGTACCTTAAAATAGGGTAGTAGCTACAACCCAGTCCTATATCTTCTTTAATGAAAGCTATTGCCTGACCAGGTGGTGGTGCAGTAGATGGAGCGTCTGACTGGGATGCAGAGGACCCAGGTTCGAGACCCCGAGGTCACCAGCTTGAGTGCAGGCTCATCTGGTTTGAGGAAAAGCCCGCCAGCTTGAACCCAAGGTCGCTGGCTCCAGCAAGGGGTTACTCGGTCTGCTGAAGGCCTGCAGTCAAGGCACAAATGAGAAAGCAATCAATGAACAACTAAGGTGTTGCAATGCGCAATGAAAAACTAATAATTGATGCTTCTCATCTCTCTCCGTTCCTGTCTGTCTGTCCCTGTCTATCCCTCTCTCTGACTCACTCTCTGTCTCTGTAATAAATAAATAAATAAATAAATAAATAAATAAATATAAATAAATAAATAAAAGCTATTAAGGTAGACCTGCCCACTGTTCTTGTCCATATAGGTTAACATGCTTTTGAAATTTCAAGAGTGAGGTGTTAACCATCAAGAGAGCACATAATCTTGCTAACTATTCTACAACTCAACTCCCCCATACTTTCTCAATCTTCCTAATATGTCCTCCTAATTTCAAATATATAAGAACAATTGCAGAACTGTTATGCTCAGGAGCACCTCAGATCATCTTCCATAACTTATTTCATCAGTTGGGCTTAAATAAACTCTTATAAAAATTCAAGAGAAAAAAAGCATGTGTGACACTTTTTAGTTATTTTTTTTTGAAGGACTGATCTCAACATTTGTATAAATATCAGTCTCTACAAAACCTGAGCCTGCCCTGATGTGGGATCCAAGTGAACAGAGGTACCAGCTCTACCCCCCACTTACCCCAGACCCCTCACCTATTGCAGAGAAGACTGTCTTGTGCAAGCAAAGGGCTAAAGACAGCAGGACTTCCATGGTTGTGCCCCCACAACTCACATCACTGAGCAGTCTAGCAAATCTCAAGCTGGATTATAAAAGAGACAGAAGTAATAAGCATCGGCAAGAATGTTCAGAAAGGGAACCCTTTTAATGTAACTAGGAATGTAAAATGGGGCAGCCACTACATAGATCAGCAGGGCAGTTTCTCAAAAATAAAAACTACAGCTGCCATATGATCCAGCAATTCCACTCTCAGACATTTATTTTTAATAAATGAAATACTTGAAAAGACATATGCACCCCTATGTTCATAGAGACAGTATTTACAGTATCCAAGAGGTGGAAGCAACCCCAGAGTCAGTTGGTAAGTGAATGAGAGAAGAAAATGTGTTACACGTACAATGGAATACTATTCTGCCATTAAATAGAGGACATCCTGCCATTTATGACAGCATGGATGGGTCCTGAGGGCACTGCGCTAAGTGAAGTAAACTAAGCAGAGAAAGACAAATAGCATACCATCTCACTTAAATGTGAAAACACTTTTAAAAATTCAATTCATACATACAGAGAACAGATTAGTGGTTGCCAGAGGCAGAGGGTGGAAGGGTAGGCACAGTGGGTGAGGATGACCAAAGGTACAGACTTCCAGTTATAAAGTAATTAAATTATGAGCATGTAATGTACAACATGATGACTGTACTTAATAATAGTGAGTAGTCATACTATTAGCTACAATAATACAGGTAATATCACTGTGTTGTATATTTGAAAATTGCTAAGAGAGTATAAAGCTAAGAGAGAAAATTGCTAAAAGTTTTTATCACAAAAAAAACAACTGTGTAACTGTGGTGGTAGAGGTTAAGACATTGTGGTGAGCACTTGGCAATATGTGCGTATATTGAATCATTAATTTGGACACTTGAAAATAGCATAATATTATATATCAATTATATCTCAATAATACACATATATACTAAAAAGTAAAATAATAAGAAAACCCACTCAGGCTGCTGGTTTAGATCACCAGGATTAGATCAGAGTGGTCTAACTTTTTAGGCAGAGTTCCCTGTCTGTGCCCTTTCTGTTCCAACATCAGCCTAACAAATTTCTTACATTAAATCCCTGCTGCTGAAATACACAGTGAAATATTTCCATGTTCCTGATTGGCCCTTGACTGATTAAATCTCAAGGCTACAAGAGATGAAATAATTGAGTGTTTGAGTAATTTTAATTGCTTTCATGATAAAACTTTCAGCCAACTAAGAATACAGAAGAATTTCCCTAACGACGTAAGGGGGTGTCTTCAACGTACATTATACCTAATGCAGTAAAATCCTTGTCTAGAAAGGCAATAACCGCCTGACCGGGCATGGCGCAGTGGATAGAGCATCAAATTGGGATGCGGAAGACCCAGGTTTGAGACCCTGCGGTTGCCAGCTTGAGTGCAGGCTTATCTAGTTTGAGCAAAGCTCACCAGCTTGGACCCAAGGTCTCTAGCTCGAGCAAGGAGTCACTCCATCTGCAGCAGAACCACGGTCAAGGCACATATGAAGAAGCAATCAATGCAAAACTAAGGTGTCGCAACGAAAAACTAATGATTGATGCTTCTCATCTCTCTCCGTTCCTATCTGTCTGTCCCTATCTATCCCTCTCTCTGACTCTCTCTCTGTCACTGTAAAAAAATAAAATAAATAACAACAAAAAACCCCACATCAGTAGAAAGGCAATAACAGCAAGTAAACACTATAAAAATTGAAAGGAAAAAAGGCTATCTTACTTCATAAATTATTGCATATATAGAAAATTCCAACAGTAAGCACAAATATGTTTAGGGAAATAATAAGAGAGTTAGCAAGGTTGCTAGGGACAAAATCAAATTACAAAAATCAAAAGCATTCCTATACCACAGTAATACACAAAAATACGATGGTATGACGTCGCTGTGTCACATTTGGTGCCGATCTCACCGTCGTCAGGCCCTGGCTCAGGAGGCTGCCATAGAAACGCTGTGGCACATGGGCCCTGACCATCTTTGCTGGGCTTCAGGGAGAAAGTTGTTTACAGACATCAAGAAAATAAAAAAAGGATGTTATAAAAGAAACCCTTGACAATAGCATCAAAATTATGATACACTTGGAATACATCTATTTCAATGTGTATATAACAAAAAGGTAATATGTACTTCTTCAATGGAGGAAATTATAAATCTCTTTAGAAAGACTATAAAGATGTAAATAAATGTAAAATGTTCATGGATATAAAAACAATATTGTGTAAAAGTTTATTCCACCCACATTAATCTACAGAATTGTTTTTTTCAAGTGGGAGGCAGAGATAGGCTCCCACATGCAACCCAACAGAGATCCACCTGGCAAACCCCCTACCAGGCGATGCTCTGCCTGTCTGGGACACTGCTCTGTTGCTTGGCAACAGGGCTATTCCAGTGCCTGAGGTGAGGCCACAAAGCCATCCTCAGTGCCTGGGGCCAACATTGCTCAAACCATTATAACCATGGCTGTGGTAGGGTAGGAGAGAGGGAGGAGGAGGGGGGGAAGCATGTGGTCACTTCTCCTGTGTGCCTTGACCAGGAATTGAACCAGGGAATTCCACACGCAGGGCCAACACTCTACAGCTGAGCCAACTGGCCAGGGCCTAATCTACAGAATTGAATAATATGTCACCCTGTCTTCCAGTTGACTTTTTTTTTTTTTTGTATTTTTTTTTTTTCTGAAGCTGGAAATGGGGAGAGGCAGTCAGACAGACTCCCTCATGCGCCCGACCGGGATCCACCTGGCACGCCCACCAGGGGCGACGCTCTGCCCACCAGGGGGTGATGCTCTGCCCATCCTGGGTGTCGCTATGTTGCAACCAGAGCCACTCCAGCGCCTGAGGCAGAGGCCACAGAGCCATCCCCAGTGCCCGGGCAATCTTTGCTCCAATGGAGCCTTAGCTGTGGGAGGGGAAGAGAGAGACAGAGAGGAAGGAGAGGGGGAGGGGTGGAGAAGCAGATGGGCGCTTCTCCTGTGTGCCCTGGCCGGGAATCGAACCAGGGACTTCTGCATGCCAGGCCGATGCTCTACCACTGAGCCAACCGGCCAGGGCCTTCCAGTTGACTTTTGGGGAACTTGTTACCTCTATGGTAAAATTTATATTGAAGTAAATTTTTCTATATGCACCCTAGGCAATTATGAAGAAGAACATATGAGGACTGGCTCTGTAAAACTTCAAGACATATTAAAATATTATAGAAAACTAAATGGTGTTGTATTGATACAGGGTGCGACCACTAAACCACTAGGACAGAGTAGGGCACTTAGAAATACCATGGACTTAAGCCACAAGAAAGGTCATGCACTGAAGAGTGGGTAAGGCAGACAAGTGACAAAAAACAAAAGCCTTTTCAATAATTTGTGTGAGCGGCTAGAGATCTCCAAGCAGTTGCATGAGACTGCAGCCCAGCTCCTACGATGCACTAAAATCAAGTGCAGGGGGATTGAAGATATTTTTTTTGTTTTTGAGATACAAGACAATAGGGCTGTTAGAAGATATTACAGCAGGACCTCTCCATGAACTTAAAGTAGAGAAGGATTCCTGAACAAAACATACATGACAGTACTTATAAAGAGAAACACTGAAAATTTAGACTGTGTGAAAATTAAGGACTCTTCATAAAAGATGCCACAGGTAGTGCTCAGTTATCAGCCATCAAGTGAGAGAAGAACTTTACACCACACACAAGCATCAGAGTATCAATCTCCAGAAGACAGGAAGAATTTCCACAAATACATACAAAAGGAAATAAAGAGATATGGTCTCACTTGAGCAGGAACCTCATTAAAATAGCAACAACCAGCTGGTGAACACGTGAAAGTCAGCTCCATGTCATTAGCAACCAGAAAGGTGCCTGTTAAAACCACAATAAGGTCCTATTACACCAGCTCCAAGCGGACAAACATGAACGTGTCTGAGAAAACCCAGTGTTAGGAGAGTGTGGGCAGTGGTTGTTGACATGCAAACTGGTACCAGTGCTTCAGAGAAAACTGGCCTCGTCCACTAAAGTGAGGATGGCTACCCCACTCCCAGCAACTCCACCCCCCACTCTTCTGTCCTAGAGCGGTCCTGTCCCACGTGGGAGCCCCCTCCCCTGCAGGTGACCACATGACGGGTGGCTGTAGGATGTGGGCTGTAAGGGTACAAACGATAAGTTATAATGGCAAAATACTCGATTTTAGAGATTCAGTACAAGAAAAAGATGTAAACTATCTTCAGTATTCTGAGGCCAGTTCCACTGTGGATGAGGTGAGGAGTTTGAACCAAGCAATTCAAGTCAGTTCTGACACAACCTACCTGGAGATAGATCATCAGAGTCCACAGGTAAGGGCGCAGTTCTTAACCGGCCCCCCCACCAACCCCATGTCAGATGTCCGTCTCAAGTCCAGGTGTCCCCTGCGCTCTGGCCAGCCGCCTATAAATCAGAGGTTCCCGAGACCTCCTCCCTTTGGATGTGTGCATTTCCCAGAGCGGCTCACAGAACTCAGAGAGCAGGTCACTTCCTACATCACTGGTCTATTATAAAGGAATGTGGCTCAGGGACAGCCAGATGGAAGAGGTGAGAGGGCAGGTGTGGAGTAAGGGGCTGGGGCTTCCATGGCCTCTCTGAGGTCACCTCTCTCCCAGCACCTATCTGTGTTCCCCAGCCCAGAAACTCTCTGAACCCTCTCCTCCTGGGCTTTTATGGAGGTTTCATTACATACTCATGATTAATTACATCACTGGACATTGGTGATTGAGTCAACCCCATCCAGTCCTCTGTCCTGGTCCCCAGTGGCCTTCACACCACCTGACACTGGAGGCATCTCCCAAGCTGGAGGTGGCAGATGTGGCCCCAAGACAGCCCCACGCCACTGAGCCCATACTCCATCCTGTCTGTCAGCAGTGAGCAGCAGTCTCTATGGGAAGAGGAGAGAAACTTTCCAGCTCCAATCACAAGTACAGACAGAGGGCAGGGAAGGAGATTCCCCACAACCTGTACTAGGAAGACGGGCCTCAGGGGCAGAGGAGAGGCCAGGCTGACCCCTCTCAGAGCACAGGGCCCGTGCTCATGCACCTACACTAATGAGCTGGGAGAAGACACTGCAATTTTCACATTCAATAAACGTTAAGTATTCATCTCACAGAGGGTGTGTGTGTGTGTGTGTGTGTGTATGTGTATGTGTGTTTCAAATCTATATAAATAAAAATGTAAATGTTTGTTTGTTCAAAATCTTAAATCTCCAAAAGTTCTTCACCAATTGCTTTGAAATTTTGAACACCATTGCATTCGAATACGCACGTGTTTCTATCCCAAAATGACATAGCCGTAGCTTTTGAGTCATCTGGAATAGCTGCAACATTTCTACCAGGTCTAAGAACTGCTCAGTCCACTTTGAAATTGCCATTGAACATGCAATTCATTGAAACTCTCACGTGCAACATTTCCAAAGCATCAGCATGGGAAAAGTAATGCAGAAATGCAAACTTATTGTTTGGGATGAATGCACAATGGCGCACAAAATATCACTCGAGGCTCTTGATCTATCATTGCAAGATTTGCATGGAAACATCAGATCATTTGGAAATGCATTAATATTGCATGCAAGAGATTTCAGGCAAACATTATCTGTAATTTCTCAATCGACACCAGTGAATGAAATAAATGCTTGCCTGAAATACTCTACTTTGTGGTGACATGTAAAGATGTTAAAATTAACTACAAATATGTGTGTCCACCTGCAAAACGATTGATCAGCTGAGATATTCTCACATCAATTGCTGGAGATTGGGAACGGAAAGGTGCTGGTTGATCTGACCTCAGGATGCATTTCATTGTCTCATAACTTCTGCAATTTAGTCAAAAGAAGAATTGGTTGAAAAAGTATTCAAACCAATTAAAAGAATCATGATTGGCTGAGTGAACGACCTATTCTTGCAGCCAAGACATCTACAAACTTCACAATATTATTTAGTCTAACATTCAAAGCGAGGTAGTCACATACAAGTCCATTGACACTGTTGTGGAAGCAGATGAAGCAGTTAATTATCCAACAAAATTTTTGAATTCACTCAATCTACCAGGGATGCCACCGCATGTACTGCAATTGAAAATCGGTGTGCCAATTATCATGTTGCAAAATATCAACCAGCCAAAGCTTTGCAATGGCACACGGCTTGCAGTAAAAAATTAATGAGCAATGTCGTAGAAGCAACAATCTTAACAGCACCTTTCAAAGGTGAAGATGTCCTCATTCCTCGCATTCCTATGATTCCAATGGATATGCCACTTCAATTTTAGAGATTACAATTCCCAATTCGATTGGCATTTGCAATCACCATCAACAAAGTTCAGGGCCAATCTTTCAAATTGTGTGGTTTAGATCAGACACGGATTGCTTCTCACGTGGACAATTATATGTTGCGAGTTCTAGAGTTGACAAACCAGACAATCTGTATATCTGCACAGACAATAGAACAACAAAAAATATTGTATACCCACAAGCATTGTGAAATTAAACATATTAGAAATGTGCGCTTTCTCTTTTCTTTCTGTTCCATTTAACCAGACTGAGCCACAGCAACATGAACCTGGGTACAGCTAGTAAACTAATAATAAAATTATTTCTGGAGGTGAAATTCATGACATGAAATTTCTAGGCTATTTTGGATGTATAAACCTTGGAGCTGTTTCTCCCTACACCCACCCTCATCATTCTCTTCACTGCAGGCCTACTCCACTCCTCTGCCCCACCTGCCCTGTCCCTGTGGGAACCTGATTGGGGGTTCCTGACCAGATTAATGCACTGAGGCACCAAGCAGCAATCCTACATGCTGAAAGGTGCCCTTTTTCTAATTTAAATTTTATTTTGCAATTCCTGTTCATAGTCAGTGTGACTTTATATTAGTGTCAGGCATACAGCATGGTGGTTAGACAGTCACATACTTTACACAGTGAGCCCCTTACATTTCCAGTGCCCGCCGGACACCATGCACAGTTATTACAGTAGTATTGTCTCTGTTCCCTGTGCTACACTTTACATCCCTGTGACTATTCCGAAGGCTATTTCTTTAGTTGAACTTCTCAACAGAGATCTGATTCATTCAAATCCTGGATGTAAACCACGGTGAAGTCTGCCCTCTGCTGAACACGGTGTTGTCAGCATTTTATGTTCTGGGATGCATCTCACAGGAGACCCTTTCCTGTGAGAAACAAACACACTTGGGTCCCTACTCTGACCTCTGAGAGATGTGAGTCCTCGGCGAGCAGGGGAGTTGGTCCTTCAGGAGCTAAACTTTACTTGGATTCTGTTTTTACATTTTGGGTCTAGAGTCAGTGCTGCCCTCTAGAGGAGAGGCATAAACTCACTGCTCACATTCAGTACAGGTTTGGCCCATAGCCATTGGCTTAAACACCGTCAGTCTCAGAATTCTAAAAAATTGGCTCAAGAAACTGCACTAGATACTAAAATGTAAAATGAATTTTTATTTAGTATTACTTAATAATAATTACATGTTGGGATGTTTTATAGTACTCTTCACAAGGTACACATCTTTGAACCAGAACAGAAGACCTGAGCACCTGACACTGCTACGTGGATGTCTGCACTGACAGGGCAGTTTGAGGGACCAGAAACTCAGGTGTCAGCCAGGTACCTTCTGGGCAATGGGAGGATAAAGCCCAGGTAAAGTTCCATCCTGAGCCTGGGAATAGAGAGGGAGGATCAGAGGGTGGGTGGGCAGGACCAGCACAGAGAGAGGACAAGTCCAGTGGGAGAGGCACAGGCAGAAACAAGGGGTCGTCAGTGGGTGGGTTTTACTTGTTTTCTGTTGTGTCTTATGAGGGTTTCACACCTTAATCAGCTTTGAGGCCAAGGAGAGACAGCTCCACCCAGGGGGACCCAGTTCCCAGAGACAGCTAAGACCTCTGCCAGGAACAGCCTTTCAGAGGCAAACCAACCCACCCTGAGCCCATGGTCCCCAGCCACCCCACCTGCCCTAAATCTCCCAGGACCTGGGACCAGACACACGGAGACCTCCCTACAGGCCCGAACTCCAGACTTATTCATCCCAGCTGATCCTAAATGCTCACTGTGCCTTCTCTTGTATTTCCCATGGAAACCCCAATAAAGGCTCTGGCTGGGCTCCCCAAACCTGCATCTGCTTCCGGAGGAACCTGGTGCTTCCCCGAGGCCCTTGTCTGGTGTGGTGAGTACTCCTCCTGCTGCAGGAATGCAGGATGTGACTCCCGGAGGACAAAAGACACTGGACAACTTACTGAAGGAAAGGGGATTTATTTAGCGGCAGAACAACGTGACCTAATAGGCTTCAACACACAAGCTTCCCAAGGTCAGATTTCTTACATCTTCTATACCCTTTCAGTGTTCAGGCACAGGGTGCATGATTCCTTTGTCTGTAGCATAGGTAACCCTTGTTTCTCAAGAGGGAGGAGGGAGGAGGGGAGTTTAGGGCCATTTCTCTTAACTATTTACCAATCCTGTTTTTCTTGGTTTGTGCTGCAAGTTGTTCCAGGAAGCCAGTAGGGGAATTATAATTAAACTGCCTGACCCAGTCATTTCTACAGGCTTTCTCCCTCCTCACTCTCAGAAAATAAAAGTAATAAATGTCATCTTTCAATTACTCTCTTTGTCATCACTCTGTCTCTTCCACAACTTAAAATACCTGGGGTACAATTGAGACAGGTGAGTCAGGGGTTTCTAGGGAGAAGGTGACATTGATGTCCCAGGACTGTCTCTCTAAACTCAGTGTCTGCACCTTCTCCCCATTTTAAAAGAAGGACCGATCAGTCAGGATGTTGGCCTGGTTGTATGGGGGCCTCCACACCTGCAGAGACAATGGGGTCTAAGTTCAGTGACTTGCCCAATTTAGCTCTATCTCCCAGCAGGGCTGGGCAGCCCAGCTCCACCTGGAACTAAGGGCCAATCACTGAACTTCCCTGTAGAGAGGGACAGACCTGCTCACCTGGAGTAGTAGAGCCAGGTGAGGCCATAGGTGAGGAGGAAGCCAGCCCCCATGAGGGCCCCTCTGATCAGGGTGAGGACCAGGGGCCAGGACCCCTGCTGCTCCTCAGTCACACAGCTGCGGGGAGGGGGGCTTCCTGGGGAGGAGCAGGGGGGTGATGTTGTATCCCCAGGTCTCAGTCCCACCCACAGCCCCAACACCTGACCAGGCAGCCTGCCCCCAGCACCCTTCCTGCAACTCACGCTGCACAGAGAGATTGAATTCATCTCTAGACATTGTACTTCATGACACTTATTATGGTAACCCATTTTCACAACGTTTTATCCATAGGAGCAGTATTTGCCATTATGGGTGGATTTGTCCACTGACATGCTGGGAGCCCAGCAGATGCTGAGCATGAAATGTGAACTCTCCTCCATCTGCAGCCCCTAGTGGGGCAGCTCCACGACCCCAGTGCTGAGGGCTGGGAGGGGCCCAGGGCCTTTCCCTCCTGGGACCAGGTCAGCATGAGACCACCCACTACAAGACTCAGTCTCTTCTCTCCCCACCTTCTGCAGAACCCACGGTAGGTTCTGTTCCTGCAGGAGATGAAGGGCCCTGTCCTAGCAATCACCCCGTCCAGGCCCGGCTCCTCCCCCAGCTCCAACTTCTCTGTGACCCACACTTTTGTCCCTAAGCCTCTGCCTCCATTAGACCCCTGGCCTGGCAGCAGCAGGACAACTGCGCTTTGGGCCCCGTGAACATTGCTGGCATTGCACGTGAGACTGAGGCCAGGCTGAGCTCCTGGCTGAGCTCAGGGAGCTGTTGGCCCAGGGCCCCGCTGAGCGGGAGGTGACCCTGCAGGAGGCATTGCTGTGGTTCCCCTCCAGCAGCCCCGCCCCCAGCCGCCAGCGCAGGGAGGGGGCCGGCTGAGCTCGGGAGGAGCAGCTGCAGTGCAGACCGTCCTCCTCCCAGGAGCAGGAGGGGCCCAGCAGCTGCGGGGAGACTGTCGGGAGGGAGGAGCAGGGTCAGCAGGGTCTCTAATCTAATCTCCCTAAGACCCAGGGAATCTATCTTCAGAGGTCACACACTCACGGACTACTGAGAGGCTGAGAGAGAGAGTCTGGGAGCCCAGCGGGTGCCGAGCCCGGCAGGAGAACTCCCCTTTTTCAGCAGTCCCCACACGAGGCAGCTCCAGAGTCGCTGTGCTGGAGATGAGCGTGGGGGTGGCGTTCAGGTCTGGGGACCCCCGGAACCAGCTCAGCTCTGCAGGGGGGTTGCTGTCGGCCTCACACAGCAGCCACAGGGCCTCGCCCTCCAGAATGGTCAGGGAGGAGGTGTTTTGCAGAATCTTCAGGGCTTTGGGGAGAGAAGTTCAAAGAGAGAGGGAGAGATGGAGAGGGGTGTGTATGGAAAGGGGCTATAGGCTCCTAGCCACAGAGGTAAGGGTGGGAGGCTGATGATTTTCATCCTTGCCCTTCCCACATCTGATCACATTCAAACTCTGAATGTCCTCTGCTGCATGGTACCCAGGGGAATGGTCACTCCAGATGGGGTAAGGTTATTCCTACCTGTGACATTTCTGAAGGAGATGCGTATGGTGAGGTTCCGGGGGGCATCTGGGACAGAAAGACATGGCCCCTCTTCAGAGGGGAGGAGTGGATGGAAGTCACCCTGAACCAAAGGAGGGCGGTGGGAACAGGGAAGGTGGGATTTCGGTCCTGCTGGCCCATCCCCCCCCCCCATGCTTATATCCATATGCAAGAGTTCTCAGGTTAACTCAGCCACCTCTACACACACACACACACACACACACCAGTCCCACCAGTCCCAATAGCCCGGGACCACCCACCATCCTCTCAACACTCACAAGACACATTGAGTTGGACGGTTCTCCGCGTGGTCACCAAAGTTGCTACCAGTGTCACCAGACAAGTGACTTTGGTGCCATGGTCCTGGGGCCTCGGGGTGAAGGTGAGCACTGAGGAGTGGAGGGTCTGAGGGTTCAGTGAGTCAAGAGCATCCCCCACCCAGGAGAAGGTGAGAGGGCTTCCCCCTTCGCAGGCCCCTGGCAGACTGCAGGTCAGCTGTGCGGGGCGGCCAGCCTCCAGAGGCTCCAGAATATGAATGTCGGGTTTCTCTGTCAGGGCTGAGGAAGATAGAGGGAGTTGCCTGGGGCTGAGGAAGATAGAGGGAGTTGCCTGGGGTCCAGGGATTGGGGACCGAGAGTATGACCCTGAGTGTTTCCTCTGCCTCAGGGCCACAGCTGCTCTGGGTCCTCACTGTTTTCCGCCCACCCTGAGCCCAAGACCTGGATCAGGAAGTGTCTTGGTGTCCTGTTCCTGTTCTAGAACACAGTCCCACATCCCTGGGTCTTTTCCTGGGCCCTGTCATACCTGTCACCTGCACACTCAGCATGCTTTTGTGGTAACTATATTGCACATGTGTCTCCACTCGGAAGAAGTAGGTTCCTGAGTCACTGGTCCTGGCGTCTCTGATGCTCAGGGAACAGTTGTTCGTCCTGGGATCCGCGAGGAATAATCGGTTCTGGAACTCTTTCTTCGCTGGTTTATTTGGGTCGTTAGTGGCCACAGGAGAAGCAGTTTTTGGGTCGGCCCCTTTCTCATACCAGGAGGTAAGTATACTTTGGGAAGGAGTCGAACTCCCAGGGTAGGAGAAGGAGCAGGGCACATGGATGCACAGACCCTCCTGCACCCTCACCGATCTGTGCACTCGGATCCAATAGCCTGCCAGCTCCTGCAGGGACCCTGGGGGGACACAAGGTCTCAGCTGCAGCTCCGCCCCACCCCCACTTGCCCAGCCTCCCTTCCTCAGGGCACTCACCCCCCCTCAGCAGCAGCAGCAGCAGCAGCAGCAGCAGCAGAGGCACCATGTCTGCATGTGACAAGGCAAAGCTGGTCAAAGTCCCTGTGTCAGGGAAGGAACTGCCTAGCTGTGGGGAGGGGACCATTTACTCTGACAGGAAGTCATGGGCAAGAGAGCTGTGGCCAGGCCTGGAAGGGGAACTTCAGCTCCACAGGTTGGGGGTGTGGGTGGGGCTGAGGAATCATCCTGGCTCTCCTCCCTGCCCCCTGACCCTGCAGGCAGATAATGGAGACCTCACAGGAACTGCTGAGTCCACAGCCATCAAATGAGAAAATAATTTTACAGCTCATCCAAGCATCACAGTATCAGTCTCCAGAATATAGAATTTCTACAGACACACAGAAAAACAAATACAAAAAAATTGGCTCACGAGGAAGGTGCTCTTTAAAACCACAATAAGATACTACTACAGTGCCTCCAAGTGGACAAACATGAACGTATCTGAAAACACACAGTGTTAGGAGAGTGTGGGCAGTGGTTCTGGAATGTAAAATGGTACCAGTGCTTCAGAGAAAACTGGCCTCATCCACTAAAGTGAGGACAGGTACCCCACACCCAGCAACTCCCCCCCACACTTCTGTCCGGGGGCAGCATGGTCCCACTTGGGAGCCATCACCACCCAGAGCAGGCGACTTTTATTTTATTTTATATTATTTTTATTTTTATTATTTTTATTTTTCTGAAGTGAGAAGCAGGAAGGCAGAAAGACAGATTCCTATATGCGCCCAACAGAAATCCACTCGGCCTGCCTGCCAGGGGGCAATGCTCTGTTGCAACCAGAGTCATTCTAGTGCCTGAGGGGGAGGCCATGGAGCCATCCTCAGTGCCTGGGCCAACTTTGCTGCAGTGGAGCCTTGGCTGCAGGAGGGGAAGAGAGAGACAGAGAGGAAGGAAAGGAGGAAGGTTGGAAAGGCACATAGGCGCCTCTCCTGTGTCCCCTGGTTGGGAATCAAACCTGGGACTTCCAAATGCCGGGCTGATGCTCTACCACTTAGCCAACCAGCAGGAAGGCAGGTGACTTTTAATAGGGGGGCTGTGCCTGACCAGGTGGTGACGCAGTAGATAGAGCGTCAGACTGAAATGCGGATGACCCAGGTTCGAGCCCTGAGGTCGCCAGCTTGAGTGCGGGCTCATCTGGCTTGAGCAAAAGCTCACCAGCTTGGACCCAAGGTCACTGGCTCGAGCAAGGGGTTACTTGGTCTGCTGAAGGCCTACGGTCAAGGCACATATGAGAAGGTAATCAATGAACAACTAATGTGTCAAAACGAAAAAATGATGATTGATGTTTCTCATCTCCCTCTTTCTGACTCTATCTCTGTCCCTGTATAAAAATAAAATAAATTTTAAAAAATTAAATAAAATAAAAAAATTAAAAGGGTGGCTGTAAGGATTTGGGTTATGAGGGGCTAGATGATAGTTTATGAAGATATAAAACACCCACTTTGAAGACTCACTACAAGAAAATGAATATAAACTATTTTGTATTCTGAGACCAGCTCCATTGGCAGTGAGGATAGTGAGTTTCTCCCACACAAACAAGCAGTTCAACTGAATTCTAACACAACCTTCATGGACACAGCATCAGATTCCACAGGTTGAGAGTTCAGGTCCTAACCTGACCCCAAATGACATCAGATGTCGTCACAAATTCAGGCTGCCACCCATGTTTCTGACCAGCAGGCTATAATCAGAAGTTCCTAAGACCTCCTCCCCTTTGGATGTGTTCATTTCCCAGAGCGGCTCACAGAACTCAGAGAACAGGTCACTTCCTACATCACTGGTCTATTATAAAGAATGTGGCTCAGGGACAGCCAGATGGAAGAGGTGAGAGGGCAGGTGTGGAGTAAGGGGCTGGGGCTTCCACGGCCTCTCTGAGGTCACCTCTCTCCCAGCACCTACCTGTGTTCCCTAACCCGGAAGCTCTCAGACCCTGGTCCTTTTGGGTTTTATGGAGGCTGCTTTGCCTAGTCATGATTAATTACATCACTGAACATTGGTGATTGAGTCAACCCTAGCCAGTGCTGTGTCCCTGTCCCCAGGGGCCTTTATACCCCATAACACTGGAGGCATCTCCCAAGCTGGAGGTGGCAGATGTGGCCCCAAGACAGCCCCACCCCCCAGAGCCCATACTGCGTCCTGTCTGTCAGCAGTGAGAAACAGCTGGGGTGGACAGAGGAGAAAAAGTTGCCACGAAAAGCCACAGGTACAGACAGAGGGCAGGGAAGGAGATTCCCCACAACCTGTACCAGGAAGACGGGGCTCAGGGGCAGAGGAGAGGCCAGGCTGACCCCCTCAGAGTACAGGGCCCGTCCTCATGCACCCACACTACTGAGCTGGGGGAAGACGCTGCCATTTTCACACTCAAGAAGGGCCACAGAATTTATCTCAGAGAGGTTTTGTGTGTGTGTGTGTGTGTGTGTGTGTGTGTGTGTGTGTGTGTATGAGAGAGAGAGAGAGAGAGAGAGAGAGAGAGAGAGAGATTTTCCAAATATTTAAATAAAAATTATTTTTCATGGTGAAATTCATAACAATCACCATGAAAATTTGGATGTGTAATCCAGGCACTGTTTCTTCCTACAACACCCCCTATATTCTCTTCATCGCAGGCCTACTCCACTCCTCTACCTCACCTGCCCTGTCCCTGTGGGACTTGACTGGGGGTTCCTGAACAGAGTAATGCACTGAGGCACCAAGCAGCAATCCAACAGTCTGAAGGTTGCCCTTTTTCTAATTTAAATTTTATTTTGCAATTCCTGTTCACACTCGTGTGACTTTATATTATATATTAGTGTCAGGCACACATCATGGTGGTTAGATAGTCACATACTTTACACAGTGAGCCCCTTACATTTCCAGTGCCCGCCGGACACCATGCACAGTTATTACAGTAGTATTGTCTCTGTTCCCTGTGCTGCACTTTACATCCCTGTGACTATTCCGAAGGCTATTTCTTTAGTTGAACTTCTCAACAGAGATCTGATTCATTCAAATCCTGGATGTAAACCACGGTGAAGTCTGCCCTCTGCTGAACACGGTGTCGTCAGCATTTTATGTTCCAGGATGCATCTCACAGGAGACCCTTTCCTGTGAGAAACAAACATACTTGGGTCCCTACTCTGACCTCTGAGAGATGTGAGTCCTCAGCAAGCAGGGGAGTTGGTCCTTCAGGAGCTAAACTTTACTTGGATTCTGTTTTTACATTTTGGGTCTAGAGTCAGTGCTGCCCTCTAGAGGAGAGGCATAAACTCACTGCTCACATTCAGTACAGGTTTGGCCCATAGCCATTGGCTTAAACACCGTCAGTCTCAGAATTCTAAAAAATTGGCTCAAGAAACTGCACTAGATACTAAAATGTAAAATGAATTTTTATTTAGTATTACTTAATAGTAATTACATGTTGGGATGTTTTATAGTACTCTTCACAAGGTACACATCTTTGAACCAGAACAGAAGACCTGAGCACCTGACACTGCTACGTGGATGTCTGCACTGACAGGGCAGTTTGAGGGACCAGAAACTCAGGTGTCAGCCAGGTACCTTCTGGGCAATGGGAGGATAAAGCCCAGGTAAAGTTCCATCCTGAGCCTGGGAATAGAGAGGGAGGATCAGAGGGTGGGTAGGCAGGACCAGCTCAGAGAGAGGACAAGTCCAATGGGAGAGGCACAGGCAGAAACAAGGGGTCGTCAGTGGGTGGGTTTTACTTGTTTTCTGTTGTGTCTTATGAGGCTTTCACACCTTAATCAGCTTTCAGGCCAAGGAGAGACAGCTCCACCCAGGGGGACCCAGCTCCCAGAGACAGTCAAGACCTCTGCCAGGAACAGCCTTTCAGAGGCAAACCAACCCACCCTGAGCCCATGGTCCCCAGCCACCCTGCCTGCCCTAAATCTCCCAGGACCTGGGACCAGACACACAGAGACCTCCCCACAGGCCCGAACCCCAGATTTATTCATCCCAGCTGATCCTGAACACTCACACTCCCTTCTCTTGTATTTCCCATGGAAACCCCAATAAAGGTTCTGGCTGGGCTCCCCAAACCTGCATCTGCTTCCGGAGGAACCTGGTGCTTCCCCGAGGCCTTTGTCTGGTGTGGTGAGTACTCCTCCTGCTGCAGGAATGCAGGATGTGACTCCCGGAGGACAAAAGACACTAGACAACTTACTGAAGAAAAGGGGATTTATTTAGCGGCAGAACAACGTGACCTAATAGGCTTCAACACACAAGCTTCCCAAGGTCAGACTTCTTACATCTTATACACCCTTTCAGTGTTCATGCACAGGGTGCATGATTCCTTTGTCTGTAGCATAGGTAACCCTCGTTTCTCAGGAGGGGGGAGGGGAGTTTAGGACCATTTTTTTTAACTATTTACAAATTCTGTTTTTCTTGCTTTGTGCTGCAAGTTGTTCCAGGAAGCCAGTAGGGGAATTATAATAAAACTGCCTGACCCAGTCATTCCTACAGGCTTTCTCCCTCCTCACTCTCAGAAAATAAAAGTAATAAATATCGTCTTTCAATTACTCTCTTTGTCATCACTCTGTCTCTTCCACAACTTAAAATACCTGGGGTACAATTGAGACAGGTGAGTCAGGGGTTTCTAGGGAGAAGGTGACATTGATGTCCCAGGACTGTCTCTCTAAACTCAGTGTCTGCACCTTCTCCCCATTTTAAAAGAAGGACCGATCAGTCAGGATGTTGGCCTGGTTGTATGGGGGTCTCCACACCTGCAGAGACAACGGGGTCTAAGTTCAGTGACTTGCCCAATTTAGCTCTATCTCCCAGCAGGGCTGGGCAGCCCAGCTCCACCTGGAACTAAGGGCCAATCACTGAACTTCCCTGTAGAGAGGGACAGACCTGCTCACCTGGTGTAGTAGAGCCAGGTGAGGCCATAGGTGAGGAGGAAGCCAGCCCCCATGAGGGCCCCTCTGATCAGGGTGAGGACCAGGGGCCAGGAGCCCCGCTGCTCCTCAGTCACACAGCTGCGGGGAGGGGGGCTTCCTGGGGAGGAGCAGGGGGGTGATGTTGTATCCCCAGGTCTCAGTCCCACCCACAGCCCCAACACCTGACTAGGCAGCCTGCCCCCAGCACCCTTCCTGCAACTCACTCTGCACAGAGAGGTTGAAGGAAACATGCGGGGAGCCCAGCAGGTGCTGACCCTGGCAGGTGAACTCCCCTCCATCTGCAGCTCCTAGTGGGGCAGCTCCAGGACCCCAGTGCTGAGGGCTGGGAGGGGCTTAGGGCCTTCCCTCCTGGAACCACCCAGTACAAGACTCATTCTCTTCTCACTCCACCTTCTTGCAGAACCTGCTGTAGGTTCAGTTCCTACAGCAGATGGAAGACCCTGTCCTAGCAATCACCCCTGTCAAAGCCTGGCTCCTCTCCCCGCTCCATCTTCTCTGTGACCCACACTTTTGTCCCTAAAACTCTGCCTCCATTAGAGCCCCTGACCTGGCAGCAGCAGGACAGCGACGCTCTGGGCCCCGTGGACATTGCTGGCCTCGCAGCTGAGTCTGAGGCCAGTGCTGAGCTCCTGACTGAGGCTCAGGGAGCTGTTGGCCCAGGGCCCCGCTGAGCTGGAGGTGACCCTGCAGGAGGCATTGCTGTGGTTCCCCTCCAGCAGCACCGCCCCCAGCCGCCAGTGTAGGGAGGGGGCCGACTGGGTTCCAGAGGAGCAGCTGCAGTGCAGACCCTGGTCCTCCCAGGAGCAGGAGGGGCCCAGCAGCTGTGGGGAGACATTGGAGAGGGAGGAGCAGGGTCAGCTGTGTCTCTATACTAATCTCGCTAAGACCCAGGAAATCTAACTTCAGAGGTCACTCACTCACTGACCACAGAGAGGCTGAGAGACCACCAGACAAGTGACTTTGGTGCCGTGGTCCTGGGGCCTCGGGGTGAAGGTGAGCACTGAGGAGTTGAGGGTCTGAGGGTTCAGTGAGTCAAGAGCATCCCCCTCCCAGGAGAAGGTGAGAGGGCTTCCCCCTTCGCAGGCCCCTGGCAGGCTGCAGGTCAGCTGTGCGGGGCAGCCGGCCTCCAGAGGCTCCGGAATATAAATGTCGGGTTTCTCTGTCAGGGCTGAGGAGGAGAGAGGGAGTTGCCTGGGGTCCAGGGCTTGGGGACCGAGAGTGTGACCCTGAGTGGTTCCTCTGCCTCAGGGCCACAGCTGCTCTGGGTCCTCACTGTTTTCCGCCCACCCTGAGCCCAAGACCTGGATCAGGAAGTGTCCTGGTGTCCAGTTCCTGTTCTAGAACACAGTCCCACATCCCTGGGTCTTTTCCTGGGCCCTGTCATACCTGTCATCTGCACATTCAGCATCTTATCCTTGTAACCATATTGCACATGTGTCTCCACTCGGAAGAAGTAGGTTCCTGAGTCACTGGTCCTGGCGTCTCTGATGCTCAGGGAACAGTTGTTGGTCCCGGGGTCCGCGAGGAGGAATCGGTTCTGGAACTCTTTCTTCACTGGTTTCGTTGGGATGTTTGTGGCCACAGGATCATCATTATTTGTGTTGGCCCCTTTCTTATACCAGTAGGTATAGAGTGTATGTTGGGAAGGAGACGAACTCCCATGGTAGGAGAAGGAGCAGGGCACGTGGATGCACAGACACTTTGCACCTTCACAGATCTCTGCACTCTAAGCTTATAGCCTGGCAGCTCCTGCAGGGACCCTGGGGGGATACAAGGTCTCAGCTGCAGCTCCACCCCACCCCCACTTGCCCAGCTTCCCTTCCTCAGGGCAATCACCCCCCCCACACACACAGCAGCAGCAGCAGCAGGGGCACCATGTCTGCATCTGACAGGACAGAGCTCCCTCAGGTCCCTGTGTGGGAGGGAAATTCTGAGGTGTGGGATGAGGCTGAGGGCACTCTAACAGGAAGACAGAGCTGGGGCCAGTCCTGGGAGGGGAACTAGGGCTCTACAGGCCACATAGGATAGCAGGGAGGTTGAGGAACCATCTGACTCACCTCCCCAAAAAACTCCAGCCTGCCGGCGGACATACCAAGGCCCCCAGGGGTGGAGAGGCTTGTCCAGATGTGAATCTGAAAGTGGTCCCCTTACAGATGATGTTTAGGTCAAAAGAGTGGTCACTCATTGTGGTCAGAGCTGATCCTGGTGACTTGGGGGGAACCCATCCTTCAGCTGAAACCATTGGATATTCGGAGAAAGTATAGTTTTGAATTTTTTTAGACCGCTCAAGAGCTATAAGAGAGTAAGGAATTTAGACCCTACTCCCGTGGAGGGTGGAGCCCAGGGGGAATGTTGAGCATTAAAGCCACTTCCTCTGAGGGATTTGGGGGATGTGGATGCACCGCTGTTGCCTGTCAAGGGTCTGAAGGTCTGTGGGACAGTGCTTGTGCTCGGGCCCCCTTGAAATGGGACGTGTGAAGACAGATTATGCCTAATTGAGCGGGGACACCGAAGGCTGGACCACAGCACAGCTGCACATTTACTGCCATAAAGCCCAAGAAACTTCATCTTCAGGGCCCTCACGGGCTTGGTCCCTTTTCAAAGCCCCAGCAAGGGCTCCAGGGATGTGTGGGAATCAGCTGCAATCCTGCTGCTCTTTTATGAAAGAAAGAAACTTCATGAGCTTTTCTCCAAACTTGTCAATGACTTGAAACAGTTCAGACCTCCAGTGACAAGTTGTGTGATTGAAAGAAAGTTTTGGGTTGAAGAGGTTACCAGGGGAGGGGGTGTGGGGGAGATATAGGAGGGGAGTAGAGGGGGACAAATATATGGTGACAGAACATGATTTGACTTTGGGTGATGGGTGTACAACATAATCAACTGTTCAAATGCTACAGAAACGTTTACCTAAAACCTATGTACTCTTATTGATCAATGCCACCCTGTTAAATTTAATTTTCTAAATAAAATTTAAAAAAGAGAAAGTTTCATAAACTATGCAGGAGAAAAAGACATGTCAATAAACTGTGCCAAAGGAAATATTAAATTCTTGATCTATTCTTTATATTATATAAATATAATATTATTAAAACAACCAATGGCATGTATTGATATAATATTAACATTTATTCGTAATGGACATAATTATTCTCTTATATGACATAACTATTCTCTTATAAGGAGGCAATGAAAGAACATCAGTCATCACTGTGGGACCGTGTGCTGTGCAGGTGCCAGACAGGGGTGCCACACGGCCAGCAACATAGTCTGTACTTTCTCTGAATTGTCTTATATTTAGGGTTTCAATATTTTAGCTTTAGTGACTTGACACGATGTATTTTTTAATTTCAGAAAAATTCATGTGTGCCACAATTTTTTAAACAGTGATCTCAACATTTGTATAAATATCAGGCTCCAGAAAAACCTGGGTCTGTTCCTGCCACAGGGAGCAGGTGAGTATGGGAACCCAGCTCCGCCCCCACCCACCCCGGACTCCTAACATACTGCACAGAAGATCGTGTTGTGCAAGCAAAGGACTCAAGAAAGCAGATTTCTATGGTCGTGTCCCCACAACTCATATCACTGAGCAGTCTAGTACATCTCCAGTTGGGGTTATAAAGATGACAAAAAATAATAAGTGTTGGCAAGAACTTTTAGAGAGGGGAACCTTCTTGCACTGGTTGTGGGAACAAAAACTGGTGCAACCACTATGTAAGTCAGTAAGGCACTTCCTCACAAACTAAAAAGAGAACTCTAGCTGGAGAGTTCGGTTGGTTAGAGCATTGTCCCAAAGCGCAAAGGTTGCTGCTTCAACGCCGGGTCAGAGCACATCCAGGAACAGCTAGATGTTCCTGTGTCTCTCTCTCCCGTCCTCTCTCGCTGAAATCAATAAACAAAAGTTTAAAACATTATATAAAAAATAGAGCTTCCATATGATCCAGCAATTCCACTTCTGGGTACTTATTTGGAAGAAATGAAAACATTAACTTGAAAAAATTAAATTGAAAAGACATGCGCCCCTGTGTTCACAGCAGCATTATTTACAATAGCCAACATGTGGAAGCAACCTAGATGTCTATCGATAAATGAATGGAAGAAAAAAAAATGTTGTGTAAATGCAATGGAATATTATTGTGCCATTAAAAGAAAAATAATAATACCACTATTAAGGAGAACTTGGATAGACCATGAAGGTATTTTGGTCAGAGAAGTAAACTTAAGAAAGACAAATACCATATGAGCTCACATGCATTTGGAAACTTAAAAAACAATCGAATTCACAGATACAGAGAAGGGACTGGTGGTGACCAGAGGCAGCGGATGAGGGGTGGGCAAAGTGGGCGAGGGTGGCCAAATGCACAAACCTTCAGTTCCAAGTAATTAAATCATGTGGGCGTAATGTACAGCATGGTGACTGTAGTTAATAATAATGAGTATTAATACCATTAACTATAAAGAGATAGTTAATAATACCGTGTTGCATATTTGAAAATTCCTAAGTGGGTATATTGCTAGAAGAAAATTGTTAAAAGTTCTCATGACAACAAAAACATGTTCAACTGTACATAGTGATTAATGTTAAGAAGACATATTCTGGTGAGTTCTTCACAATATGTACCTATGTTGAAACATTATGTTGGACACCTGAAACCAGCGTAGTGTTATATGTCAATTATATCCCAATAATTTATATATGCACTAAAAAACAAACAAACAAAAAAACAAAACAGAATTCAGGCTGGTATTTGAATAAGCTTATCATGCTGTCAGACTTCCAGGGAGAGTTCCCTCTTTGCTCCATTTGTGTTCCAACATCAGCATAACAAACTCCTTAAGTTAAATGCCCGCTGCTGAAATACACAGTGGGGCTTCTGTGTTCTGATTGGCCCTTGACTGAATAAATTTCAAAAGATAAAACAGGCCCTGGCCAGTTGGCTCAGTGGTAGAGCGTTGGCCTGGCGTGCAAGGGGTCCCGGGTTCGATTCCCGGCCAGGGCACACAGGAGAAGCGCCCATCTGCTTCTCCACCCCTCCCCCTCTCCTTCCTCTCTGTCTCTCTCTTCCCCTCCCGCAGCGAGGCTCCATTGGAGCAAAAATGGCCTAGGCGCTGGGGATGGCTCCTTGGGCTCTGCCCCAGGCGCTAGAGTGGCTCTGGTTGAGACAGAGCGACGCCCAGGAGGGGCAGAGCATCGCCCCCTGGTGGGCGTGCCGGGTGGATTCCGGTCGAGCGCATGCGGGAGTCTGACTGTCTCTCCCTGTTTCCAGCTTCGGAAAAATACAAAAAAAAAAAAAAAGATAAAACAATGACCATTTAGGGTGATTTCCAATGCCTTCATGATAAACCTCTCAGCCGACTAGAAATACAGAATTCTTTTAATGAGGGAGGGAGAGTCTTCAGTAAACATCATACCTAATACAATAACGTCGGGTCTTAGTCTAGAAAAGCAATAGCAATAGGTAAACACTATGAAAATTGAAAAGAAAACAAAGCTCTTTTTCTTCATAAAGGACTGCATTATAGAAAAAATTCACAAGTACCAGTATATATACATACATTTAGGAGCTTATTAAGAGAGTCAGCAAGGTTGCTAGAGATAAAATCAAATTACAAAAATCAAATGCATTGTAATATCACAGTAATATATAAAGCATATGCCATTGGCAATAGCCTCAAAAATTATGATACACCTGGATTATATCTCTTTAGAGATGTCCGGGACAGCTCTCACTGGATGGCTCAGTAGGTAGGGCACTGTCCTGGTCACCAAGCTGCTCTGAGGTTGCAGGTACAACCCCCATCAGGATGCAAATGAGAAGCAACCAGTGAGTGCACAACTAAATGGAACAACTAAGTAGCACAACGAATGGCCTCTCTCTTTCTCCCCCTTCCTGTCTCTCTCTCTTCAATGGGAAAAAAAATTTTAAATAAAAAATACAGATGTACATGACAAAATATAATATGCACTTTCTCAATGGAGGAAAATCTGTCTGGAAGGACATTAAAGATGTAAATAAATAGAAAAAAATTGTATGTTCATGGATATGAAAGCGCTATTGTGTAAAAGTCTCTTCCACCCAAATTAATCTTCTGAACTAAAGCAATACGTCACCCAATCTCCCAGTTGATTTTAGGAAAATTTGGTACTGCTATTGTGAAAATATATTGAAGTAAATATTTCCAAACACAGCCAAGCCAATTGTGAAGAAGAACAATATATGAGGATGGGCTCTGTAAGGTGTCTAGACATAGTAAAACATTACAGAAAGCAAGACTCACACAGGGTTAGACCACGAGACCACAGGAACAGAGTAGGGCACCTAGAAATACCGTGGACTTAAACCACAGGAAATGTCATGCACGATAGCGGAGGTGACACAGAGAAGTGACAAGGAAATAAACTTCTCAATTGTATGTGTGGACAGCGAGGGGTCCACAGACAGTCGAATGAAACTGCCCCCCTAACTGCGACAATGCTCAAATCAAGTGCAGGTGGATTGAAGACCTATAGTTTGTGATCACATAGCAGGACCTCGCCATGAACTTAAGGTAGGGAAGGATTCCTGAACAAGACATAAAAGTAGTATTCCTAAAGAGAAACATTGGAAATGTGGACTATGTTAAAATTAAGGACTCTGCATAGATAGTGCCAAATGATCAGCTATCAAGTGAGGGAAGATTTTTACAATACACTCAAGCATCAGAGTATCAGTCTCCGAATATAGGATGAATTTCTACAAATGCACAGAAAAGAAAATACAGCTCAGGCCAGTTGACTCAGTGAACAGAGTGTCAGCGTGGTGTGCAGAAGTCCCAGGTTCAATCCCCGGTCAGGACACACATGAGAAATGACCATCTTTTCCTCTCCCCCTCTCTCCCCCTCCTTCTCTCTCTTCCCCTTTTGTAGCCAGTGGTTTGACTGATTCAAGCAGCGGGTGCTGAGGGATAGCTTAGTTGACTTAAGCATTGTTCCCAGATGGGGGTTGCTGGGTGGATCTTTGTTAGGGCACATGTGGGAGTCTGTCTATCTCCCTCCTCTCACTCACTAAAAAAAAAAAAAAAAAAAAAAAAAAAAAAAAAAAAAAAAAAAAAGACCTGTACAGCCCAAGTGCCCATCGATAGATGAGTGGATAAAAAAACTGTGGCTCATTTACACAATGGAATATTATGCAGTCATAAAAAAGAAGAAAACCTTACCTTTTGCAACAGCATCAATGCACTTGGAGATCTTTCTGCTAAGTGAAATAAGCCAATCAGAGAAAGATAAGTACCACATGATTTTACTCATATGTGAAATCTAGTGAACAAAATGAACTACCAGGCAAAATAGAGACACGCCCATACATAGAAGGAGTCTGACAACTGTTGGGGGTGAGAGGGGTTGGTGAGGGAGGTGGAAGGATAGAGCAAAAAAGAAATAAAAACTCAAGATGATGCGCAACGGGGTGTGATTATCTGGGAGGGGGAGGGGTGGGGGTGAGGGTATCTGTGGGAAAAATGGTGATGGATGAAGACTTGACTGGAGGGGGTGGGGGTTAAACACAACATGATATATAAGGATATATTGTACAACTGGGTACCTGAAACTGCATAATTATTTTAACAGGCGTCACCCCAATAAATTCAATTAAAAATTAATAAATAATATTAATCTCATCCTAAAACACCCTAACAGAAACTCCCAGAATAATGTTTGACTAAGTGTCTGCGCACCCTGTGGTCCAGTCAGTCAAGCTCACATCTAGAAGTAGCCATCACCGTGTATGAATTGTTACGATTCCAGCAGCAGTTCTCATGTGTGTCCGTGTTTCCACATCACCAAGCAGTGAACTCAACTCAGACACTCTCTCCCTGGGAAAAGCCTCAGGTCCCACAGGACCTGAGCTCAGACCCACAGGACTGCCCCCCCACACACTTCAGATCAGATGCCAGTCGCAAGTTCTGGTTGTCAAATGTGCTTCTGACCACCAGCTATATAGATCAGAGGTTCCCATGACACCTCCTTGGGTTCAATTAATTTCCTAGAATGACTCACAGAACTCAGAAAACACATTTACTTGCTGGATCACTGGTTTATTATAAGCAGATATTAAAGAATACAAACCAACAGACAGATGGACAAGATGCACAGGACAAGGTGTGGGGGAGGGGTGGGGCTTCCACATCCTCCTACATCTCCACGTGTCCACCAACCCAGAAGCTCTCTGAACCCCATCCTTTTAGGTTTTATGGAGGCTTTATTACATAGGCATGATGGATTAAATTCTGGGCCATCGGTGATTGATTCCACTTTCGGCCAGGGTGCTGGATCTGAAAATTCCAATCCCTATTCACATGGTTGGTTCCCATGGCAACCAGCACCCATTCTTAGGTGTTTCCCAAAGTCACCTCATTAACTTGACATCTTTAGTGTTTTCACATCTAGGTGAAATTAGAAGGCTTTTAGGAGCTCTGTGCCAGAAATGGGCAAAAACCAAACATACATATTTTATTATAAATCACATTATCACAGGTGAGACGGCAGTTCAGGGTTCAAGCAGAGAAGGGACAGCATCTGATCTGTTTTCTCCTGACCTCTCTGCTGGCTGTGCTGAGCCCAAACACCCACTCCTGGGGGGGGCGTTGCGTGCCCCAGATGTAGATGAGGGTGCTGGGGTCTGGGTGGGCCCAGTGGAGCTGGTGAGAGTCAGATGGGCTAGTTGTATTATCAAAGATCAGAGGCACATTGAGAGAGCAAGACCAAGAACAATGCTAACGTTTTGGACATGAAGCTGGAGAGGGAAATATTTTAAGAGATTTTGTAACAAAGAGAACTGTGAATTCAGTTAGTTCATGTTGGGCTCAGATGCATAGTAGACACCGCAGTGGAGAACTAGCAGAGGGTGTCGATATATGAGTTCAAGAAAACATTCTTGCTTGACAGATGAATTCATAGGGTCAACATCCAGATAATACTTAAAGTCAAGAGCCTGGGATATTTCACAAAAGACATGAATTAAAATAGAAACAAAAACATGTTTGAAACCTATATAATCTTATTTACCAATGTCACCCCAATAAATTAAATAAAGTTTTATAAATAAATAAGCAGAAAAGTAATGAGAAGCATCTCCAAGGATTTTGTTAGTTCATTGTTAGACCGACCTTCCCAAGGAAAAACAGAAATGGCCAATATCACTATAAATCTTAAAACCATTGAAGGGCTAATGAGAAAAAGGATTTTTAGTTTCGAATCTGTACATGATGCAAATCAAGATAATGAAGGAGTTAACTAAAATTATTCATGCTCTGGGGGAATTTTGAGGTAAGAAAACTTGAATTGGGGGCTTCATGGATATGAGGAGGAAGTCAGACTAGATGTGTGGGTAGGAGAAGGCTCGAGGATTGTGGTCGCGCGTATCAGCCTGCACACCCCCAGGCTCCTAGTTGGCCACCGCAGGGAGGACAGCGGCATCTCCAGGTAGGAGGGTAGGGACCCTGCCCTGGGATTACTTCCTTCTCTTCCTGCATGCTCTGCTTCAGCTGCTAGAAGCTGGAACATGGGATCAGAGAGCAGGAAGTGTTATAAAGTGATAAAATCCACGGGTTACATAGAGACACCAAGATAAGTTATAGGAGAAATATCAGGCGGAACTTTATTAATAAGCTGGAGACACACACGGGGTATAGCTAACCCAAATTGTGAAGCCCAAATCATAGACCTGATGCTTCTTTTGTAGAGACAAAAATCACATGCAGGTTGGGGGGAAAAGGACAGGGAGCATGGTACAAAAGTCATTTACTAATAAGCTTACAACATTTATCAGTAGGATCTATTAAAAGGAGAAAATGTTCCCACATCAAGACCACAAGATAACACAGTAGTGATAAATGTTTCACATACCAGATAAAGACATTCCCAAATCTTCCAGTGTCTGCACCCATCCCTGTTGCCACAATTGTGGGAAATGAAATGTTTAGCTTAGGTTAAGGAGAGATGCTTAATGAAATTACCTTTTCTAAGAATGTTGGGATTAGCTTATTAGGCAACCTAATGAGCTAGTCCCTGCTTGCTTAGTTTACAAGTTTTGCACATATAAAGAATTTCAGGATGATTCTTAGAAAGCTTATAAAACAAGAGAGAAAAAGATGGCAGCAGAGTAGGTGGATGCACAGATGCCCAGCTCTCACCACCAAACTGGAATACAAATCAATTTAGGAAAAATCAGCATGAAAAACCAACTCTGAACTGCAAGAATGGCTCTCAAAAACCAAGGAGCAAAGAGGAAATCACAGAAGTCCTGGTAGGGAGCCCCTGCACCTACTCTGCTTGCCAGAACGGAGGGGGTGGGGTGGGGCTGAGAGCCCAGAGAGGATCTCGGAGGGAGGGGAGCAGAAACTACTGCTCACAGCCACTTGCTTGGCGACCAGGGAGCAAGGTGCATTGAAAGGACCAGCTTATCTCCCAGGTGGAGAGGACAGGGAGAGGGACAGACTGTGAGGGGATAAGGAATGCAGGAGAGGAGCTAAAAGGGCTGACTCATCCATGCTGGAGGTGACCATAGCTGGGGGAGGGACTGAACCTTTCACAAAACAGAGCTGAAGTGCTTCTGGATCAGAGATCTCCGGACATCTCTCCAGCTCCAATCAGCGCAACAAGACACAGCTGAAAACAAGAAATGGGGAGGAGGGGCAGTAACTCAGGTCTCCATGGAGATCTGAGATACACCTCCCCCTACTGAAGCTGAGAAAACACCCTGCCCCCAGTGAGTCTAGCTGGCTAAAGAGGCCTTCAGAGTCTCAGGTTACACCCACCGCATTCCTGGATACAGTTTCAAGGAAGCCCCCTGCTGAGATCAGTAAACAAGACTATCACCTGTTAAGAAAACAAACAAATCAAGACTTCAAAGCTGCCCAAATCTGAAAGTGGATTACAGATAACAGCTGATACCAACCAAAGAAGACCTAGAAAAAACACAACTGAAAACTGGAGGCAGACAACACCAAGCCTAGACTCAACCAACTCTACAAATAAAAAAAAAAAGAGGATGAGAAGACAAAGGAGTGCAATCCAAATGAAACCACAAGAGACACCTTCGAGAGATGAACTGAGTGATATGGAAATAATCAATCTTCCAGATGCGGAGTTCAAAATAATGATTGTAAGGATGCTTAGGGTTCTTAGAACAACAATGGAGGGGCAGTTTGAAAACCTAAATAAAGAAATAGCAAGTATAAAAAAGAATCAATTGGAGACGACAAATACAATATCAGAAATAAAGACCACAATGGAAGGAATTAAAAACAGGATAGATAGAACAGAGGACCAAATCAGCAAGTTAGAGGACAACTGGAATGAAGGCATGAAAGCAGAGAAGAAAAGAGAAAAAAGACTCAAAAAGTCAGAGGAAACTCTTATAGAGCTCTGTGACAACATGAAAAGAAATAACATCTGCATCATAGGGGTTCCTGAAGAAGAAGAAAAAGAACAAGGGATAGAGACTGTGTTCAATCATATCATAGCTGAAAACTTCCCTAAATTAATGCAAGAGAAACTCTCACAAATCCAAGAAGCACAGAGGACTCCATTAAAAAGAAACCCAAAGAAACCTACACCAAGACACATCATAATTAAAATATCAAAGCTAAGCAATAAAGAGAAAATATTAAAAGCTGCAAGAGAAAAAAAAGTTATCACCTACAAAGGAGCCCCCATAAGGATGACATCTGACTTCTCAACAGAAACACTTGAGGCCAGAAGGGAATGGCAAAAAATATCTAAAGTAATGCAGAACAAGAACCTACAACCAAGACTACTTTATCCAGCAAAGCTATCGTTTAAAATTGAAGAAGAAATAAAAAGCTTCCCAGACAAAAAACAACTCAAGGAATTCATTACAACCAAACCAATGCTGCAGGAAATATTAAGGGGCCTGGTGTAAACAGATCAAAGTGGGAACAGAATACAGCAAAAAAAAAAAAAAAAAAAAAGGAATACACCTTTAAAGAAGAAAATGGCAATAAACAACTACATATCAATAATAACCTTAAATGTAAATGGATTAAATGATCCAATCAAAAGACATAGGGTAGCTGCGTGGATAAGAAAACAGGACCCATACATATGTTGTCTACAAGAGACACACCTTAGAACAAAAGACACACATAGATTGAAGGTAAAAGGATGGAAAAAAAACGTTTCATGCAAATGGAAATGAAAAAAAAGCTGGGGTAGCAATACTTATATCAGACAAATTGGACTTTAAAACAAAGGATATAGTAAGAGATAAAGAAAGCCACTACATAATGATAAAGGGAGTAATCCAACAGGAAGATATAACTATTATAAATATCTATGCACCTAATATAGGAGCACCTAAATATATAAAGCAGACTTTGATGGATTTAAAGGGCGAGATCAACAGCAATACTATAATAGTAGGGGATTTCAATACCCCACTAACATCACTAGATAGATCCTCAAGAAAGAAAATTAACAAAGAAACAGCAGACTTATTGGAAACACTAGATCATCTCGATTTAATAGATATCTTCAGAACCTTTCACCCTAAAGCAGCAGAATATACATTCTTTTCAAGTGCTCATGGTACATTCTCTAGGATAGACCACATGTTAGGGCACAAAAGTGCTCTCAACAAATTTAAGGAGACTGAAATCGTATCAAGCACTTTCTCCGATCACAACAGCATGAAACTAGAAATGAATCACAGCAGAAAAGCTCAAAAATTCTCAAACACATGGAAACTAAATAGCAGGTTGTTAAATAATGAATGGATTAAGAATGAGATCAAAGAAGAAATAAAAAAATTCCTAGAAACGAATGACAATGAGCATACAACAACTCAAAGTTTATGGGACACAGCAAAAGCAGTGCTGAGAGGGAAGTTCATAGCACTACAGGCACACTTTCAGAAGCTAGAAAAAGCTCAAATAAACAACTTAACCCTGCATCTAAAAGAATTAGAAAAAGAACAGCAAGTAAAGTCCAAATGTAGTAGAAGGAAGGAAATAATAAAGATCAGAGCAGAAATAAATGACATAGAGGCTAAAGAAACAATACAGAGGATCAATGAAACTAGGAGCTGGTTCTTTGAAAAGGTAAACAAGATTGATGAACCTTTAACTAGACTCACCAAGAAAAAGAGAGAGAGGACTCAAATAAATAAAATTAGAAATGAGAGAGGAGAAATAACAACTGACATAACAGAAATACAAAATATTATAAGAAAATACTATGAAGAACTGTATGCCAAGAAACTAGACAACCTAGATGAAATGGACAAATTCCTTGAAACATACAATCTTCCAAAAATCAATCTGGAAGAATCAGAAAACCTAAACAGACCGATTACAACAAAGGACATCGAAACAGTTATCAAAAAACTCCCAACAAAGAAAAGTCCAGGGCCCGATGGCTTCACAACAGAATTCTACCAAATATTCAAAGAAGAACTAACTCCTATCCTTCTCAAACTATTTCAAAAAATTCAAGAGGAAGGAAGATTTCCAAGCTCCCTTTATGAGGCGTGCATAATTCTGATTCCAAAACCAGGCAAAGACAACACAAAGAAAGAAAATTATAGGCCAATATCTCTGATGAATATAGATGCTAAAATCTTAAACAAAATATTAGCAAACCGGATCCAACAATATATGGAAAAAATCATACACCATGATCAAGTGGGATTTATTCTGGGGAGGCAAGGATGGTACAATATTCGTAAATCAATCAATGTGATTCATCACATAAACAAAAAGAAGGAGAAAAACCATATGATAATTTCAATAGATGCAGAAAAAGCATTTGATAAAATCCATCACCCATTCATGATCAAAACTCTCAGCAAAGTGGGAATACAGGGAACATACCTCAACATGATAAAAGCCATCTATGACAAACCCACAGCCAACATCATACTCAATGGGCAAAAATTAAAAGCAATACCCTTAAGATCAGGAACAAGGCAGGGGTGCCCCCTTTCACCACTCTTATTTAACATGGTCCTGGAAGTCCTAGCCACAGCTATCAGACAAGAAGAAGAAATAAAAGGAATTCAAGTGGGAAAAGAAGAAGTAAAACTATCATTATTTGCAGATGATATGATATTGTATATAGAAAACCCTAAAGTCTCAGTCAAAAAGCTACTGGACCTGATAAATGAATTCAGCAAAGTGGCAGGATATAAAATCAATACTCAGAAATCAGAGGCATTTTTATACACCAACAATGAACAGTCAGAAAGAGAAATTAAGGAAACAATCCCCTTCACAATTACAACCAAAAAAATAAAGTACCTAGGAATAAACCTAACCAAGGAGACTAAAGACTTGTACTCAGAAAATTACAAAGCATTGATAAAAGAAATCAAGGAAGATACAAACAAGTGGAAGCATATACCGTGCTCATGGTTAGGAAGAATAAACATCATTAAAATGTCTATATTACCCAAAGCAATCTATAAGTTCAATGCAATACCAATTAAAATACCAATGACATACTTCAAAGATATAGAACACATATTCCAAAAATTTATATGGAACCAAAAGAGAACACAAATAGCCTCAGCAATCTTAAAAAAGAAGAATAAAGTGGGAGGTATCACACTCCCTGATATCAAGTTATACTACAAGGCCATTGTACTCAAAACAGCCTGGTACTGGCATAAGAACAGGCATATAGATCAATGGAACAGAACAGAGAACCCAGAAATAAACCCACAGTTCTATGGACAACTGATATTTGACAAAGGAGGCAAGGAAATACAATGGAGTAAAGACAGCCTCTTTAACAAATGGTGTTGGGAAAATTGGACAGCTACCTGCAAAAAAATGAAACTAGATCACCAGCTTACACCACTCACAAAAATAAACTCAAAATGGATAAAAGACTTAAATATATGCCGTGAAACCATAAGCATCTTAGAAGAAACATAGGCAGTAAGCTCTCTGACATCTCTCAGAGCAATATATTTGCTGATTTATCTCCATGGGGAAGTGAAATAAAAGACAGGATAAACAAATGGGACTATATCAAACTAAAAAGCTTTTGCACAGCTAAAGACAACAAGAACAGAATAAAAAGACAAACTACACAATGGGAGAACATATTTGACAATACGTCTGATAAGGGGTTAATAACCAAAATTTATAAAGAACTGGTAAATCTCAATACCAGGAAGACAAACAATCCAATCCAAAAATGGGCAAAAGAGATGAATAGACACTTCTCCAAAGAGGACATACAGATGGCCAACAGGCATATGAAAAAATGCTCAACATCACTAATCATTAGAGAAATGCAAATTAAAACCACAATGAGATATCACCTCACACCAGTCAGAATGGCGCTCATCAACAAAACAACACAGAATAAGTGCTGGCAAGGATATGGAGAAAAGGGAACCCTCCTGCACTGCTGGTGGGAATGCAGACTGGTGCAGCCTCTGTGGAAAACAGTATGGAGATTCCTCAAAAAACTGAAAATCGAACTGCCTTTTGACCCAGCTATCCCACTTTTAGGAATATACCCCAAGGACACCATAGAATGACTTGAAAAGGAGAAATGCACCCCCATGTTTGTGGCAGCATTGTTCACAATAGCGAAGATCTGGAAACAACCCAAGTGTCCGTCAGAGGACGAGTGGATTAAAAAGCTTTGGTATATATATATACTATGGAGTACTACTCAGCCATAAGAAATGATGACATTGGATCCTTTACAATAACATGGATGGACCTTGATAACATTATACGGAGTGAAATAAGTAAATCAGAAAAAAAACTAAGAACTACATGAATCCATACATAGAAGGGACATAAAAATGAGACTCAGAGACATGAACAAGAATGTGATGGCAACAGGGGTGGGGGGTGGGGGGTGGGGGGTAGGGGGAGGGAGGATGGGGTGAAGAAGGAGAGAGGGGTTGGGGGAGGGGAGGGGCACAAAGAAAACCAGATAGAAGGTGACAGAAGACAATTTAACTTTGGGGGAGGGGTATACAGCACAATCAAATGTCAAAATAATCTAGAGATGTTTTCTCTCAACATATGTACCCTGATTTATCAATGTCACTGCATTAAATTTAATAAATAAATTTAAAATAAAAGAAAGCATATAAAACATTACAGAACACAAATTTTTCAAGCAAGGGGAGTGGGCTCCTGATCCCTTCATCTTGAGGTATATGTCACTCTGATGAGTTCAGGAAGGGAGGGAGAGATAGGATCAGTGTAGAAATTAAGGTACATAAGCATTTTCTCCTAAAGCCTTTTAAGATAGGTTTTATTTTCTTTGCTATTTCTAGCAAATGGCATCCGCCCTTCCAGAGAACTATAGGAAATAGTTAAATTGTAACTATGGCTGATTTTTCCCCCTGTAACCTCTTCTTCTTGGGTTTTTTTTTAATACTAATATTAACAGTTTTGCAGTTTCTTGGTACCTTATCACATTCCCCACTGGTTTTATATCATGAGTCAAATTCTTGGCTCATTCTCCTCTCTAGGGAAAGGGCAAGTAAATACCTTGGAGGATCATTAATCCATTGTTCATCATTGCACCGTGATTACTATCATGCTCTTTATGCTGTTCATTAGTAGTGGCAACAGACACAGACCTATTACACAAGTTCCTAGGAGCAGTAAAACTGCTCCTATTAGGGTCTTAAACTCACCAGAGGCTGAGAACCACCCTCCAGAAAGGCTACCAGGGTTCCAGGCATGCTAGACTTGCACAGGCACATGTGCCAGTTTTGTCATCTTCATGACAAGGTCCTCAACTGCCTGGCCCTGGTCATCTATTTGCAGGCAACAGTTAGTGAGATTGAATTTCCCACATACTCCTCCTTCTGCAGCTAATAGATAATCTAGTGCTAACCTGTTTTGGTAGGTGAAGTTTCTCATCTGAGTTTCCTGATGTGCAAGGAGGATTGGGGCTCTCCCAGTCTCATTAGTAATGATTTCTAAAACTGCCTGCAATAGGATAATTCAGTGTAAATGGGGGTACGGTATCCCCAAGATCCATCCTGTGCCCAGGTGGTAGGTGCGTAGCATTGGATTATCTGCTCTGGGGGCCATTCATTATCTTTCCAGTCTCCTATTTGGAGTTCTTTCTTTACCCATTGTAAGGCAGTGGGATTGGGTAACCAAGTCATTCCCCTGTTTTCAGAGACAAGAAGAAAAAGGAGAATTTTATCATATCTATTATACAGCTTCCTTCCCAGTTCTTTGGGAGACAGGTATAAGCTGTGTTCTCACAGATCCAGTAAAGTCCACATGGTGCTATCCAGTGTCTGGCCCTGCCTGGGTCCTGCCAGGCTCCAGTTAGTTTGGGGAACTTGGCCAATGGGTTCCTCTCCATCTGGTTTCCCCACCACACACTTTGCTTGGAGGCAGCCATTATAATACCGTTGCCCAAGGCAAGTCCGTTCCCCAGCTGATTCAATTAGATTCCCTCCTCCTCTGGCTAAGCAGTATTGCCCTATGATAGCATGTTTTAGAATCCATTGGCTGTCATCTGAGATGTGGGGGATTGATACATTTGATCTAGCTTCAGTGGGGACTAATTCTTTGGCTTCCCATGGCCACCTGTTCCTGTTAGGGTTCTCCCACATACATAGGAAGAGGTGACACTTAGAGAATGGGCTATTCCCTCAGCCATCCTGAGGAATAGTTGTTGGCGTGATGGTGGTAGGGCTCTAACTGCTTCTTCATAAAAAGACTTATATACTTGGAAGGCTTGAACCGGTGGTTCACAAGTATCTGGCCTCTGATAAGAATTGGAACAATGGAATCTAGCCCCTTACTGTCAATGCCAAGTGTTAGCACTTCTCCGTCTTTCCAATGGGAGTTTAGGGAATTGGTTATGATTAGCTCTAAGGGATTGCACCCATGGGTGGTGTAGCTTTAATTAATTATTTTTATTTATTTTATTTTATTTTTTTACAGAGACAGAGAGAGAGTCAGAGTGAGGGATAGACAGGGACAGACAGACAGGAACGGAGAGACGAGAAGAATCAATCATTAGTTTTTTCGTTGCGCATTGTGACACCTTAGTTGTTCATTGATTGCTTTCTCATATGTGTCTTGACCACGGGTCTTCAGCAGACTGAGTAACCCCTTGCTGGAGCCAGCAACCTTGGGTCAAAGCTGGTGAATTTTTGCTCAAACCAGATGAGCCCACGCTCAAGTTGGCGACCTCAGTGTTTCGAACCTGGGTCTTCCGCATCCCAGTCTGACACTCTATCCCAGTGTTTTCCAATGTGGGGCCCACGCCCCACAGGGGGGCAATTCGATAGTTAAGGGGGGCAATTTGAAAAGGGACTCGACATGACTTTAACTCTTTTGCCCCAGGCCATTTAAATGCAATGCTAGATATCGGTGCCAAATTTAACAAAAAATGCAATTCTTAAATAATTACGGTAAATAATTATTAAGTATAATTTTGTTTGACGAGACCAAAATATCAACTGGGTGATTGGTGTCCTCAAGTAAACTTCCTCCTGGGTTCACCGCGGAGGGAACCCCGGACGTTTTAAAAACTCGCTAAATAACACAGTTATTCTCACCTAATTGGCCCATCACAACTTCTGTAGTGTTTCACATAATTCAGTTGGTGTTAACTTGAAATAAGTGTCAGTCAAAACTGTTGTAAAATCTCGTTGATTTAATAAATATACATATATATTGTATAGATATAATTGGTAAGTATTTGATTTTATTTTTATCAATATTAAACGCTTTATTAAGTACTTCTTGCATCGGGGCTAGAAAGCACTAATATTTTATAAATATTATTGGGGCTATAATAATGCATGCACGACAATTTTAATTTTAGAAGCATAACTTTCCAGAAAATTTTGTCAAGTGGAAAAAATATAGATACCTTTTGATTTGCGGTGGTAGTGTAGTAAATGTGTTATATACATTTAAATAAATATGAATTTTTAGTATACGTTTACTCTATGTCACATTGAATATATTTTAACACATATTTTAATATTAGTTTTTAATTGATCTTATTTTTATTTCTTATAGCCCATAGTAAAATGAGTGGTGCAAGCAAGAAAAAAACTCGTCAATATTCGGAGGAATATTTAAAATTTGGGTTCATACCCACTGTTCACAATGAGCGGATTCCTTTTTGTCTTTTATGCCAGCAATGCTTGACCAAAGAATCAATGAAATGAGGTCGTCTTGAGGCGCATTTGAAGGCGAAACATAGTGCTCATATTAATTCAGATTTGAGTTACTTTAAAACTTTAAAGAAAAATTTTGAAAAAAGAACATTAAAGTCTCTATTTACTGCTCATACTTCAACTAATAATCATGTTCTTGAGGCTAGTTATCAAATTTCTTCATTCATTGCTAAAACTGGAGAAAATCACACTATAGGAGAGAATTTAATAAAACCGTCAATATCAGCATTTCTTAAAACGGTTCTTGAAAAAGATGACAAAGATGTAAAAGCTATGCCACTCAGTGACAATACTGTTAGCAGAAGAATAGACAAAATGAATGAGGATATTGAAAAACAACTTATTAAAAAACTAAAAACAAGAAAATTCTCCTTGCAAATGGATGAATCAACTTTGAGAGACAGTGAGGCAGTATTGATAACTTACGTAAGATATATTGATAAAGGACATTTTGCTGAAGAAATGTTGTTCTGTAAAAGATTAGAAAGCACCACTACCTCCAAAGATATATATAATAAGCTAAAAAACTACTTAGATGTCAATGATATACCAATGAAAAATATAACATCTTGTGCTGCAGATGGTGCTCCCAATATGATGGGCAAGAAAAATGGCTGCTTAAAATTGATGAAAGATGCGAATCCAGAAATGATTCTTGTGCATTGTGTTATTCATAGGGAAAACTTGGTAGCTAAGAACATCTCACCTGTTCTGAATGAAGTATTACATACAGTAATAAAGTGTGTTAATGCTATTAAAGCTAGTGCCAAATGTGAGTGTCTTTTCAAGCTATTTTGTGAAGAACAAAATGAAGACCATGTGAGACTTTTACTTCATACTGAAGTAAGATGGCTATCTAAAGGAAACTGTTTGAAAAGATTTATGGAACTGTTTGATACTCTTAGTGATTTTTTAAGCAACAAACCTGAAATGAAGTATCTGTTAACAATAGATGGTAAAGCATTTGTGAGTTATTTAGCCAATATCTTTGAAAAACTAAATATATTAAATAAGCAACTTCAAGGAACAAATAAAACTCTTGTCGATGCAAAAGCAAAGATATTTGGTTTCATGACCAATATTGAGTTATGTCAGAAACATATTAACAACAAAAACTTTAAACAGTTTCATTGGCTACAGAAATGTGAAGTAACTGATGCTGCTTTGCTTGTTATTGTCAATCATTTGAATATTCTATCGGCTGATTTAAAAGAAAGATTTTCTGATTTAAAACAAATTGATTTCCCAACAGGGATGATGCAGCCAATGTTAGTGGATTTGTCTGATATATCAAATATGCAGTATCAAGAAGAACTCGCAGAATTGCAAAATGATGAGTCAGTTAAAGCTTTATTAAATATCAAAGGAGCGATGGCATGGCTTTGTGAGGAAACAGAAATCAAATACCCAAATTCAACCAAATGTGCAAGAAAACTATTGCTACCATTTCCATCTTCATTTTTAGCTGAATGTGGATTTAGTGCTGTTAATGATTTACTGGTAAAAAAGAGAAATTGGCTGGCTATAACACAACGTGGAGACTTGAGACTAAAGCTAACCAAATTGGAACCTAATAAAAAATCTCTGTGCAGCAAGCATCAAGCACAAGGATCACACTAAATTAAAATAATAAATTAATATAGAAAAATCTGTATTAAAATTATTTGGAATTTAAATTTGTTTTTCATTATGTTTTGAAATTTTACTTACTGTGTTTTGTTAACAATTTCATAGTGATTTCTTCCTAGAACGTATCATTTATGTTTATTAAGTGAACAAATCAATTTTTAATGTTAAAAATTATGTATGTTACATGGGGGGGGACATAAAAATTTTAGAAAGGTTAAGGTGGGGCATGGCGCAAAAAAGGTTGGGAAACACTGCTCTATCCACTGCGCCACCGCCTGGTCAGGCGGGTGGTGCAGTTTTGACAGAGCTGTCTCTTTCTTAAAATATACCTTTTTCCTTTTAGAGGAGTCCTTTTCCCAAGTAGCCCACTGACACATGACCAAAATTCACAGGTTATTCCACAGAAGTAGCTATGAGCACATATATACTTTTCATTTATCCTGTAACTTGTTTCCCAGGCAAGGGACCCACAACCTCTTTCTGCGTGACTCATAGCGGCACATGCATCAAACCTTAAGGTGACTTGTTCTGGGTGTCCTTTGACCATAATGTGAGCCATGGTTGGACCATCATTCCATCAAAACTCCTCCTACCTTTACTGCCTTAACCTGAAACACTACTTCGATAGGAGGGTCTGTGGGGTTATAACAGATATAAGGTTGGTCATTTCCTGGGTCACACACTGAATATTGAGTCTGATTATAGGTACAGGTCCCTTTCTGAGTTCCCTTGCGCTCATAGAAGTATAGAAAAGCAAGGTGGTGGAGACCATTTGCCTTCCTTAGTGATATGAATACACAGTTCACAGTCCTCTGCCCTAGTTTCCCTCCTCCCCAGAGTCCAATTAAAGAGAGTCCCATGGTGAGACTCCTCAAGCTTCTGTCGTACATGGACCAGCCAGCCCGTTTGTGGTTGTTGTCCTTCTCAGGGTCAACTTACAAGGGTTGACAGGGTCAGTCTCCACTGTCCACAGGGTATCTCTGCTGGGTGTGCAGGCTTCAACCGATTGTGGTGGACCCAGGCCGCCATGCCTTCTACCTTGGCAGCAGTGGGAGTGGTCAGGATCATGGTGTGTGGACCCATCCACGTGGGAGTCAGTCCTTGGGTGATGTACTTCTTTACCTGGACTGAGTTCTCAGGCTGGAAGGGATGTACTGGATTTCCTGGCAGTGTAGGAAGCACCTCTTGGACAGTCTTTTGGACAGCCTGTGAGTAATCTGCAGACCCTGTAAGTACTTAAGGAAGGAATGGTTACTTAACTCAGCTTTTATGTCTTCTTTGAGTTTTGGTAGTAAGGGAGGGGGTCTCCCAAACATTACTTCAAAAGGAGTAAATCCTTCCTTGTAGGGGGTACATCTTGCCCTAAGAAGGGTTAAGGGGAGTAAGGTGGGCCAGTTTTCACCGGTTTCAAAAACAAATTTGGTTAAAGTTTCTTTTAAGGTCTGATTCACATGCTCTACCTGCCCTGAACTTTGGGACCTGTGGGCACAATGTAATTTCCACTTAATATTTAAAGTTTTGGCTAAGTCCTGGGATATCTTGGCAATGAATGCCGGTCCATTGTCAGAACCCATGGTTGTGGAGAGGCCATATTGTGGAATTATTTCATGGAGTAATTTCCTAAGTGCTGTGGTAGCAGTCTCTGACCTAGTGGTGAAGGCTTCCACCCACCAAGAGAAAGTGTCCACACAGACTAGGAGATACCTGTACCTGCATGCGGTGGTTTTATTTCAGTGAAATCAGTTTCCCAGTGTCCTTCTGGCATGGCTCCCTTTGCTCTAACTAAGGGTGCTCTCCAACCTTGTTTCGCATTTACTCGTGCACAGGCCTGACAACGTCCTACAATGCTACTTAGCATCTGGTCCAGGTGCGGTATGAAATACCTGGATTAGAGCAATTTAGTCATTTTGGACGTTCCGAGCTGGGACACTTGATGTATCTGGAGGGCTGCTGTCTGCCCTAATGTCTCTGGAATCAAGATTCTTTCATCTGGTAGGACCCACCAGCCATCTGCATTTTCGGTATCCTTTTCCTCTTCCGCTAAAGTAATTTCTTCCTGAGAGTAGTGAAGGGTGTTGGGCAACTCAGGCAAAGTAAAGTCACTAAAACTTAGAGAGGCCCCACTGGATTTATGGCTACTGCCCGGGCCTCTAGGTCCACGGCTCGGTTTCCTCAGGCTTTTCTAGAGTCTCCTTTTTGGTGCCCTTCACAGTGAATAATTACTATGGCTGAGGGGAGTTGGATAGCTTCTAACAATGCTAACATTTCTTCCTTATATTTGACATCCTTCCCAGCCGAGGTAAGTAGCCCTCTCTCTCTATAAATGGCACTGTGTACGTGTGCCATGGCAAAGGCACACCTACTGTCGGTATAAATGGAAACTGCTTTCCTTTCCCTCATCTGAGGGCCTGGATAAGAGCTATGAGTTCTGCCGTTTGTGATGAAGTTCCCCAGCTCAGTGCCTGCGACCAGATGACCCGATCCAGGGTCACTACTGCAGCCCCTGCATTCGTGATGCCATCCTGTATGTGGTGCTCTGGTCTGTGTACAGTACCTCATTGGCATCCGGCAGCTCAGAGTCCTTTACGTCTGGTCGGGCAGTCTGTATGACGTTGATTACCTCTGTGCAGTCATGTAACAGGGTGGTTGAGTTGTCATCTGGGAGTAGGCTTGTGGGGTTGATGGCAGCTGTTTTCTGAAACCTTATCCTGGGCTGGTCTAGGAGTAAAGCTTGGAACTGGGTTACTGGGATGTCGGAGGTTAGACATGTATCTCTCTGGAGTTCCCCTTAGGAGCACTCCCACTGCCTGTGGCGCTGTTAGAGTTAGCTCTTGACCTAATGTGAGCTTGTCAGCTGCCTTAACCAGGATTGCAGTAGCAGCTATGGCCCTCAGGCAGGCAGGCCATCTGGCCCTATTTTGGGGTCTAGTCCTTTGGCCAGGTATGTAACCTGTGGTTTCCAACGTCCTAAGGGCTAAATTAAAATCTGGAAGGGCTTAGAGACGTCAGGTAGGGCAAGAGTGGGGGGGTGGGGGGGCTGATGCTAGAGCCCTCTTAAGGTCCTCAAAGGCTTTGTGCTCCATCTCAGTCCAGTTTGGGGGTTCTGACCCGCCCATGCAGGCATAGAGAGGCTTTGCTAGTTCAGCAAAACCTAGAATCCATAGTCTACAATATCCTACAGCCCCAAGGAATTCCCTTACTTGCCTTTTAGTTGTTGAAGTGGGAACGCAGAGTATGGCCCCGATACATTCATAGGACAGAGTTTTTGTCCTTCTTTAACCTGGTAGCCTAAATAAGTAACCTCTGGAAAGCCTTTTTGGCTGGCAGTAGGTACCTAATACTTGTAGTGAGGCTAGGAGGTCTCGAGTGGCCTCGAGGCAGCACTCCTCCGTGGATGCCACCAGTAGTAGGTCATCTACGTACTGGAATAGGGTACAGTCTTGGTGTTCCTGCAGATGGCCACCAGGTCAGCACTCAGGGCTTCATCAAAGATAGTAGGAGAGTTTTTGAAGCCTTGGGGCAGTCTAGTCCATGTCAGTTGGCCAGAGAATTTTCCCGCTGGGACTATCCACTCAAAGGGCTGGCTTTAAGGGGCTAGTCGGATATTGCAGAAGGCATCTTTAAGGTCTAAGACTGCATAGACACGATGCTCAGGATGCAGAAGGCTAAGCAAGGTGTATGGGTTAGGGACTGCAGGGTGTATGGTCTCCACCCATTTGTTAACTTCCCAAAGGTCCTGAACCAGTCAGCAGTCTTTTGTTCTGGGCTCTAGGACTGGTAATAAGGGAGTGTTCCATTGGGATTGGCAGGGCACCAAGACTCCCACTTACCAGAGACGCCATATGTGGACAGCTATTCCCTCCTTAGCCTCCTGACTCACTGGGTATTACTGTCTTACCACCACTGGAGTTGCAGTGGATAGCAACTGTATGACCACAGGCGGCTGATGGGCTGCTTGTCCAGGACAGTTGGTTTCAACCCACATTCTGGAAAACTCTCTTGAAGCTGCCATAGAAGAGACAGGCTTTGGACATCTCCCAGTTCAGCTGATTCCTGTAAAAGATATTCCTCAGAGAGAGGACAGGTTAGGAGTAGCTGTAACCGAGAGTCCAGAGTTTCCTTATTGGTTCCTATAGTTAAGGTGGTATTTTCTCCCTTAAAGGAGATTGTGGCCTAGAGGTTTTGTATCACGTCCCACCCTATCTGGGTGTAGGGGCATTCTGGCATGACCAAGAACGAATGGGTAACTCTTCCTTGCCCTAGATTGACTGTCCACTGGGTGGTCCATGGGTAGTATGCAGTTTTTCCAGTGGCCCCTTGTATTAGTGTTTAGTGAGTGTTGATGGGTCTAAGAGACTTAGTTAAGACCGAATGTGTTGCTCCAGTGTCTATTAAAAATCCAGTTTTCCCCCCTAGTACTGCTGTTACCACAGGCTCCCGGGGGTGCAGTGAAAAGGAGCCTTGGCCCCGTCAGTCCTCAAGGTTCAGGACCTGAGAGTTTGCCTTGGCTGCTTCTTGTAATTTGGGACATTTATTTTTCCAGTGCCCTTCCTCCTTGTACAGAATGCGCACTGATTCTTTCCTAGCGGAGTCCTAGTCCTTCTTCTTGAATTTCTTTCTTCCACTTGTTCTTTTTTCGCTCCCTTGGGGGCCCCTTTTCCCTAAAAGAGTTTGCCTCTTGGAGTGCCGCTACTGCTACTGTAGCTGTCCTTTTATCCTGCTTTCCCTCAATTGTCTCCCTATTAGTAAAAACTGTCTGAGCTATTGAAATTAACTGGGACTTACTCATGCCCTCAAACCCTTCTAGCTTTTGAAGTTTCTTTTTAATATCTGGCGCTGACTGTGTCGCAAAAGCCAAATTAATAGCCACACTGTTTTCGGTAGCATCCGGGTCTATGGGGGAATACACCCGGTACGCTTCACAAAGGCGTTCAAAAAATGCGGCGGGGGTTCCTGCGGGTCTTGGGTAATTTCAAAAACCTTCGAGAGGTTGGTGGGTTTTCAGGCTGCAGCTCTTAGTCCCAATAAGAGATACCGGTGAAAAGTGTCCAACGAGGCTTTTCCTTCCTGGGAATTGTGACCCCGCTGAGGTCTAGTGGAGAGGAAGCTGCCTTATGCGGTCCCTATTTTCCTCCAGCGATCCCCCTCCTGGCCCTAGGGCGGCCTTTTTACCCTCCTGTCTAATTCTGTCCCTCTCTTCCGAAGTGGAGAGAGTTCTTAAAAGTTGCTGGCAGTCCTCCCAGATAGGTCTATGAGTTTGTAGGACAGTTTCTCTGAGTCCTATTAGAGCCTGAGGCTTCTCCGAGAACAGAGGATGTTGGCCTTTCCAAGTACACAGATCACTGGAGAATGGGACATACGCAGGGAAGGGCCGTTCCTCAGGGTCGGGGGCAGTTCCCGAAGGGGGGGCTTCCCTGAGTGGCAAGATAGGATCCCTTCCCTGCCCGTACTCCGATCCACTCCGGGTGTGGGGAGGGGATGTAGCAGTGGAAGTTATAGCCTCTCCTGTAGCTGCTGTCTAGGCTCAGGGGCTGTAACTTGGGGATTATGGGGCGGGGTGGCAGCTCAGTTTCCTGAGGAGTCTCTGTAAGGACAGGGGGTTTTAGGACGTTCTTTTTATCCCCTTTTGTTCTAGAGTTAAATCTGGCCTGACTAGGAAGACGTGGCACCCTCTCTGTATTGAGCATGCTTTTAGCCATTGTGGTGGGTGCATTGTTAAATTTAGCCATTGATCAATGTAGGGAACTGGTCAAAGTAGCCTGGATGCCTGGTCACAACATTCCAGTCTGCCCTGACCAACCGGGGATTAAAAAATTGGTCCCCAACCATCCAACCCCGAAGATGGGCTACTCTGATTCACAGAGTGTGCGAAGTCTTCCTTCTGACCATTTAATTTCATACCCTTGGTTGTCTTCATAGACTTCTTGAAAGTGCCTTCAGAGACAACCTAACGGGGTCTTTTGTGTACTGGGCCCTCCTCCCGTATTTAATGTCTTGGGCACCAATCTGCAAATTTGAAACCATCTAGGACAGGGGTCCCCAAACTACGGCCTACGGGCCACATGCGGCCCCCTCAGGCCATTTATCCGGTCCCACCGCACTTCTGGAAGGGGTACCTGTTTCATTGGTGGTCAGTGAGAGGAGCATAGTTCTCATTGAAATACTGGTCAGTTTGTTGATTTAAATTTACTTGTTCTTTATTTTAAATATTGTATTTGTTCCCGTTTTGTATTTTTACTTAAAAATAAGATATGTGCAGTGTGATAGGGATTTGTTCATAGTTTTTCTTATACTCTGGCCCTCCAACGGTCTGAGGGACAGAGAACTGGCCCCCTATGTAAAAAGTTTGGGGACCCCTGATCTAGGAGAATGCAGGAATCAGGACACTAATAAAAGGCAATAAAGAGAAGACAGATAAGAACTAGCATCCAAAATTAAAGATGTTTAACTATAAAGGTGTCGCTCATCACACAAGAGCAGAGTCAGGAGCCAGCCGAAAGGGACATTCTTCTGGTGAGAAGTCAGACGGAGGGCCCTGAAGCCAGAGGCCTTGGATCCAAGAAAAGAGATCCAGTGGGCCTGGGGAAAGAGGCCCATACCAGGAAATGTTACAAGAAGTTTCTTGGACAAACAAAGAGAATCGACAGCACAGACAATTTATCATTGACGTTCACTCTTGACTTTTAGGTGCAATTCAGTGGACAAGGAACAGGTTACCTCGTCAGGACCCTCTTAGGTGCTCACTGACCACGTAAACTCAGGTGCAGGCTCTAGAGAATTTTTAATACTTCTATGAATTTTGCTTTGCTATTTTGCTAGTTTTATAATTTGTGGGCTTTAGAACGGTTTCCTCAGACTTGTCTTTCAGAAGTGACAACCATCTGCTGAGCCCACCTTGAGATATTCACTGTCCGTAGTACAGGCCGGTCAGTATACACCCTGACTAGGTCGGGCTGGGAGATGGAAGAGGTTTCCCTCAGCTTCCGGCGGACGGCCACTAAACCATATGGAGTTTACGAATTTCCCTTCACTTCTGCCCTCTGGTTTTAAGCCAGAGATTTCCAATTGAAATTGCACCAGAGATACTTATTCTCACTAATTACTCAGGGATTTTCAGACAGAAACAATTAAAGCAAAGAATGAGATCTTGACATGAACAGACAGCACAAAGGTGTCCTGGGAAGCCCGAGGCAGGACTTAGTTTCTTCCCCACTAGTTGCTTTCCCTGAGAGCGCAAACAAATGTGTCCCAGGAAGCCCGAGGCAGGACTCAACTCTCTGCCAACGTCTTGGCCCTGGAGAGCCTATTATTGCGTGAGTTTTGATCGTGTCCTATCCTCCGCCGCCATAGTTTCAAATTGACTAGTCCTATACAACTCAAAATCCAGCAAAGCAAAAAGATTTACTTCATTTTCCTTACCTCTGGAGGTCAATCTTTACTCCTCGATTTTGCCGAATCCTGGGGCCGGGGGTGTCTGCCGAGAAGCTGTCTGAGATACAGGATAACTGGAGCCCTGGAACGTCTCAGGGGCACCTCTCCTAGAGGTCCGCGTGGTCAGGCAACCTCCGGAGAGGCCACCCGGTCCCGGTGTCTCAACCTGGTGACACGGAACACCGGAATCCCGGAGAAGCCTTCAAATGCTATAAAGCAGTGTAACCCGTGGGCTACATAGAAACACCAAGATAATTTATAGGAGAAATATCAGGAGGAGCTCTATTAATAAGCGGGAGACACACACGGGGTATAGCTAACCCAAACCGTGCAGCCCAGATCATAGGCCTGATGCTGCCTTTATAGTGACAAAATCACATACTGGTTAGGGGAAAAAGGACAGGGAGCATGGTACAAAAGTCATTTACTAATGAGTTTACAACATTTATCTATAGAATCTATTAAAAGGAGAAAACGTTCCCACATCAAGATCACAAGATAACACAGTAGTGATAAATGTTTCACATACTTGACAAAGACATTCCCAAATCTTCTAGGGTCTCCCACCCATCCTTGTTGCCACAATTGTGGGAAATGAAATGTTTAGCTTAGGATAAGGAGAGAAGCTAAATGAAATTACCTTTGCTAAGAGTGTTGGGATTAGCTTATTGGGAAACCTAATGAGCTAGTCCCCGCTTGCTTACTTTACAAGTTTTGCACATATAAAGAATTTCAGGAGGATGATTATTAGAAAGCATATACTATGTTACAGAATACAGATTTTTCAAGCAAGAGGAGTGGGCTCCTGATCCCTTTTTCTAGAGGTATATGTCACTCTCATGACTTCAGGAAGGGAGGGAGAGTTAGGATTAGCCTGGGAATTAAGGTACGTAAGCATTGCCTCCTAAAGGCTTTTAAGATAGGTTTTATCTTCTTTGCCCTTTCTAGCAAGTGGCGTCCGCCCTTCCAGAGAACTATAGGAAATAGTCGAACTATAACTATGACTAACTGACTTTTGCTCCTGTAATTCTTTCTTGGGTTCTTTTTAAAATACTAATATTAACAGTTTTGCAGTTTCTTGGTACCTTATCACAGAAGGAAGTTGCATCAGCAGCCGCCTGTGTAGACAGGAGGACCCTGACTGAGCAGAGGAGGAAGTTTCCCCATCACACCCCTAAGGAAGGGAGACCCCGCGACAGGACAGCCCTCGGGGAGCGGCTCCTGAGCACAGAGCCCGCAGAGCACAGCACAGCTACAGGATTAACAAGTACAGAGAAAGGGTTCCCGTGGCTCTGACCGAGTTCTGAGCCCCTCAGTGCCTGAAGCCGGTGTATTTCAGAACCTCTCACAGCTTCTCCGCGGACTCCTGCGGGCTCTGCTCTCAGGCGGCTCCCCACCACGCGAGATCCTCTCCTCCCAAGAACGCCCCATCCCAGCACCATTTCTCAGAACACGTGCCAGCTGTTTTCCTGACACTCGACTACCTCACTCCTTTACTATAACTGCTTTGTGCATGCAGAGAGTTCATTTGGGGGACCCTGGAACGTACCAAACAAAAATCCTGCAACTTCAGGGTGCCCCTCGCTAACAGGTCTTAATAAACAAGGCTCACCTGAGAAAGGGAAAGAAAACAAAGAGCAACACCGCCCCCTGCTGGGCATTGTAAACTTAGCATTTTTAACAGATTTCTGACATTAAGCTACACGTGTTCCCAAAGTGAAGAGGAGCAAACAAAAATGTACCACAGAAAAAGAAAAAAAAAAGAAATAGAAGGTGACTCTGATTTCAGCTCTGACATGCAAGTAGCTTGGAGTATCACTCTTATTCCTAGAACAAGGAAAAGCTGATCAACTGGGGGTTAATGACTTTTCTTAAATCCACCAAAGAACTAAGATCACAGAGCCAGCCACCATCCCAAAACCTAGAGCGTCTGTCATGTGCAGAATCTTGCCGCTGAGATCTTTCCACCTAGGGCAGAGCTGCTAGAGTCATAGATGGGTAGGGACACTTGGTGACAATTAGGGGGAGGTTGTGTTGGATTAACACCAGAGTGAGACACTTTTGTGGGTCACAGTATTTGGAGTTCCCGCCCTTCTGTGGGGGTTTTACCTCCCGGAACCCCGCTAGGTTTGCACGGGGAAGTGCCCCTGGTGGCCCTAACAAAGAGAGTGAAGAGTAAAATAAGTGAAATACGTCAGAACATTTTGCATAACCTAAGCTGACTCAGCAGGGAGAGAGTGAACCAGAGCCCCTCCCGTCTGGAGGGAGGCGTGTCTCTACGTCCCGCACAGCCTAGCTTTCCTGCCTCACTCAGAGGGCGGAGGGAAGCTGAGGGTCACGTGTGAAGGCCACAGCCCAGAGACACAGCCCGCTGCCGCGGGGGTCCCGGCCTCAGCAGTGATGCTATGGGCTAGGAATACCTGGGAACCCACCCAGCCCGTGTCACTTGTAGCCAGATCCAAAGACAGTCCCCCAACAGAGTCAATGTTGTTCTTATAACGATTGCAGGATGCACTTCAGCAAAAACCATCAGGGAATTGTGAAGAACAGGATTTATTAGTCACAGGTCGTGGAAAGGGCTCACAGGTGAGGTGCAGGTCTCAGGTAGAGAGAGGCAGAGGGAGCAAGACCCTGGGGCGCTGCCCTTATTGGAGTCCAAGGTTGGGGGGTGGAGGCTCACAGGCTCACTCTCTATGGGCTAATTTAAAGCACAGAGAGGAAACCAGGGTGTGGGGATGGAGAAGCAGCACCACTCAACCGGTCGGTTCTCTAGGTTACCCGCGCTTCCTAACAAAGGGACCTTCATGTGTGGCAGCAGCCTGGTTCCCCATCTGGCTGCTATGCTAGGCGCTGTGCCTCCAAGCCTGTGATGTTTATTCAGGACAGATGTCTCCGGAAATGGGTGCCTTGGCTATCAAAAGGTCAATGTCAGGCATTCACCCTACAACCAAAAATATTTTCTTTTTAATTTGCATTGTATTATAATTATATTTTATAATAGACAATAAAATATAATTATATTCTAAATATATTTAAATTATATATTGTAATTCTATTTGAATATAATCATATTTCTTTTAATTTAATACTGTAATAGTTTAGGTATACGACATAGAGGTTAGACATTTTTCTAATTTACTAAGTGATCCCTCCCAATAAGTCTACTACCCACCTGGATTTAATCATAAAATGTGGTGGGCTGATTAGTGACCCCAGGTCTTAATGTCCAAAACCTGTAAATGTGACCTTATATGGCAAAGGAAATTTTGCAGGTGTTATTAAGTTTAAAACTTTGAGATGGAAAGATTATCCTGAATAATCTGGGTGGTCTCTAAATATCATCACAGGCAGATGTCGATTTGAGTATAGACTAGAAGACAATGTGATGATGGAAGCAGAGATGGGAGTGATACACTTTAAAGATGCAGGAAGGGGCCACAAGCCAAGGAATACAGGAGACCACGAGAAGCTGGAAAAGATACAGGAACAGATTCTCCTCGCAGAGGCTCCTGAGGAACCGGCCCCTCTGATGTCTTCACTTTAGCCTCGTGCAACTGATTTTGCATTTCTGAATTCAAGATATAAATACATTTCTGTTATTTAAGCCATTGAGTCTGTACTCATTTCTTATAGCAACCACAGAAATCTAATACATCGGTTCTCTACCTGTGGGTCACGACCCCGGCGGGGCTGGAATGACCAAAACACAGGGGTCACTTAAAGCCATCAGAAAATACATATTTATTATGCAATACATTTTTAAATAAAATGGATCATTCAATCCATTTACATTTAATGTTATTATTGATATGTAGTTGTTTATTGCCATTTTATTCTTTAAAGCTGTATTCCTCTTTTGCTATATTCTTTTCCCTCTTTGGTTTGTTTGCAACAGGCCCCTTAACATTTCCTGCAGCATTGGTTTGGTTGTAGTGAATTCCTTGAGGTTTTTTTTTTGTCTGGGAAGTTTTTATTTCTCCTTCAATTTTAAGTGATAGCTAGCCTTGCTGGATAAAGTAGTCTTGGTTGTAGGTTCTTGTTCTGCATTACTTTGAATATTTCTTGCCATTCCCTTCTGGCCTCAAGTGTTTCTGTTGAAAAGTCTGATGTCATCCTTATGAGGGCTCCTTTGTAGGTGATAGCCCTTTTTTCTCTAGCAGCCTTTAATATTTTCTCTTTATCACTTAGCTTTGGTATTTTAATTATGATGTGTCTTGGTGTAGGTTTCTTTGGGTTTCTCTTTAATGGAGTTCTCTGTACTTCTTGGACTTGTGAGAATTTTTCCTGCATTAATTCAGGGAAGTTTTCAGCTATGATATGATTGAACAAAGTCTCTATCCCTTGTTCTTTCTCTTCTTCTTCAGGAACCCCTATGATGTGGATGTTATTTCTCTTCATGTTGTCACAGAGCTCTCTAAGAGTTTCCTCAGACTTCTTGAATCTCTTTTCTTTTTTTCTTCTCTGCTTTCATGCCTTCATTCCACTTCTCTTCTAACTCGCTGATTCAATCCTCAGCTCCATCCATCCTGTTTTTAATTCCTTCCATTGTGGTCTTCATTTCTGATACTGTATTTGTCATCTCCAACTGATTCTTTTTTAATATTTCAATATCCTTTTTTATACTTGCTATTTCTTTATTTAGGTGTTTGTAATGACCATCCATTGTTGTTCTAAGATTCCTAAGCATCCTTACAGTCATTATTTTGAAGTCTGCATCCAGAAGTTTGGTTATTTTCATATCACTCAGTTCATTTCCTGGATTTTTCTCTTGTGGTTTCATTTGGATTGCACTTCTCTGTCTTCTCATTATGTCTGTGTGTTTGGGTGTTTTGTTTGTAGAGCTGGTTGAGTCTAGACTTGGCGTTGTCTGCCTCCAGTTTTCAATTGTGTTATTTCTAGGTCTTCTTGGGTTGGCATCAGCTACTATTTGTTATCCACTTTCGGATTTGGGCCGCTTTGAAGTCTTGATTTGCTTGTTTTCTTAACACGTGATAGTCTTGTTTACTGATCTCAGCAGGGGGCTTATTTGAAACTGTATCCAGGAATGCAGTGGCTGTAACCTGAGACTCTGAAGGCCACTCTTCTGCTAGTTACTCTGTCTGGGAGTAGGGTGTTTTCTCAGCTTCAGTAGGGGGAGATGTATCTCAGATCTCCATGGAGACCTGAGTTACTGCCCCTCCTCCCCACTTCTTGTTTTCAGCTGTGTCTTGTTGTGCTGATTGGAGCTGGAGAGATGTCTGGAGATCTGTGACCCAGACGCAATTTAGTGTTTTGCTTTGTGGAAGGATCAATCCCTCCCCCAGCTATGGCCGCCTCCATCACTGGATGAGTCAGCTTCTCAGGTCATCCCCTGTATGCCTATACCCCTCGCCATCTGTCTCTCTCTCTCCCCCTTTTTTTTGGAAGACAAGCCAGCCCTTTCAACACACCTCATTCCCTGGTAGCCAGGCAAGTGGCTGTGAGCAGTATTTTCTGCTCTTTTCCTTGGAGTGAGAGCCCTTCCGGGTTCTCCGCCTCACCCCCCACCCCATTCCTGTAAGAAGGGGAGATTCAGGTGCTCACTACCAGGTTTGTTGTGGCTTCTTCTTTGCTCCTTGGTTTTTGAGAGCTGTTCTTGTAGTCCAGAGTTGTTTTTCATGCTGATTGTTTATAACTTAGTTTGTAATCCAGTTCAGTGGTGTGAGCTGAGAGTCTGTGCGTCTGCCTACTCCGCTGCCATCTTCAGGTCTCTCTCTGCTTGATTTTATTGTAAACTTTAAACCACTTAAAAAAAAGTGAAGTTTATGGCCCTGGCCGGTTGGCTCAATGGTAGAGCGTCGGCCTGGTGTGCAGGAGTCTCGGGTTTGATTCCGGGCCAGCACACACAGGAGAAGTGCCCATCTGCTTCTCTACCCCTCCCCCTCTCCTTCCTCTCTGTTTCTCTCTTCTCCTCCCACAGCCAAGGCTCCATTGGAGCAAAATTGGCCCAGGCACTGAGGATGGCTCTGTGGCCTCTACCTCAGCACTAGAATGGCTCTGGTTGCAACAGAGTGACGCCCCAGATGGGCAGAGCATCTCCCCCTGGTGGACATGCCGGATGGATCCTGGCTGGGCGCATGTGGGAGTCTGTCTGACTGCCTCCCCATTTCCAACTTCAGAAAAATACAAAAATAAAATACAATTTTTTTAAAAAGTGAAGTTTATTTTTTAAAAAACAGCAACAACACTACAGTCTGTAGCTACAAACCAAGCATCAGAACCAGACTCAGACACAACAGAGATCTCGGAATTATCACACAGGGTATTTAAAATCATTATGATTATTATGTTAAAGGTTCTAAAGGAAAAATTAGACATCATGCAAGAACAGATGGTAATATAACATAGAGATGAAAGTTCTAAGATGGACTCAAAAGGAAATGCTTGAAATCAAAAACACTGCAACAGCAATGAGGAACATATGGTCTGTGTGGCTGACAGTGAATCCCCACACCCAACACTAAGGTAGGTCTGGGAGAGAAAAACCCTCAGCACTGTGGGGTCTTAGCTTGGAGAAGTATTGACTTCTTTAAAATGTCAAATATTTTAATTCATAAACATGATCCATCTCTTATTTAGGTCTTCTTTAATTTCTCTCAGCAACATTTTCTTGATTTTTCATATAATTTCCTGATGTTGCTAACATAGATATAGAAACTGTTTCTTTTAGATGCAGTAATTCTGCTAAATTCACATATCAGTTCCAATAGTTTGCTTTTAGGGTACAGGGAATTTGCTATGGACGCTACCTTGTGATTGGAAACAATAATGTTTTCCTTCTCTTTTTCCAATCACTTTGCCCCATATTCATTTTTGTACCTCATTGTTTCTTCTAAAAGTCTTATTAAAATGTTTGAAAAAAGTGGTGGGAGTAAACCACCTCATCCTTCCCCGGACCTTAGGGGAAAAGTGTTCAGTATTGTACTCTTCAGCGTGACCGGAAGCCCAGGATACAGAAGTCCAGTGAATCCAGTGTCTCTTGCATAAATGTTTTTTTATCTAATTTGTATTTAGTTTACATACAGGTTTTGAAAACATTTGTAAATTCTTGGTCACAGTTTCGCACATAGAGATATCCCACAATAATATTCTGAATACCTAACTTTTTTTGAAAAATGTTAGTATCTGGCATTTCTGCCTAACAGAATCAGCTGGGGCTGAGCAGAGCTGCCCGGTTAATTGCTGCCTTCTCCCGCTGAGTGCAATGGCCTCCCCTTCGCTGAGGCCAAAGATCCCTCCAGCAGGAGGTTTACTCAACATTTCTCAGCAGTTCATCTTTCTTGGCCAGAAGGAAGGAAGGCAAAGTCCACGTGCGCCCTCTACTGGACAAAGTGTCCTCAGCACACTCGACAGGTAAATCATGGATCCACTATTCAGATGCCCAAGGATCCAGCTCTCCTGCAACACAATTTGGACAGACAATAAAGTAGGAAAAGAAAATAGCATGGGAAAAACTGTAAGGAGTATTTTAACCGATTAACCTTATGAAACAAAAAAGACTCTAAACTATAGCACCTTCCCATTTATAAGGTAATTAAAGAATTTCTTTTTAGATCAAAGCAATGATTAGACAACAGAATGAAAACAAACCTCGAAAGTCTAGGAGAGGCCTGACCTGTGGTGGCGCAGTGGATAAAGCGTCGACCTGGAACGCTGAGGTCACCAGTTCAAAACCCTGGGCTTACCGGGTCAAGGCACATATGGGAGTTGATGCTTCCTGCTCCTTCCCCCTTCTTTCTCTCTCTCTTCTCTAAAAAAAAATGAATAAAAAATTAAAAAAATAAAAATTATAAAAGAAAGTCTAGGAGAAATAATTAAAGAGAAAATAATGACAGGTAAAAATAAAAAGTACTTAGAAGCATACAACACAATACTTGGCACACAGAAAGTAAAACCCAGTGGCATAGAGTCCATGACCGGGACAATCCCCGGGCTGCAGGGGAAAGAACCAGAGGTGACAGTGGTGAGGGAAGGGGGCAGCTCTGGAGGAACCGAATTGTTTATGGATCCTTGGTTCTGTTCCTGGCTCATAACTGGAAAGCTTCAGATGAATGGATGATTTTTCAGGAACACATAAATTACAAAACCAGGCCTGATCTGTGGTGGTGCAGTGGATAAAGCATCGACCTGGAATGCTGAGGTTGCCGGTTCAAAACCCTGGGCTTGCCTGGTCAAGGCACATATGGGAGTTGATGCTTCCTGCTCCTCCCTCTCCCTTCTCTCTCTCTCTCTCACTCTCTCACTCTCTAAAAATTAATAAAAGCAAAAAAAAAAAAAGTGGATCCTTTTTAATAAATAAATAAATAAATAAATTACAAAACCATTCTGAAGATGGAATGACCATGTTAATTAGCTGAAAACTATAAACTAAACTGACAGAATTATATGACATTATTTTAAACTACCAACAAGTGGAAAATTCTGATTCAATGTAAACTAAAGATTGAATTAAAAAGCTTCACATTATCTGCATAGAGCCAGCAGCACATAATATAAAACCTAATGTGATAATGCAAAAATGGAAACTATAGATAAAGCTTCCAAATGAATGTTGATGCAAAAATTCCAAGTAAATTACTAGCAATAGAAACATCCAGTAAGTTAAATAAATTAATTATATATATACATACATGCATACTATATATACATATATACATTATTATGTATATAGTATATATATTACACACACACACACACTCCAGGGCCAAAAGGATATTACCTAGGAGTGGAAACATATAGAAATGTTACAATTACTTTTATAATGATGGTTGTTCTATAATTTCGTTGTAATTTTGATGTGGTCATGGGAGAAGGTAAGCACAGCATCTATATAATCCTCTGTTTTGACCAGAAGTCCTCATAAATCTTTTTTTTTATTAATTTTAATAGGGTGACATTGAAATCAGGGTACATATGTTCAGAGAAAACATCTCCAGGTTATTTTGACATTTGATTATGTTGCATATCCATCACCCAAAGTCAAACTGTCCTCCATCACCTTCTATCTGGTTTTCTTTGTGCCCCTCCCCTCTCCCCACCCCTTCCCTCTCCTTTCTTCTCCCCCCTCCCCCGATAACCACCACACTCTTGTCCACGTCTCCAAGTCTCATTTTTATGTCCCATCTATGTATGGAATCATATAGTTATTAGTTTTTTCTGATTTATTTCTTTCACTCAGTATAATGTTATCAAGTTCCATCCATGTTGTTGTAAATGATCCAATGTCATCATTTCTTATGGCTGAGTAGTATTCCATAGTATGTATGTACCAAAGCTTTTTAATCTATTCGTCCACTGACAGACACTTGGGCTGTTTCCAGATCTTCGCTATTGTGAACAATGCTGTCATAAACATGGGGGTTCATTTCTCCTTTTGGGACAGTGCTATGGTGTTCTTAGAGTATATTCATAAAAGTGGAATAGCTGGGTCAAAAGGCAGTTTGATTTTTAATTTTTTGAGGAATCTCCATACTGTTTTCCACAGTGGCTGCACCAGTCTGCATTCCCACCAGCAGTGCAGGAGGGTTCCCTTTTCTCCACACCTCTCATAAATCTTTTTTAAAAACAAATCTTTATTTAGGTAAATCAAAGGAGATTATGTATATCACTTCCCTACAGCCCCCCACCAAAAAAAAGCCACTTGTAAATTTCAGGTATCTTTTGCAACAAAAATAAACTTATATAAGATTTATTTTCTTAACCTAGAATTCTATTTACCTTCCTATCTATCAGATCACGTATAAACAAAAACAAGTGAAGTGTTTCATTGTCAAACACTCCTCAACCCTGGGACTCAGTCCTTGGACCACTTCTCTGTGCCGTCTTTACCTCATCCCCAAAGCAACCTCTTTCAGCCCAAAGGTCTTACGTGATAGCCCATATTGATAACTCCCACATGTATAACTTCATCCTCAATCTCTCCCCAGAGCTCCACATTCATGAATTTAATTGCCTGCTTGGGTATCTAATGTGGGTCTCTAACTCCTGTGTCCCAACCTTCCCCTAGATTTCTGCTCCCTGCTCTTCCCACAGCTTTCTCCATCTCAGGAGACCTTAACCCATTTTCCAACTCCTCAGTCATTCTGTCTTCCTGCCTTCTCTCACACCCCACACCCAGTCAGATGTAGCCATTCAATCGTATCCAGAATTCACTCTTCTCCTTTTCTTCCCTTCTCTGCTCATTCCTGTCTTTCATTTTCCTTTCTTTCTCTTCCTTCTCTGATCCACAGACCTTAAAAGCCACCAGGTATGGCAGAACATGGTGTGTATCTGTACAGAGTGGTTCTAGAATGAGGAGTCTCAAAGAGAGTGAGCAGGGTGTCTACCCAAGCGAGTCAGAGAGGATTGTCAGAACCCCTGTAAGGTGAGAGGGAATGGCATGTGTTTCCACTCAGGAGAACCCGGCAGGGTGATGAGGGGGCCCTTGATGAGGTGGGGTGGGGTGTAACGATAATTGTACAAAGACATTCACTGCAGCACAAGAGAAAACCCACAAATCTGGGTGAGTAGAAAAACGCCAGGGGGAAATGCCTGTAATACATGGTCCAAGGTCAGGGAGTCAGGAAGGGGCTTGTGTAGGAGACAGTCAGGGTAAGCTCTCTGGCTTGATCAAATTTACCAGGGAGACCTTAACCCAGACAGGAATCGGGAGGGCCTGTAGGTGGTGATCTCATACCCTGTGTAGTGTGAAAGCCCTACGGGAAATACTCCATGATTACAACAGAGCTCTATGGTCCTAACAGCCATTCCTTTACCTCCCACACCATCTCCTACAAAAAGGGCTTCCTTCTTGCTTCTTCCTAATTGGGGATAAAATACACAGTCAGCTTTTGCTTGCAGTACAAAGGCAGTTGGAAAGACCCCTGTGGGGGCCCCGTAAATGGGACAGGGAAGGAACTGGCAGTCAGTAGGTATTGGAAGAACGGACAGGTAAAGTGAGTCGACATGACGCCAGAGAGAAGATACCTATCATAAATTGACCACCAGGGAGAGAGGCTGGTCTTCCCCTGGGGAGGCTTTGAAGAACTCTAGGATGACAATTGACACCAACATGTTCACACCCTGTCAACTATGGTTGGTCGCCCTGAGATTCAGAAGAACTTGCCAGCAGGACCTTTTTGTTCAAGAAAAGAGAGACCAGCAAGCCCTGAGCACACGCCTGGATCGGGCACTCTGTTGGTTGACTTCTGTGTTGATTTATTATTTCATGCTCACAACCACCTTTGAATGGCATGCATGGGCTCTGCTGTACAGAAAGGGAAACTGAGGGGCGGAAATGAAGTGAGTCACCTCATGACAATGCCTTAGGGAGCACTGAAGCCTGCATGTGAGACAAGTCACTGTCATCCCCTCAGCTGTCTCTCTGCCCTGCCTGGGGACGCTCACACAGGAGTTAATGTTGATATTGTCACAAGGTCTCCTCCTGCTGCATCAGTTACTCCTCACTTCTTCCCCCGAGAGGCCATGATGCCTGTGGCCAGGACTGAGCTCTGAGCGAGTCCTCACTTGCTTGTCTTCTTGATCTCTGAGTACTCAGGGGAGCTGGTGGCCTCCTGGTCCTGAGGCTCCAGTGACCTTATCTCATGAAAGCTGAGGCTGGTGCCCTGGAGCTCCTGCTTCTCCCCTGATGGAGGGGCGTCCCCAGCAAGTGCCACTTGGTCTGGGGGCCTGTGTGGCCCAGGCTTTTGCTTGAAACCCTGAGTGAACGGGAGAGAAGGGAGTCAGAGAATAAGGCAAACATGGTCCTGTGGGGAAGTAGGGCTGATAAAACTTTTTTTTTATTTAAGCTAGAGAGAGATACAGAGACAGAAAGGGAGAGAGATAAGAAGCATCAACTCGTAGTTGAGGCACCTTAGTTGTTCATTGTTTCTCATACGTGCCTTGATTGGAGGGCTCCAGCTGAGCCATTGACCCCTTGCTCAAGCCAGCAACCTTGGGCTCAAGCAAGTGACCTTGACCTTCAACCCAGTGACCTTAACCTTCACGCCAGAGATCACTGTGCTCAAGCCAATAACCTTGGGATCATATCAATAATCCCAGCCTCAAAACAATGACCCCTCACTCAAGCAGGTGAGCTTGAGCTCAATCCGGCAACCTTGGGATTACAAACGTGTGACTTCAGCATCCTAGGTTGATGCTCTAACCACTGAGCCACCAACAATCAGACTGATGAATCTCTTTTATTCATCCCTTTATTCCACACCAATTATTATGAACTCACCAATTCACTCACTTATTTAAAATTTTGTAACACTACAATTGATGAGACCATATTGAGGGTTTACTGATCACACACATTTCTTCTTCATAAACAGTATGAATGATACTCTTAATACCCCCATTTACAGATAAGGTAACTGAGGTGAAGAGAGAGGATGTAATATTTTCAGAGTAGGTAGAAAGTAACATTTTTGGGGAGAAGGTTCCGGCAGCCTGTACTCAGCAGAGGGAGGTGGGCTCAGTGGTCAGCGCGGTGGGCAGGAGGCTGACCATGGGCTCCGGGAGATGGAGGGGAAGGAGGGGAAGTCAGCTTCCAGTTGTCTGTCCGGCTGACCACTGAGGGTTGAGTTTGGGGAGATGCTGAGGAGCTCGGTCTGGACTCATTGAACAGACATGCCCAGCCCCCCACACTGCATGAGAAGACACCCCCACCACTCACCCAGGTGGCTGTGCCCACCACAGGGTCCTCACCATCCCTGACCTGGGGTCTCCCGGCCGCTGGCTTCCTGTGGGCTCTCACTCTAAGGGAAGAAGTCAGCAGCCAGAGTGGCTCAGACACAGGTGGGCAGGGGCCTCCACTCCCTGACAAGATGACTGAGGCACCCAGACCCTGGGACCAGACTCAGAGACCCTCCTGACATGCAAGTGAGTACTACATTCCCCGGGTGACCAAGACTGAATTTTCATCATGAAAGGCCCTCTTACATGCTGAAACTTGTACAAGAGAGATCACTACAGTGTTGTTCATGATAAACAGGGAGGAGAAACAACTCAAATGTCCATCAATAAATAAATAAACAAGTAAATATGCCCCATCCATGCCATGGAATATTATTTGGAAGTAAGAAAGTACTGACACAAGAACCTTGACAATACCGTGCTCTGTGAAAGAAGTCAGTCACAAAGGACCATGTACTGAATGAGTCCATTCACATGAACTAGGCAGAATGAGACAGGACATCGGTCAGTGGTGACTGGGCTGGGGCATGGATGGGGGTAGGGTGATATTTGAGGGATGTGAAGTTTCTTTATGCTTTTTTTTAAAATCATTTTGGTCAAATAAAACAGTTTTAATATTGATTGTGGTAACGGGTTCCCAACTCTGACTAAATTAAAAGTCATTGACCTGTACACTTAAATATGTGAGAATTTCACCTCAAACAAGCTGTTACCTCTTTGCATTTCTCCTCCCCATCAGAAGTCCCCTCTGGATGTACTCTGCTCTGTTTTTGTGGGGGTTATTGACCTCTCTCTATTCTCCTTACAACTCAGCTTCCTGTATCCCCAGAACACAGTCTTACATGTAAAGGAACAGGAGACACAAGCACAGGGACAGCAGGGCCATGACACCAGCACCTCCAAGAGCCGCAGGAACCACTCCTCTCTGGAACATGGACCTCCCTGCAGAGGAGAGGGTGTGACACCACCCACCACAGGACTCAGTCTCCTGTCTCCCCATCTCCTTGCAGAACCTGCTGTAGGTTCTGCTCAGACAGGAGATGGAGGGCCCTGTCCTAGCAATCACTCTTGTCCAGGCCCGGCCCCGCCCCCAGCTCCATCTTCTCTGTGACCCACTCCTCTCTCCCTAAGCCTGTCCCCCATTAGACCCCTGACCTGGCAGCAGCAGGACAGCGGCGCTCTGGGCCCCGTGGACATTGCTGGCCTCGCTGCTGAGGCTGAGGCTGGTGCTGAGCTCCTGGCTGAGGCTCAGGGAGCTGTTGACCCAGGGTCCCCCTGAGAGGGAGGTGATGGTGCAGGACGCATTGCTGTGGTTCCCCTCCAGCAGCCCCGCCCCCAGCCGCCAACGGAGGGAGGGAGCCGACTGGGCTCGGGAGGAGCAGCTGAAGTGCAGACCCTGATCCTCCCAGGAGCAGGAGGGGCCCAGCAGCTGCGGGGAGAATGTGGGGAGCTAGAAGCAGGGTCAGAGGCGCCTCTGCCCTCCCAGGAGCCAGGTGACCTATCCCCAGGTGTCCCCACACTCAGAGAGCACGGAGAGGCTGAGAGAGATAGAGTCTGGGAGCCCAGCGGGTGCTGAGCCAGGCAGGAGAACTTCTTGCACAGTCCCCATGCGGGGCAGCTCCAGGGTTGCAGTGCTGGAGATGGGGGTGGCGTTCAAGGCTGGGGACCCCCGGAACCAGCTCAGCTCTGCAGGGGGGTTGCTGTCCGCCTCACAGAATAGCCGCACAGCCTCACCCTCCAGGATGGGCAGGGAGGAGGTGTTCTGCAGAATCTTCAGGGCTTTGGGGAGAGAAGTGCAGGGGCGGAGGTGTGGAACACAGATGCAAACATCACAAGATGAAGGAGGGAAGGTGATGATTTTCATCCTCACCTTCTTGGGTCTGATCCCACTGGAAGTGGGATTCCCTTCTCAGCTCCAAGGTGATCTCAGGGGCCCAGAATCTCAGCCTCAGAAAAGCAGGGTTCCTCCTACCTGTGACATTTCTGAAGGAGATGCCTATGGTGAAGTTCCGGGGGGCATCTGGGACACAAAGACATGGCCCCGCTTCAGAGGGAAGGAGCGGATGGAAGTCACCCTGAACCCAAGGAGGGTGGTGGGAACCAGGAAGGTGGGCTTGCTGTCCTCTGACCTCTCCCCCACCTGCACTCAGATCCATGCACGAGTGTCTTCTTAGCTTGTTCTACCCTACACACACACACACACACACACACACACACACAAACCCCAGTCCCCTGCCCTCAGAAATTCAGCCACTCCTTTAGCACTCACAGGACACATTGAGCCGGATGCTTCTCTGTGTGGTCACATAAGCTCCTACAAGTGTCACCAGACAGGTGAGGTTGGTGCCATGGTCCTGGGGCCTCGGGGTGAAAGTGAGCACCGAGGAGCCAGGAGTCTTTGGATTCACCGAGTCAAGAGCACCCCCCACCCAGGAGAAGGTGAGATGACTTCCCCCTTCGCAGGCCCCCGGCAGGCTGCAGGTCAGCTGTGTGGGGCAGCCGGCCTCCAGAGGCTCCGGAATATGGATGTTGGGTTTCTCTGTCAGGGCTGAAGGGGAGAGAGGGAGGCGATTGGGCACACAGGAAGGGGACCCAGAGTGTGGCCCTGAAAGGAACCCATGCGTCAAGGCCCAAGCTCACCCCTAGTCTTATCTCATGAGACAATCCTGGGCGCAAGGTCTGGACAGGAAGTGTCCCAGTGTCCTATTCCCATTCTAACTCTGGATCCCATGTCTCAGGGTCCTCCCCTGGGCCCCTCTAGTACCTGTCACCTGCAAACTCAGCTTCTTATCTTGGTAACTGTATTTCACAGAAGTTCCTCTCTCCACTCGGAGTAAGTAGGTTCCTGTGTCGCTGATCCTGGCGTCTCTGATGCTCAGGGAACAGTTGTTGTTCCTGGGGTCCGCGAGGAGGAATCGGCCCTGGGTGTCTCTCATCACTGGTTTGCGTGGGTTGTTTGTGGCCACAGGATCATTGTAATATGACCTGACTCCACGCAGGTACCAGTAGGTGTAGAGTGTGCTGGGGGAATGGACCAAACCCCACAAGTAGGAGAAGGAGCAGGACACATGGACGCACAGACCCTCCTGCACCCTCACCGATTCCTGCACTCGGATCTCATAGCCTGGTTTCTCCTGCAGGGACCCTGTAGGGACACAGGGCCTCAACTGCACTTTTGGCCCCTCTCTCAACTGCCCCTCCCCCCTCCCTGGGCCCACTCACCCCCCCAAAGCAGGGGCAGCAGCAGCAGGGGCACCATGTCTGCATCTGACAGGGCAGAGCTGGTTCAGGTCCCCGGGTCAGGGAGGGAAATGCCCAGCTGTGTGGTAGGTGGGGCTGAGGACCCCGCACAGGAAGCCGTGGGCCAGTGAGTTCTGGCCAAGGCAGGAAGTGGACCCTGGCCCCACCGGTTGTAAGGGTGTGAAGGGGGCTGAGAAACCATTATTTCTCACCTCTACCTGAGCTCCGAAGTTGGATTTGCCGAGGCCACAAGAGGTTGAGAGTCTTGTGCAGATGTGAATCTGAAAGTGTTCACCTTACAGATGATGTTTAAGTCAAGAGGGAGGTCACCCAGGAGCCATCGTGGTCAGAGCTGGTCCTGGTGACTGGGGCAACCCACCCTCCAGCTGAAATTACTAAACTTTCTGGGAAACGATAATTTTTAAATTTTCTTTAAACCTCTCAAATGCTGGCAAGAGAGATATAATTTAGATCCAACTCCAGTGCAGAGTGGAGCCCAGGGAGAAAGCTGAGCACTAAAGCCCTTTGTTCTAAGGGCTTTTGGGGACATGGATTGCACAAGGGTTTGCCCTCAAGGGTCTGAGGATTTCTGGGTCAGAGACACACACAGGCCCCTCAAGACAAGAGATGTGTGAAGCGAGCTCCTGCTCCATTTGACAGCGACCCAAAGGCTGGACCTCAGCACAGCAGCACATCTGCCACCTTAAGGCTCAGGAAACTCCACATTCAGGATCCTCACGTGCTCAGACCCTTTTCAAAACCCCAGCAAGGGATCAAGTAATGTGTGGGAATCACCTGCAATCTTGCTGCTCTTTTATGAATAAAAAAAAAAAAACTTGATAAACATTTCTTCAAATTTGGCAATAATATAAAACAAGTTGTATGATTGAATGTCTCTGAAATTATACAGGAGAAAATGAAATGATAATCAACCATGCTGGAGGAAATACTGAATTCTCTCTCTGTTTTCTATATTATATCAATATCATATTATTATAGCAACTAATAATAGTTGTTAATATAATATTAGTATTTGTTATTATATGACAGGCTCTTTCTCTTATAAAGAGGCTATGAGCATCAATCAACACTATGGGGAACATGTGTTAGGCAGGTGTGCCAGACAGGGGTGCCACACTGCTAATATAATAGTCTGTAAGTTTGCTCAATTGTCTTCTCTTTTGGTTTTCAGCATTTGAGCTTTCTTGACATCATATGATGTGTTTTCTCACTTCAGGAAAATTCATGGCACCGACCATAGAAGCCACAAGACGACATCAGGAGATCCCGGAAGCCGGAAGTGGTTTGGGTCAGCGTTAAGCTCATAGCTGGCAGGAATCCAAAGCAGCCCACACAGGACCACCCCATGGACCTGGGTCTGGTGCTCAGTACTGGCCAGAGTCTCATGTGCCCCCAGGGGATCTTTGTTTCACGTCAGGTAAATTTGGCATATCCCAGGAGATAAATTATTTAAAGATCTGCCACCTGGAAATGCTGTTTATTGGAAGGAACAGTGTTGGTCAAATAAGTTTTTAAATATGACATGCATGCTTGCTTGCTTTGGGTGTGGGAGACAGGCTGTAAGCTGGCAAAGTTATTATAGCCTAAGGCTTAGTTTTAAAACTAAGCTTTTGCCCACATCCTTGACTGATTGCATGACAGGGGGCGGTGCCCTCTAATGAGGAGTCCCATTTATGCCTCAGATAAGTGACTTTGTATTGGAGACTTCCTTATTTGTATTGTTATAAAGTACCGCACCCCAGATTCTGAAAGGCACTGTACCTCATTTCATCGAGTTCACATAGAGACACCCAGTCCAGATGAATTTTGAAGAGTTTTATTAGAGGAGGAGATTTATTAAATATGCTGGCCGCATATGGGTGACATGGGGCATCAGACCCAAATCGTGCAGTCCCAAAAATAGTTAAGGGGCTGTTATATACCCTTGATCACACACAGGCGGGTGGGGGAGAGCATGATATCATGGCATGGGCTGACAACATTTGTTTAGGGGATACATAGAAACACTTAGACTTTCAAGGTAATGCAATCAAAGACATTTACAAATCTTTTAGGGTTCAACTTTCCTCATTAGCCTAGAGGTATTTTACCCTCAAGATTCCAAGAATGGCCCTGGCCGGTTGGCTCAGCGGTAGAGCGTCGGCCTAGCGTGCGGAGGACCCGGGTTCGATTCCCGGCCAGGGCACACAGGAGAAGCGCCCATTTGCTTCTCCACCCCTCCGCCGCGCTTTCCTCTCTGTCTCTCTCTTCCCCTCCCGCAGCCAAGGCTCCATTGGAGCAAAGATGGCCCGGGCGCTGGGCATGGCTCTGTGGCCTCTGCCTCAGGCGCTAGAGTGGCTCTGGTCGCAATATGGCGACGCCCAGGATGGGCAGAGCACCGCCCCCTGGGGGGCAGAGCACCGCCCCTGGTGGGCATGCCGGGTGGATCCCGGTTGGGCTCATGCGGGAGTCTGTCTGACTGTCTCTCCCTGTTTCCAGCTTCAGAAAAATGAAAAAAAAAAAAAAAAAAAAAAAAGATTCCAAGAATGGGGAGGAACTACAATCAATGCAAGGTGATAGGTAAATTCTGCCTCCTATTGAAAGAGAAGTTTCTCAGTTAACCTTTATTTTAGATTTAAAACTGAATGACTCCTTGTTCTTGCAAGCCAGAAACTTCTATATTCTCCTCCCTCCCTCCCCAAAGGAGGGATGGGACAGGAAAGCCTGATAGGAAAGCCTGATCTTCCCTCCCAGAATATTAACATCAATTTTCTGCTTTTTGGTACCTTACAACTGTATACTGGGTTAAAGGTTTTGATTTCTACACTATAAAATGAGACAGACTGGGGCTCGCTCTCTCGGTTCCTGCTATCAGCATTGCAGGGGCTTCCCTCATCCCTTGCCCTTCATGGGAGAAGCAGTTTTTCTGCTTTTCCCTTGTCTTCTCTTGTTTCTTGCCTGTCTTGGTGAGACACCAATAAACAGAATGGCCTACTGTAAGGCCAGGAGCTGCCATCCTGGCCATTCACATGCAGGTTCCCATTGGATTCGGGCTGACAGTAAAGAAATGGCGGAGTCGGAGGATGGTGGACCATTCTGTTTATTGGTGTCTCACCAAGATAGGCAAGTCACAAGAGAAGACAAGGGAAAAGCAGAAAACCAGCTTTTCCCATGAAGGGCAAGGAATGAGGGAGGCCCCTGCAAGGGTGATAGCAGGAACCGAGATAGCAAGTTCCCAGTATGCCCCACTTTATAGTGTAGAAACCAAAAACCTTTAATCCAATATACAAACAAGGAATTCTCTGATGCAAAGTCACTTATCTGAGGCATAATGGGATTCCTCATAAGAGTGTACCACCCCACATCATGCAATCAGTCAAGGGTGTGGGGAAAAGCTTAGTCCTAAAACTAAGCCTTAGGCTATAATGACCTGGCCTGCCTACAGCCTGTCCCCCACACTCAATACAAACTATAAGGGAGCAAACAGATATATCATATTTTAAAACTTATTTGCCCAACACCCACCATACTCCAACTCCACCATTTCTCTACCGTCTGCCCGTATCCAGTGGGAACCTGCATGTGAATGGCCACGATAGCGGCTCCTGGCCTTACAACTGGTGTAGTTTGCAGCAGGATTCAGATATCGGTATGGGGCTGCCACCCTTGAGGGGTGGGGTAGAGGACTGGTTGATGTTCTGGCTCCCCATGGCTGTTCTTTTAGGGGCCATGGGCTGTGTGGTTTTTGTTGTGTTTTTTTTTTAATTAATTAATTAATTAATTTTGTATTTTTCTGAAGCTGGAAACGGGGAGAGACAGTCAGACTCCCGCATGCGCCCGACCGGGATCCACCCAGCACGCCCACTAGGGGCGACGCTCTGCCCACCAGGGGGCGATGCTCTGCCCCTCCGGGGGTCGCACTGCCGTGACCAGAGCCACTCTAGCGCCTGGGGCAGAGGCCAAGGAGCCATCCCCAGCACCCGGGCCATCTTTGCTCCAATGGAGCCTTGGTTACGGGAGGGGAAGAGAGAGACAGAGAGGAAGGAGGGGGTGGGGGGTGGAGAAGCAAATGGGCGCTTCTCCTATGTGCCCTGGCTGGGAATCGAACCCAGGTCCCCCGCACGCCAGGCCGACGCTCTACTGATGAGCCAACCGGCCAGGGCCTTTAAATTTATTTTTATTGATTGATTTTTAGAGAGAGAAGAAGGGGAAGAGGGAGGGAGAGACAGAACCATCAATACGCTTCTGTATGTACCCTGACCAGGGGCTGAACCAGCGACCTTTGCCTATTGGGAGGCCACTTTAACCAACCAAGCCATCTGGTCAGGGTTGTGTGCTTTTTACTCAAGAGGAAACTAGGAGTTCTGTGCAAGAAGCTGCCCAAGGTCGAAAGCTTCAGTATGAATTGCAAATTGAATGTCAGAAAAGGCTGGAATTGTAGCAAGCACTGGAAAAGAAGTTACTGGTTCCGAGTTGCAGTTTGCCCTGGAAGCTGAACATTTGCACCGGCAGTTGTTAGAGAAACAACTGCGAATTCAAGAGCTCGAGTTTAAGCTTCTGGCCAAAAGCTGTTGTAAGATACCAAAAAGCTGCATATTAATATTAATATTCTGGGAGAAAAGGTCAGGCTTTTTTGTCTTTTCTTTGGAAAATGGAGGAAAAGGAATGTGGACATCTCCTGACTTATAAGGATGACTAGGGTCATTTGGTTTTAAGTTCTCTGAAGGGATTAAGGTTATCTGAAGAACTCCCTTTGCTTGTAATAAGAGACAAGATTTAACCTACCATCCTACACTGATCCTAGCTCTCCCTCCCTTCCTAGAATCTGAGATTAACGTGTACCTCTAGGCAAAGGAAGAGAGATAGATACTAAAGGGATTTGTGAATGACTTTGATTACATTACCTTGAAAGTTTTCACGTTTCTTGTAAAACCTTTAGACAAATGTTAATCTTGTTAATGTAATGTAAATCTTAATAAATGATATCATCTTGTTAACGATTGTGTCATGCCCCCCAACATGTATGTCAGGAGTCAGGAAACTTTTTGCCTGAGAGAGCCATAAACACCACATTTTTTAAAATGTAATTTCATGAGAGTCATACAACGACCCGTGTACATTACGCATTATCCAATAAAAATTTGTTGTTGTCCCGGAGGACAGCTATGATTGGCTACAGCCATCCGCAACCATGAACATGAGCAGTAGGAAATGAATGGATTATAATACATGAGAATGTTTTATATTTTTAATGTTATTTTTTTTTATTAAAGATTTGTGTGTGAGCCAGATGCAGCCATCAAAGGAGCCATATCTGGCTTGTGAGCCATAGGTTCCCGACCCCTGATGTATGTGTTCAAAAGGAATATAACTGTTGGAATCCGTGAGAGTCCGAAAAGACCAGAGTAACAGGCTTTATTGAAAGGAAGAAAGGAACCCTGCCGGGCACTTCTCCTAGGAGAAGAGCACTGGTTACAGACTAGGGGTGAATTTGATAGGGTTTGGGAGAGGGGGTATTGAGTCAAAAGTTCTGGTATGTTCCTTTTATGGTTTTACGGTTTCAGCTTCCTAGAACTCTTCTGCCTCAGGGGCGATTGTCCAGTAAGTAAGGGTGAGGTCAGGCAGCCAGGTGGGACAACAAAAGGGCAGTCGGAGTTCTGGTAAATTCATATCTCTATCATTTCTCAACTCTGGGGTATGATAAAAAGGAAAAGCCGTGGGGGGAAGGAAAGGGCATGGGGTTCAGGAAGGAGGTTTGTCTCGGACCAGCCATCTTCTGGAGCTACTTCCTGCTGTTATCCCTATTGGGGGCCTCCTTCATGAACCCCGCCTTGGAGAAATTGGAGTAGGGGTTGTAAAAGCATTTGATTGTAGGTAATCCGGGAGATTTCTCTCATTCGAGCCTGCAGGAAATAAACCTTCAATTTTAACCACAAACCAGAAGCTAGTTGGAGTAAGGCATGCCATTTTTCTACTTTAGCAGCAGTGGGAGTTGTCAGGATCACAACGTGAAAGTCAGTCCTTGGGTGATGTAATGCTGGAAGTGCCTCTTGGACAGTCTGTACAGTTTGCTCAGTAACCTATAAATCCAGCAAGTACTTAGGGAAAGGGTGGTTACATTTCTACACTTTGTAGTTAGAGTTTAAGTCCTAGTGACCACTGCTTCTAGCTGGAATTAGCAGCAAGTTCCAGCCTACAATAGGAATGGGGCATTGAGACAAGAGGAATAAAGGAGATACTATACATTAAATAAAGCAAAAAATTCAGACTGTCAATACCCATAATAGAGATATTTAAGGGATAAAAAAAAAAACTTAAATATTCAGGCAAGGCATAGTAGATGGTCCTTGTGTTTACAAGAAATTATATCAGTTTATCTGCTACTTGGAAGAAATAACTTAGGCTCGTGAACGATGTCCTTGGGCCTTCAGTGGTAATTCCCAGCATGCTGGGCAAGGTCAGGACACAGGTAGCTGGAGCAGGGCAAGAAGATACTAAATTCTCCCTCCATGGAGCAAGGGGGCAGCTTACCTTTTCTTGTCCCTCTTTCCACAGCAGAGATGTGTTAACTGGTGGGGCCAGGAAGCCTGGCAGGCTTCAGTTCAATGACCTTTCTTTCCACTCTGGAGCAGGGCCCTGATGGAATCCTATGAAACCCTTTAGGGCGCTGAAGCCTTTAAGAGCATATGCCAAAAGCTGGTATTTCCTGACTTCCTTTGGGCCTTATTTGCCTTTTCTGTTACTTCCTTGGCCATTATAGACCTTAAAAGCCATGCTCAGAAGATCTCACTGAGGGGCTTGACTAAGAGCAAAATTGGGAATTCAATTTTAAAGAAGCCTATTAGACCAAGGAATGAAAGTATTTGATTTGCCGTGGTAGGTGGTTGGAGACTGCGGAGGGTCTGAGTTCAATCTAGGGTGAGACCTCAGGTGGTGGGGGTTAAGGTGATGCCCAGATAGACTACGGATTAAGAGTGAAGTTGAGCCTTAGCAGAGAAGACACGATATCCCTTCACAATGAGGAAGTTAAGAAGGGTGGCGATGTGTCTCCTTGAGGCAGGCAGGGAGGGGCTGCAGAGTAGGTCATCTACCTATTGTAAGAGAGTACTAGTTTTGAGATTTTGTGCTGCTAAATCCTTAGCTAGTACCTGCCCTAACAGGTGTGGGCTGTTTTTGATTCCCTGGGATAAGACAGTCCATGTAAGTTGCTGGGCTGCATTAGTGTTTGGGTCAGTCCAGGTGAATGCAAACAGAAAGCAAGAGTTAGGGTGTAGAGGAATGGTAAAGAAGGCATTCTTGAGGTCTAGGACTGTAAGTGAGTGGTGTTTGAGGGAATGTCTGACAGTAACTTGTAGAGATTAGGGACTACTGGATAGAGGGGAATTATCGCCTCATTGATTAGGCATAAATCTTGTACAAGCTGATAAGCCCCTGAAGGTTTTTCAAACAGGAAGGATGGGGGTATTGCAGGGAGAGTCCATGGGGATGAGTAAGCCTTGATTTAAGAGGTGGGTAATTATTGCTCTAAGGCCTTAGAAACAGACACAGTTACACATTAAACAAAGACTTTATATATATTATGAATTAAGGAACTTAAATGAGCATGCTTTACTTGTTTCAATTTAAATTATATTAGAGATATTTTCTGACAAACAAAGAGACAAGACAGATTACTTCCTCACATAGCTTAATATATAATTCTGCTTTTTTGAGTTTTTTGAGACAACAGGGAGTTGCCAGCATAGAGGGGAGGAAGAGAGAAAGTAGACAAATGGACAGTGTGAATAGCTGGATGGAAAGAAGGAGGGTCAGAATTTGCAGGAGGAAAGGAGGAGGAGGAGGAGGAGCAATTTGAAGTGTTGGTGGTGGCACCATGTGGTCAGAGGAGTCAAAAAGATTTATAGCTCTGAAGAGATGGGAGAGGATGAGGGGGAAAAGGGCATAGCTCTAGCCGAAGTTAGTGGCATGGGAAGATGGGTAAAATACAGCTGAAGCCACAGCTTCTAAGGAGGGGGGAGGGGATGAAGAACACAGTGGAGAAGGGAGGGGCCCCAGGCCAGCAGGGGAGGAGAAAGAGAGATTGGTATTTTCAAGTGAATGAGAACTGGATTTTGTGAAGAAAGAAAAGGGGGCTCTCGGAGAAAAGAGAACCAAGGAAGAGGTCTGCAGAGGGACCAGAGAGAAGTCCCGAGAAAGGGGTGCCCCCAGTTGTCAGGTAGGAGAGAGAGAGTTGGGAGTCTGCGGAGAAGGAAAGATTAGGAGCAGAGGTTTTAGGTGAGGTTTCTTTGGCCAAAAAACAGCCTGTGTGTAGAACAAGTGGTCTAGAGATTAAGGACAGGAGCAAAGGGAGAAGAAAAACCTACATGTAAGGATTCTCTGATGTCCTCCCCGTTTGGTGGCAAAGTTGTCAAGATAAGGTATTGTAATGCTAGTAGAAAACAACCTGGCAGCCTGACCTGTGGTGGCACAGTGGATAAAGCGTCGACCTGGAAATGCTGAGGTCGCCAGTTCGAAACCCTGGGCTTGCCTGGTCAAGGTACATATGGGAGTTGATGCTTCCAGCTCCTCTCCCCTGTCTCTCTTCTCTCTCTCTCTCTCCTCTCTAAAATGAATAAATAAAAATTAAAAAAATAAATATTAAAAAAAAAAAAAGAAAACAACCTGGGTAGGTGCCTAGACTTTCAAGGAAGTCCGTAGAAGCAGGCTACTTGGAGTAGAAACCTCCCAAACTGTGAACCTCAGCGAGTAGAGTGAGTCCCGAAGGAGTAGAGAGGTCTCTGAGGAATGAGATTGGGAGGAGCCCATGTTCCAAGGGGAGCCTGGCTGGATGGTTTGGACTGAGAGGAGCCCACAGTAGAGGAGACTGGTGAGAGAAGGGGGCATCCCTGCCTTCAGTCACAGTTCCAAGAGGAGAAAATTTCTGTAGAAAGAGAATCTCAGACAAGAGGTCGTCACCCCAAGACTGAGTTCCCGGGACATAGGAGAGGGGCCTGGCTAGGCATGCCTAGACTTTTGTAGAAGTCCATAAAGGAGTAGAGGCAGACCACCTGTAGTTATGGGGTCCAAAGTCAAAACCGTCTGACCAGGAAGGGGTGTTTTTAGAGAGAAATTTGGAGGCCAACCGGGGAAGGGGAAGGGAGAAACTTTTTACCTTTCTGGTCTAGCAGGGGTTCAGGACAGGGTTAGATTGCCGGCCAATTGACCTACAGTTGCTTATCCAGGCTATGTTTGAACAGCAAAGAGGGATTGTTGGGCAGATAAAATATGTATTATGCTCACTTTGTTAAAGTGGCGCTGCCCACGAGGAGGCCGTTGCCCAGGTGATATTAATGTGTGTCTCTGGGCAGGCAGAATCCTTGTAGCCTGGGGCTTGGTTTTGGGATTAAGCCTTTCCCACCCTTTTTGATGTGGGGCGGTACAATCCAGTCATGCCTCAGAGAAGTGACTTTGTATTAGAGACTTCCCTATTTTGTATATTGGATTAGAGGTTGTGAAGCTACAATATAAAATGGGGGCAGAACGAAATTTTGCCCTCTTGGTTCCTGGGATGATTAGAGGAGAGAGCAGAGCAGAGAGCAGAAAAAGGCCACGTGGAGGAGGCCAGGAGAAGCAGCCAAGATGGTGGAGTGCTGAGTGAGATGCCAGTTTGTGTAGAGTTTGTATCTGGGATAAGGAAGGAGATGGGGAACTGAGGAGAATACGGCTGGTGAGCTAGAAACGTTTGATTCTAGGAAACTTGGATAAGTCAGTGGCTTTGTGAGCACTGAATGTGAGTGGGTTTTGGAGCCCAGTGTGTGTTTTTACTTGCCCGCTGGGTGCAAGCTAGGATTAAAGACTATGGTCCACCAGTTTGTGGCTCCGTTGTTTCTTTACCGACTGTCCGAATCCAATGTGAACCTGCATGGGCCAGGCTGCTGTGATTCTGGCCCTGGCCCTGCCTGCTGGCTTTACAGGAATAGATCAGGCAACCAGTACCCCGTCCCGGATTTCAGCACCAAATGTTGGAATCCATGGGAGTCCAAAAAGAACAGAGTAACAGGCTTTATTGAAAGGAAGAAAAGAACCCTGCTGGGCACTTCTCTGGGGAGAAGAGCACTGGTTACAGACTAGGGGTGAATTTGATAGGGTTTCGAAGAGACTAAGGGGGTATTGAGTCAAAAGTTGTGGTATGTTTCCTTTTACGATTTTACGGTTTTGGCTTCCTGGAACTCTTCTCCTAGGGGCGGTTGATCAGCTTCCTGGAACTGTTCTGCCTCAGGGGCGATTGTCCAGTAAGTAAGGGTGAGGTCGGGCAGCCAGGTGGGACAACAAAAGGGCAGTTGGAGTTCTGGTAAATTCATATCTCTATCAATAAACAGCCCCTGAAATATACTCAGCACGCATGATTTGGGCCTGCTATGCCCTGTGTCAGCCATATGTGGCCAACATATTTAACAAATTTCCTCCAATAAAACTCTTCAAAATTCATGCGGACTTGATGAAGTGAGATACAGTGCCTTTCAGAATCTGGGGTATGGTACTTTATAATAAAGCCAACAGCCACAGGAGCCTAAATGGTCACCAAAGGAGCAGCAGCATCTGAGTGGGTGGATTGGCTTTGAGTCAGCGGGAGCAGGCACTTGCAACTCCTCTTCTGAGGATGAGAAGGCTCAGGCTAAAGCTGTCATATGCACACTGAGAGCCCAACCAGTGGTTGCCAAGAAGGTAAAAACCCAGCAGCAAAGAGTCCCTCAGGAGCCACAGCCTCCTGCCCAGGTAATGGAACACTCTGTGTTCCAGCCCTGTAACCAGGCAGAGCTGATGGAGTTTGGGGCACAATTTAGGCAGAAACCTACTGAATCCCTGGTAGCCTGGTTACTACGATTATGGGACATAGGGGTGATTAGCACCATGCTCTCCGCAACAGAGATGGAGAAATTGGCCGCCATTACCACACACTCCTCCTTGAGGCAGCATCTTCATAACTGCCATGGCCATCCAGGGGACCATACCCTATTAGAATGGGTGATGGCCACCATTCGTATGGTCTGGCAGAGTGCTGGAGAATTGCCAGGGGCAATGAGTCGGTGGCAGTGCAACAATGGAGACCTTTACTAAAAGATTCTTTAGTAACTAGGTATGAAGAATGCTGTTTTCAACCCTGGGTCCCATGGGCCAGACAAGGAAGTGTTTACAGCAAAAATGAGGGAATTTATCCTTGCTAGTGCCCCGTCAGCCCTTTTGGGTCACTTGTGGCTATCTTGGGTCCCTATGTGGGGCAGCCCATCAATGCAGTTACACAGATGGTAGCAGAATTGGGAGAGTTGGAGGCTGCTCAGGATCATAAAGCAGTGAGGGCTGCTGCCTAGGTTGCCCCCCAACTAACAAGGGAAATGGGCCTATAAAAGTTACCCGAATGCAGATGCAGGTAGATTTGATTGCGGCTGGATCAGATAAGGGAAAATTGGATGCTCAGTCTAAAATAATTATTTTGGAGATTTGGCGGCAGCTTAAACCAGAACAGAAGTTCCAGCCACTGAGATAAAAGGCCCCAGCAGCTACCAATAAAACTTTTGCAGCTTGGGCAAGCTTGGTTATAAGATTATATGACAGAGACGGCTGAGGGAGAGGAGAACTCCCAAGACCCATTGTACCAGTTTGAGTAGAAAAAGGGCCAAGGGACCCGTCTAACTGAGATGGGCAGGGACCAGAGGCCACACATGGAACTGGCTATCCACTGGTCCCCTTCCAATGTACAACAGGTGCTGACCTTGGTGGATACAGGTGCAGAATGTTCCCTCCTCTATTAAAACCCAGAGCAGTTTGCTGGGACCCCAGTGGCCATTGACGGTTATGGGGGCCAAACTGTTCAAGTGAAGCCAATAACTATTCCATTGGGGATAGGGAGACTGCCTCCTAAGCCATATAAGTGTATGTATGTCCTATTCCTGAATATATTTTTGGGGTAGATGTCTTGCAAGGACTGTGTTTGGAAACTACAGCCAGGGAGTTCCGGCTGCGGATCAGCTTTGTAAAGGCAGTGTTACGGGGACACACATTACATTCCCCTTTGCAATTATCCATCCCTTGGTGTGCGACTAACACCAAGCAGTACTGCCTGCCAGGTGGTTATGAAGAAGTCACAGGGAAAATCCTTGAACTAGAAAAGGTGGGGAGCATCCGGCCAGCACACAGTCTTAACAACTCCATGGTATAGCCTGTGCCCAAACCAGACGGAACCTGGAGAATGACAGTAGATTACAGAGAACTTAATAAAGTTGTTCCCTCTTTGCACGCTGCTGTTCCCTTGATTGCTAACATGATAGATCGGCTAAGCCAGGAGTTGAGGACATACCACTTTGTGGCAGACTTGGCCAATGCTTTTTTCTCTATTGATATAGCTACATAGAGTCAAGACCAATTTGCCTTCAGTTGAGAAGGGAGACAAAGGACCTTTAAAGTGTTACCCCAGGGCTATTTGCATAGCCCCACCTTGTGTCAAGGGCTGGTGGCTGCTGACCTGGCTAAATGGAAACAGCCAGAGGCAGTTCACATGTACTATTATATTGATGATATTATGCAAACTAGTGATTCTCTTCCAGAATTGGAGCAAGCAGTCCCTACCCTGCTATCCCATTTGAAAGCATGTGGCTGGGCAGTCAATGAGAAAAAATTACAAAGACTTGGCTTATCAGTTAAATTCTTGGGAGTTGTCTGGTCCGGTAAGACAAAAATTATCCCTGAAGCAGTTGTAGATAAGATTAAAGCATACCCCAGTTATAGGAATTCTTACGGTTGTTGGGGTATTGGAAAGCATTTATACCCCATTTGGCTCAGTTACTGTGCCCCTTGTACAACCTTATTTGGAAGGGGGTTTGTTGGGATTGGACTGAGCAGGCACAAGGTTCATTTGCAGCAGCTAAGAGAGCTGTCAAGGTGGCACAGGCCTTGAATGGGTTTGATCCTGCCAGGCCCTGTGAGCTGGATGTTCATGTAACCTCAGAGGGGTTTGGATGGGGCTTGTGGCAACAGACAGGGTGCTTAGGGCAACCTATTGGGTTTTGGTCTCAATTGTGGAAAGGTGCTGAAGTTCATTACTCATTAGTGGAGAAGCAGCTGGCAGCTGCTGTGTATGCTGCCCTCCTGGCCACTGAGAGTATTACAAGCACAACAACAGTAACACTCAAGACAACATGCCCTATTGCAAAATGGATGAGAGATTGGGCGACCAAACCACATAGTGGTATGGCCCAAATGTCCACCCTGGCCAAGTGGAGTGCCTGCCTGCAACAACGCTGTGCTCTTAGCACCAAACCATTGAGGGCAGAACTGCAGGAAGTCTTGGGTCCAGTCACCTATACGAACTTAGGGTCAGGTGCGGCTAGGGTTCAGGAGGCAGAACCGGAAGTCAGTCCCTACCAGGAGGGGCAGGTGCCCATCCCCAAGGATGCCTGGTGTACTGATGGTTCCAGCAGGGGCCAACCTGCCAAATGGATAGCTATCGCCTTCCATCCAGCCACTGAGACTATTTGAACACACACAGGTACAGGCCAAAGCAGCCAATTTGCAGAATTAAGAGATGTTTGGCTAGTTGCCCATAATGAACCTTTACCTCTGGTAATTTGTACTGACAGTTCAGCTGTCTATCATGGACTGACTCTTTGGATTGCTACTTGGCACATTAACCAGTGAATGGTAATGCACCATCCACTATGGGGTCAGGCCATGTGGCAGGACTTATGGGAAATAGGACACCAGAAGCAGGTGACAGTATATCATGTCACGGGCAAGCCCCTCTAGCCCATCCTGGGAATGATGAGGCGGATACGTTGGCAAATGTGCGATGGTTGGAGACTGCACCAGCACCTGTTCCATGCGGGACAGAAAACTATGTGGGCTACAGTTAAGGCTTGGAAATTGCCTGTGTCCTATGCAGAGGTACTTGCAGCCTGTGAGCAATGTGCAGTATGTTCCAAGGAGCCCCCTTGGAGACTACTGGTGTCACCTGGACATATCTACTGCCACAATGGCAGATAGACATCATTGGACCCTTACCAAAGTCAGAAGGGTACTAGTATGCAGTCACATGTGTAAATACTGCCACTGGTCTGTTTGATGCTTATGCCACCCATAACCCTGACCAAAGTCATACAGGCTCTGGACCATCTGAGTGCTGCTTATGGGCAACTGCTTGTCCTTGAAAGTGACAATGGTACCCACTTCACTGTTTCAACGGTGAGGCAATGGGCTCAAGAGCAGGGGGTAAACTGGAAGTGCCATGTTCCCTACCACCCCCAGGCTGCTGGTATCATTGAGCGGTATAATGGACCCTTAAAGCAGGGACTGTGACAGAAGGGTGACGTTGGCTCCCTTACTGAATGGACACACTGCTTATGGACAGTACTCCAGATTTTGAATGAGAGACCTTGACGGGAGAGCCCAGTTCCAGTAGAGGCCCTGCTGCATCGGGCAGCTGCCCCTATTCAGGGGCAGATATGCACCAAGGACATTTTACTCAAGCCAGGTTTTGGACAGCAGGGCAACGTGCTCTTGCCTGCTCCAACAGCCCTTCTTATAGGTCAATGGCTTCGATGGACTTTGCCTCTCTAATGCTAATCTCAGGAACCAAGAGAGAGTAAGCTCCCAGTCTGCCCCACTTATAGTATAGAAATCCAAACCTTTAAGCCAATCTACAAATAATGAAGTCTCCGATACAAAGTCACTTATTGAGGGATAATGGGATTCCTCATAAGAGTGCACCACCCACATCATGCAACAGTCAAAGGTGTGGGGAAAAGCTTAGTCTTAAAACTAAGCCTCAGGCTAAAACGACCCTGCCTGATTACAGTCTGTCCCCCACACACAATTCAAACTATTAGCAAGCAAACATATATATCATATTTACAAACTTATTTGACCAACAAAATCACATTAACAAAATCTCTCTGTACGCCTAGCCCAAATTAATAAAAATGTTCTTTAAGCTTCCTAAAATATTAATATTAATTTTGTAGCTTATTGGTACCTTAAAATAGGGTAGTAGCTACAACCCAGTCCTATATCTTATTTAATGAAAGCTATTGCCTGACCTGTGGTGGCGCAGTGGATAAAGTGTCGACCTGGAAATGCTGAGGTCGCCGGTTCGACGAAACCTGGGCTTGCCTGGTCAAGGTACATATGGGAGTTGATGCTTCCAGCTCCTCCCCACTTCTCTCTCTCTGTCTCTCCTCTCTCTGTCTCTCCCTCCCTTCTCTAAAGAACAAAAACAAACAAAAAAGAACAACAAAAAACTACAGCTGCCATATGATCCAGCAATTCCACATCTGGGCATTTATTTTTTTTTTAAATTTTTTTTAAATTTTTTTTTAAATTGTTTTATTTATTTACTCATTTTAGAGAGGAGAGGGAGAGACAGAGAGGGGGAGAGAGAGAGAGAGAGAAGGGGGGAGGAGCTGGAAGCATCAACTCCCATATGTGCCTTGACCAGGCAAGCCCAGGGTTTCGAACCGGCGACCTCAGCATTTCCAGGTCGACGCTTTATCCACTGCGCCACCACAGGTCAGGCTGGGCATTTATTTTTAATAAATGAAAATACTCACTTGAAAAGACATATACACCCCTATGTTCATAGAAACAGTATTTACAATAGCCAAGATGTGGTAGCAACCCCAGAGTCAGTTGGTAAATGAATGGAAGAAGAAAATGTATTACACGTACAATGGAATACTATTCTGCCATTAAATAGAGGACATCCTGCCATTTACCACAGCATGGATGGGCCCTGAGGGCACTGTGCTAAGTGAAGTAAACTAAGCAGAGAAAGACAAATAGCATACCATCTCACTTAAATGTGAAAACACTTTTAAAAATTTAATTCATACATACAGAGAACAGATTAGTGGTCACCAGAGGCAGAGGGTGGAAGGGTAGGCACAGTGGGTGAGGATGACCAAAGGTACAGACTTCCAGTTATAAAGTAATTAAATTGTGAGCATGTAATGTACAACATGGTGACTGTACTTAATAATAGTGGGTATTCATACTGTTAGCTACAATAATACGGGTAATATTACTGTGTTGTATATTTGAAAATTGCTAGGAGAGTATAAAGCTAAGAGAGAAAATTGCTAAAAGTTTTTATCACAAGAAAAAAGTGTGTAACTGTGGTGATAGAGGTTAAGACATTGTGGTGAGCACTTGGCAATATGTGCGTATATTGAACATTAATTTGGACACTTGAAACTAGTATAATATTATATATTAATTATATCTTAAGAATACATATATATACTAAAAAATAAAATAATAAAAATACCCACTCAGGCTGGTGGTTTAGATCACCAGGATTAGATCAGAGTGGTCTATCTAACCTTTTAGGCAGAGTTCCCTGTCTGTGCCCTTTCTGTTCCAACATCAGCCTAACAAATTCCTTACATTAAATGCCTGCTGCTGAAATACACAGTGAAATATTTCTATGTTTCTGATTGGACCTTGACTGATTAAATCTCAAGGCTACAAGAGATGAAAGAATTGAGTGTTTGAGTGATTTTAATTGCTTTCATGATGAAACTTTCAGCCAACTAAGAATACAGGAGAATTTCCTTAACGACATAAGGGGGTGTTTTCAATGAACATTATACCTAATGCAGTAGCATCCTTGTCTACAAAGGCAATTAACAGCAAGTAAACACTATGAAAATTGAAAGGAAACAAAGCTACCTTACTTCATAAATGATTGCATATATAGAAAATTCCACAGTAAGCTCTAATATGTTTAGGGACTTTATAAGAGAGTTAGCAAGGTTGCTAGGGACAAAATCAAATTACAAAAATCAAAAGCAGGCCCTGGCCAGTTGGCTCAGCGGTAGAGCGTCAGCCTGGCATGCGGGGGACCCAGGTTCGATTCCCGGCCAGGGCACACAGGAGAGGCGCCCATTTGCTTCTCCACCCCCCCCCCTTCCTCTCTGTCTCTCTCTTCCCCTCCCGCAGCCAAGGCTCCATTGGAGCAAAGATGGCCCGGGCGCTGGGGATGGCTCCTTGGCCTCTGCCCCAGGTGCTAGAGTGGCTCTGGTCGCGGCAGAGCGACCCCCCGGAGGGGAAGAGCATCACCCCCTGGTGGGCGTGCCGGGTGGATCCCGGTCGGGGGCATGCAGGAGTCTGTCTGACTGTCTCTCCCCGTTTCCAGCTTCAGAAAAAAAAAAAAAAAAATCAAAAGCATTCCTATACTACAGTAAAACACAAAAATTAGATGGTATGACGTCGGTGTGTCACATTCGGAGCTGATCTCACTGTTGTCAGGCCGTGGCCCAGGAGGCTGCCACAGAAACGCTATGGCACATGGGCCCTGACCATCTTTGCTGGGCTTCAGGGAGAAAGACACCAAGAAAATAAAAAAAGGATGGTATAAAAGAAACCCTTGACAATAGCCTCAAAATTATGATACACTTAGAATACATCTATTTCAATGTGTATATAACAAAAAGGTAATATGCACTTCCTCAATGAAGGAAATGATAAATCTCTTTAGAAAGACTATAAAGATGTAAATAAATGTAAAATATGCATATTCATGAATATAAAAACAATATTGTGTAAAAGTTTATTCCACCCACATTAATCTACAGAATTGTTTTTTTCAAGTGGGAGGCAGGGAGGCAGAGATATGCTCCAACATGCAACCTGACAGAGATCTACCTGGCAAACCCCTTACCAGGTGATGCACTGCCTGTCTGGGCCACTGCTCCATTGCTTGGCAACAGGGCTATTCCAGTGCCTGAAGTTAGGCCATGAAGCCGTCCTCAGTGCCCGGGGCCAACATTGCTCAAACCATTTTAACCATGGCTGTGGGAGGGTAGGAGAGAGGGGGGAAGAGGGGGGGAAGCACATGGTCACTTCTACTGTGTGCTCTGACTGGGAATTAAACCAGGGATTTCCACACACAGGGCCAACACTCTACAGCTGAGCCAACTGGCCAGGGCCTAATCTACAGAATTGAAAAATATGTCACCCTATCTTCCAGTTGACTTTTGGGGAACTTGATACCTCTATGATAAAATTTATATTGAAGTAAATTTTTCTATATGCACCCAAGACAATTATGAAGAAGAACAATGTATGAAGACTGGCTCTGTAAAACTTCAAGACATATTAAAATATTATAGAAAACTAAATGATGTTGTATTGATACAACCACTGGAACAGAGTAGGGCACTTAGAAATACCATGGACTTAAGCCACAAGAAAGGTCATGCACTAAAGAGTGGGTAAGGCAGACAAGTGACAAAAAACAAAAACCTTTTCAATAATAAGTGTAAGCGGATAGAGACCTCCGAGCAGTTGCATGAGACAGCAGCCCAGCTCCTACGATGCACTAAAATCAAGTGCATGGGGATTGAAGATATTTTTTTTGTTTTTGAGATACAAGACAACAGGGCTGTTAGAAGATATTACAGCATGACCTCTCCATGAACTTAAAGTAGAGAAGCATTCCTGTACAAAACATACACGGCAATACTTATAAAGAGAAACACTGAAAATTTAGAGTATGTGAAAATTAAGGACTCTTCATAAAAGACGCCACAGGTAGTACTCAGTTATCAGCCATCAAGTGAGAGAAGAACTTTACACCACATGCAGGCATTAGAGCATTAGTATCCAGAAGACAGGAAGAATTTCCAGAAATACATATAAAAAGAAATAAAGAGATATGGTCTCACTTGAGCAGGAGCCTCATTAAAATAGCAACAACCAGCTGGTAAACACGTGAAAAGTGGCTCCACGTCATTAGCAACCAGAAAGGTGCCTGTTAAAACCACAATAAGGTCCTATTACACCGGCTCCAAGCGGACAAACATGAATGTGTCTGAGAAAACCCAGTGTTAGGAGAGTGTGGGCAGTGGTTGTTGACATGCAAACTGGTACCAGTGCTTCAGAGAAAACTGGCCTCGTCCACTAAAGTGAGGATGGCTACCCCATACCCCGCAATTCCACCTCAAACTTCCGTCCTAGAGCGGTCCTGTCCCACATGGGAGCCCCCTCCCCTGCAGGTGAGCACATGATGAGTGGCTGTAGGATGTGGGCTGTAAAGATACAAACGATAAGTTATAATGGCAAAATACCCGATTTTAGAGATTCATTACAAGAAAATGATGTAAACTATCTTCAGTATTCTGAGGCCAGTTCCGCTGTGGATGAAGTGAGGAGTTTCGCCCACACAACCAAGCAATTCAAGTCAATTCTGACACAATCTACCTGGAGAGAGCATCAGAGTCCACAGGTTAGGGCGCAGTTCTTAACCGGCCCCCCACCAACCCCATGTCAGATGTCCGTCTCAAGTCCAGGTGTCCCCTGCACTCTGACCAGCCGCCTATATATCAGAGGTTCCTGAGACCTCCTCCCCTTTGGATGTGTTCATTTCCCAGAGCGGCTCACATAACTCAGAGAACAGGTCACTACCTACATCACTGGTCTATTATAAAGAATGTGGCTCAGGGACAGCCAGATGGAAGAGGTGAGAGGGCAGGTGTGGAGTAAGGGGCTGGCGCTTCCATGGCCTCTCTGAGGTCACCTCTCTCCCCGCATCTACCTGTGTTCCCCAACCCAGAAGCTCTCTGAACCCTCTCCTCCTGGGTTTTTATGGAGGTTTCATTACATAGTCATGATTAATCACATCACTGGACATTGGTGATTGAGTCAACCCCAGCCAGTCCTCTGTCCTGGTACCCAGGGGCCTTCATACCACCTGACACTGGAGGCATCTCCCAAGCTGGAGGTGGCAGATGTGGCCCCAAGACAGCCCCACCCCCCTGAGCCCATACTCCGTCCTGTCTGTCAGCAGTGAGCAACAGACTCTATGGGAAGAGGAGAGGAACTTTCCAGCTCCAATCACAAATACAGACAGAGGATGGGGAAGGAGATTCCCCACAAGTTGTACCAGGAAGACGGGCCTCAGGGGCAGAGGAGAGGCCAGGCTGACCCACCTCAGAGCACAGGACCGTCCTCATGCACCAACACTACTGAGTTGGGGGAACACACTGCCATTTTCACATTCAATAAAGGTTAAGTATTCATCGCAGAGAGGGTGTGTGTATCTCTGCGTGTGTGTGTGTGTGTGTTTCAAATCTATGTAAATAAAAATGTAAATGTTTATTTGTTCAAAATCTTAAATCTCCAAAAGTTCTTGACCAATTACTTTGAAATTTTGATACAACGTTGCATTCGAATATGCACGTGTTTTTATCCCAAAATGACATAGCCTTAGCTTTTGAATCATCTGGAATAGCTGCAACATTGCTAGCAGGTCTAAGAACTGCTCAGTCCACTTTAAAATTGCCATTGAACATGCAATTCATTGAAACTCTCACGTGCAACATTTCCAAAGCATCGAAATGGGAAAAGTAATGCAGAAATGCAAACTTATTGTTTGGGATGAATGCACAATGGCACACAAAAAAATCACTCGAGGCTCTTGATCGATCATTGCAAGATTTGCGTGGAAACATCAGATCATTTAGGAATGCATTAATATTGTGTGCAAGAGATTTCAGGCAAACATTACCAGTAATTTCTCAATCGACACGAGCAAATGAAATAAATGCTTGCCTGAAATACTCTATTTTGTGGTGACATGTAAATACATTAAAACTAACTACAAATATGCATGTCCAGCTGCAAAATGATCAATCAGCTGAGATATTCTCACATCAATTGCTGGAAATTGGGAACGGAAAGGTGCTGGTTGATCTGACCTCAGGACGAATTTTGTTGCCTCATAACTTCTGCAATTTAGTCAAAAGAAGAATTGGTTGAAAAAGTATTCAAACCAATTCTAAGAATCATGATTGGCTGAGTGAACGACCTATTCTTGCAGCCAAGACATCTACAAACTTCAAAATATTATTCTGTCTAATATTCAAAGTGAGGCAGTCACATTCAAGTCCATTGACACTGTTGTGGAAGCAGATGAAGCAGTTAATTATCCAACAGAATTTTTGAATTCACTCAATCTGCCAAGGATGCCAACGCACGTTCTGCAATTGAAAATCGGCATGCCAATTATCATGTTGCAAAATATCAACCAGCCAAAGCTTTGCAATGGCACGCGGCTTGCAGTAAAAAATTAATGAGCAATGTCGTAGAAGCAACAATCTTAACAGCACCTTTCAAAGGTGAAGATGTCCTCATTCCTCGCATTCCTATGATTCCAATGGATATGCCATTTCATTTAAGAGATTGCAATTTCCAATTTGATTGGCATTTGCAATCACCATCAACAAAGCTCAGGGCCAATCTTTAGAATTGTGCGGTTTAGATCTAGACACGGATTGCTTCTTACATGGACAATTATATGTTGCGTGTTCTAGAGTTGGCAATCCAGTCCATCTGTATATCTGCACAGACAATAGAACAAAAAAAATATTGTATACCCACAAGCATTGTAAAATTAAACATATTAGAAAGGTTGCCTTTCTCTTTTCTTTCTTTTCCATTTAACCAGACTGAGCCACAGCAACATGTGGCCGGGTACAGCTAGTAAACTAATAATAAAATTATTTCTGGAGGTGAAATTCATGACATGAAATTACTATGCAGTTTTGGATGTATAAACCTTAGAGCTGTTATTCCCTACACGCTCCCATCATTCTCTTCACTGCAGGCCTACTCCACTCCTCTGCCCCACCTGCCCTGTCCCTGTGGGAACCTGATTGGGGTTCCTGAACAGAGTAATGCACTGAGGCACCAAGCAACAATCCTACAAGCTGAAAGGTGCCCTTTTTTTAATTTCAATTTTATTTTGCAATTCCAGTTCACACGCAGTGTGACTTTATATCAGTGTCAGGCATACAGCATGGTGGTTAGACAGTCACATACTTTACAAAGTGAGTCCCTTACATTTCCAGTGCCCACCGGACACCATGCAGTTATTACAGTACTATTGTCTCTGTTCCCTGTGCTGCACTTTACATCCCTGTGACTATTCCGAAGGCTATTTCTTTAGTTCAACTTCTCAGCAAAGGCCTGACTCATTCAAATCCTGGATGCAAATCACGGCCAAGCCCACTTCTGCTGAACACGGTGCCATCAGCATTTTATGTTCTGAGATGCATCTCACAGGAAACTCTTTCCTGTGAGAAACAAACACACCTGGGTCCCTACTCGGACCTCTGAGAGATGTGAGTCCTCAGCGAGCAGGGGAGTTGGTCCTTCAGGAGCTAAACTTTACTTAGATTCTGTTTTTACATTTTGGGTCTAGAGTCAGTGCTGCCCTCTAGAGGAGAGGCATGAACTCACTGCTCACATTCAGTACAGGTTTGGCCCATAGCCATTGGCTTAAACACACTCAGTCTCAGAATTCTATAAATTGGCTAAAGAAACTGCACTACATACTAAAATGTAAAATGAATTTTTATTTATAATTACTTAATAATAATTACATGTTGGGATGTTTTATAGGTACGCATCTTTGAACCAGAACAGAAGACCTGAGCATCTGACACTGCTACGTGGATGTCTGCACTGACAGGGCAGTTTGAGGGACCAGAAACTCAGGTGTCAGCCAGGTAACTTCTGGGCAATGGGAGGATAAAGCCCAGGTAAAGTTCCATCCTGGGCCTGGGAATAGAGAGGGAGGATCAGAGGGTGGGGTGGGCAGGACCAGCACAGAGAGAGGACAAGTCCAGTGGGAGAGGCACAGGCAGAAACAAGGGGCCGTCAGTGGGTGGGTTTTACTTGTTTTCTGTTGTGTCTTATGAGGGTTTCACACCTTAATCAGCTTTCAGGCCAAGGAGAGACAGCTCCAAACAGGGGGACCCAGTTCCCAGAGACAGCTAAGACCTCTGCAAGGAACAGCCTTTCAGAGGCAAACCAACCCACCCTGAGCCCATGGTCCCCAGCCACCCTGCCTGCCCTAAATCTCCCAGGACCCGGGACCAGACACACAGAGACCTCCCCACAGGTCCGAACCCCAGATTTATTCATCCAAGCTATCCTGAACGCTCACCCTGCCTTCTCTTGTCTTTCCCATGGAAACCCCAATAAATGCTCTGGTTGGGCTCCCCAAACCTGCATCTGCTTCCCGAGAAACCTGGTGCTTCCCCGAGGCCCTTGTCTGGTGTGGTGAGTACTCCTCCTGTTGCAGGAATGCAGGATGTGACTCCTGGAGGACAAAAGACACTAGACAACTTACTGAAGGAAAGGGGATTTATTTAGCGACACAACAACGTGACCTAATAGGCTTCAACACACAAGCTTCCCAAGGTCAGATTTCTTACATCTTCTATACCCTTTCAGTGTTCAGGCACAGGGTGCATGATTCCTTTGTCTGTAGCATAGGTAACCCTCGTTTCTCAGGAGGGAGGAGGGAGGAGGGAGGAGGGAGGAGGGAGGAGGGAGGAGGGGAGTTTAGGACCATTTGTCTTAACTATTTACAAATCCTGTTTTTTTTTTGCTTTGTGCTGCAAGTTGCTCCAGGAAGCCAGTAGGGGAATTGTAATTAAACTGCCTGACCCAGTCATTCCCACAGGCTTTCTCCCTCCTCACTCTCAGAAAATAAAAGCAATAAATGTCATCTTCCAATTACTCTCTTTGTCGTCACTATTTCTCTTCCACAACTTAAATTACCAGGGGTACAATTGAGACAGGTGAGTCAGGGGTTTCTAGGGAGAAGGTGACATTGATGTCCCATGACTGTCCCTCTAAACTGTGTGTCTGCACCTTCTCCCCATTTTAAAAGAAGGACCGATCAGTCAGGATGTTGGCCTGGTTATATGGGGGCCTCCACACCTGCAGAGACAACGGGGTCTAAGTTCAGTGACTTGCCCAATTTAGCTCTATCTCCCAGCAGGGCTGGGCAGCCCAGCTCCACCTGGAACTAAGAGCCAATCACTGAACTTCCCTGTAGAGAGGGACAGACCTGCTCACCTGGAGTAGAAGAGCCAGGTGAGCCCTTAGGTGAGGAGAAAGCCAGCCCCCATGAGGGCCCCACTGATCAGGGTGAGGACCAGGGGCCAGGACCCCTGCTGCTCCTCAGTCACACAGCTGCAGGGAGGGGGGCTTCCTGGGGAAGAGCAGAGAGATGATGTTGTATCCCCAGGTCTCAGTCCCACCCACAGCTCCAACACCTGACCAGGCAGCCTGACCCCAGCACCCTTGCTGCAACTCATGCTGCACAGAGAGATTGAAGAAAACATGCTTGGAGCCCAGCAGTTGCTGAACTTGAAAGGTGAGTAGCCCCTCCATCTGCAGCCCCTGGTGGGGCAGCTCCAGAACCCCAGTGCTGAGGGCTGGGAGGGTCCCAGGGCCTTTCCCTTCTGGGACCAGCTCTGCATGAGACCACCCACTACAAGACTCAGTCTCTTCTCTCCCCATCTCCTTGCAGAACCGGCTTAGGTTCTGTTCCTGCAAGAGATGGAGGGCCCTGTCCTAGCAATCACCCCATCCTAATCCTGTTCCCCATTAGACCCCTGACCTGGCAGCAGCAGGACAGCGGCGCTCTGGACCCCGTGGACATTGCTGGCCTCGCAGCTGAGTCTGAGGCCGGCACTGAGCTCCTGGCTGAGGCTCAGGGAGCTGTTGGCCCAGGGCCCCGCTGAGCGGGAGGTGACCCTGCAGGAGGCATTGCTGTGGTTCCCCTCCAGCAGCCCCGCCCCCAGCCGCTAGCGCAGGGAGGGGGCCAGCTGGGCTCCTGAAGAGCAGGTACAGTGCAGACTCTTGTCCTCCCAGGAGCAGGAGGGGCCCAGCAGCTGTGGGGAGACTGTGGGGAGGTCAGCAGTCCCTCTAATCTAATCTCCCTAAGACCCAGAAAATCTGACTTCAGAGGTCACACACTCACGGACCACGGAGAGGCTGAGAGAGAGAGTCTGGGAGCCCAGCAGGTGCCGAGCCTGGCATAAGAACTCCCCTTCTTCAGCAGTCCCCACACGGGGCAGCTCCAGGGTTGCCTTGCTGGAGATGGGTGTGGCGTTCAGGACTGGGGACACATGGAACCAGCTGAGCTCTGCAGGGGGGTTGCTGTCGGCCTCACACAGCAGCCACAGGGCCTCGCCCTCCAGAATGGTCAGAGAGGAGGTGTTCTGCAGAATCTTCAGGGCTTTGGGGAGAGAAGTTCAAAGAAAGAGAGAGAGATGGAGAGGAGTGTGTGTGCGGAAAGGGGCTATAGGCTCCAGCCACAGAGGTGAGGGAGGGAGGCTGATGATTTTCATCCTTGCCCTTCCCACATCTGATCCCATTCAAACTCTGAATGTCCTCTGCTGCATGGTGACCCAAGGGAATGGTCACTCCAGATGGGGTAAGGTTATTCCTACCTGTGACATTTCTGAAGGAGATGCTTATGGCAAGTTTCCGGGGGGCATCTGGGACAAAAAGACATGGCCCTGCTTCAGAGGGGAGGAGCGGATGGAAGTCACCCTGAACCCAAGGAGGGCGGTGGGAACAGGGAAGGTGGGATTTCGGTCCTGCTAGCCCATCCCCCCCATACTTACATCCATACACAAGAGTTCTCAGGTTAGCTCAGCCTCCTCTACACACACACACACTCACACACACTCACACACACACACAGACACACACACACACACACACACACACACACACACCAGTCTCACCAGTCCCACTACCCCGGGACCACCCACCATCCTCTCAACACTCACAAGACACATTGAGTTGGACGGTTCTCCGCGTGGTCACCAAAGTTGCTACCAGGGTCACCAGACAAGTGACTTTGGTGCCGTGGTCCTGGGGCCTCGGGGTGAAGGTGAGCACTGAGGAGAGGAGGGTCTGAGTGTTCAGTGAGTCAAGAGCATCCCCCACCCAGGAGAAGGTGAGAGGGCTTCCCCCTTCGCAGGCCCCTGGCAGGCTGCAGGTCAGCTGTGCGGGGCGGCCAGCCTCCAGAGGCTCCGGAATATGGATGTCAGGTGTCTCTGTCAGGGCTGAGGAGGAGAGAGGGAGTTGCCTGGGGTCCAGGACTTGGGGACCGAGAGTGTGACCCTGAGTGGTTCCTCTGCCTCAGGGCCACAGCTGCTCTGGGTCCTCTGTGTTTTCCGCCCACCCTGAGCCCAAGACCTGGATCAGGAAGTGTCCTGGTGTCCTGTTCCTGTTCTAGAACACAGTCCCACATCCCTGGGTCTTGTCCTGGGCCCTGTCATACCTGTCACCTGCACACTCAGCATATTTTTCAGGTAACTATGTTTCACATGTGTCTCCACTCTGAAGAAGTAGGTTCCTGAGTCACTGGTCCTGGCGTCTCTGATGCTCAGGGAACAGTTGTTGGTCCCGGGATCTGCGAGGAGGAATCGGTTCTGGAACTCTTTCTTCACTGGTTTCGTTGGGATGTTTGTGGCCACAGGAGCAGCAGTGTTTATGTTGGCCCCTTCCTCATACCAGTAGGTGTAGAGTGTATGTTGGGAAGGAGACGAACTCCCAGGGTAGGAGAAGGAGCAGGGCACGTGGACGCACAGACCCTCCTGCACCCTCACAGATCTCTGCACTAGGATCCAATAGCCTGCCAGCTCCTGCAGGGACCCTGGGGGGACACAAGGTCTCAGCTGCAGCTCTGCCCCACCCCCACTTGCCCAGCCTCCCTTCCTCAGGGCACTCACCCCCCCTCAGCAGCAGCAGCAGCAGCAGCAGAGGCACCATGTCTGCATCTGACAGGACAGAGCTGGTCAAAGTCCCTGTGTCAGGGAAGGAACTGCCTAGCTGTGGGGTGAGACCATTCACTCCGACAGGAAGTCATGGGCAAGAGAGCTGTGGCCAGGCCTGGAAGGGGAACTTCAGTTCCACAGGTTGGGGGTGTGGGTGGGGCTGAGGAATCATCCTGGCTCTCCTCCCTGCCCCCTGACCATGCAGGCAGATAACATAGACCTCACAGGAACTGCTGAGTCCACAGCCATCAAATGAGAAAAAAATTTTACAGCTCATCCAAGCATCACAGTATCAGTCTCCAGAATATAGAATTTCTACAGACACATAGAAAAAGAAATACAAAAAATTGGCTCACCAGGAAGGTGCTCTTTAAAACCACAATAAGATACTACTACAGTGGCTCCAAGTGCACAAACATGAACGTATCTGAAAACACGCAGTGTTAGGAGAGTGTGGGCAGTGGTTCTGGAATGTAAAATGGACCCATTGCTTCAGAGAAAACTGGCCTCGTCCGCTGAGGACGGCTACCCCACACCCAGCAACTCCACCCCCACACTTCTGTCCGGGAGCAGCACAGTCCCACTCGGGAGCCATCACCACCCAGGGCAGGTGACTTTTATTTTATTTTATTTTAATTTTTATGTTTTGTATTTTTCTGAAGCGAGAAGCAGGGAGGCAGAAAGACAGATTTCTGCATGCGCTCGACAGGGATCCACCCGGCATGCCCTCCAGGGGGGCAATGCTCTGTTGCTACCAGAGACCTTCTAGTGCCTGAGGGAGAGGCCATGGAGCCAACCTCAGTGCCCCGGCCAACTTTGCTCCAGTGGAGCCTTGGCTATGGGAGGGGAAGAGAGAGATAGGAAGAGGGAAGAGGAGGAAGGTTGGAGAGGCAGATGGGTGCCTCTCTTGTGTACCCTGGCAGGGAATCGAACCTGATACTTCCACACGCCGGGCTGAAGCTCTAACACTGAGCCAACCAGCCAGGAGGGGAGGTGACTTTTAAAAGGGTGGCTGTGCCTGACCAGGTGGTGGTGAAGTGGATAGAGCGTCGGACTGGGATGCGAAGGACCCAGGTTCAAGACCCCGAGGTCACCAGCTTGAGCGCGGGCTCATCTGGTTTGAGCAAAAGCTCACCAGCTTGGACCCAAGGTCGCTGGCTCGAGCAAGGGGTTACTTGGTCTGCTGGAGGCCCACGGTCAAGGCACATATGAGAAAGCAATCAATGAACAACTAAGGTGTCAAAACAAAAAACTGATGATTGATGCTTCTCATATCCCTCCGTTCCTATCTGTCTGTCTCTATCTATCCCTCTCTCTGATTTTATCTGTGTCCCTGTATAAAAATAAAATAACAAATAAACAAATAAAAAGGGTAGCTGTAAGGATTTGGGTTGTGAGGGGCTTGATGATGGTTTATTAAAATATAAAACACCCACTTTGAAGACTCACTACAAGAAAATGAATATAAACTATTTTGTATTCTGAGACCAGCTCCATTGGCAGTGAGGATAGTGAGTTTCTCCCACACAAACAAGCAATTCTACTGAATTCAAACACAACCTTCATGGACATAGCATCAGATTCCACAGGTTTAGAGTTCAGTTCCTAACCTGACCCCGAATGACATCAGATGTCAGTCACAAATTCAGGCTGCCACCAATGTTACTGACCAGCAGGCTACAATCAGAAGTTCCTAAGACCTCCTTGCCTGTGGATTTATTAATTTGCCAAAGAAGTCACAGAACTCAGAGAACAGGTCACTTCCTACATCACTGGTCTATTATAAAAGAATGTGGCTCAGGGACAGCCAGATGGAAGAGGTGAGAGGGCAGGTGTGGAGTAAGGGGCTGGTGCTTCCATGGCCTCTCTGAGGTCCCCTCTCTCCCAGCACCTACCTGTGTTCCCCAACCCGGAAGCTCTCAGACCCTGGTCCTCTTGGGTTTTATGGAGGCTGCTTTGCCTAGTCATGATTAATTACATCACTGAACTTTGGTGATTGAGTCAACCCCAGCCAGTTCTCTGTCCTTGTCCTCAGGGGCCTTCATACCACCCGACACTGGAGGCATCTCCCAAGCTGGAGGTGGCAGATGTGGCCCCAAGACAGCCCCACCCCCCTGAGCCCATACTCCGTCCTGTCTGTCTGCAGTGAGCAACAGCTGGGGTGGACAGAGGAGAGGAAGTTGCCACCAAAAGCCACAGGTACAGACAGAGGGCAGGGAAGGAGATTCCCCACAACCTGAACCTGGAAGACGGGGCTCAGGGGCAGAGGAGAGGCCAGGCTGACCCCCTCAGAGCACAGGGCCCGTCCTCATGCACCCACACTAATGAGCTGGGGGAAGAAGCTGCCATTTTCACACTCAAGAAGGGCCACAGAATTCATCTCAGAGAGGTTGTGTGTGTGTGTGTGTGTGTGTGTTTGATTTTCTAAATATTCAAATAAAAATCTATTTTTCATGGTGAAATTCATAACAATCACCCATGTAAAATTTGGATGTGTAATCCTGACACTGTTTCTTCCTACAACACCCCCATATTCTCTTCATTGCAGGCTTACTCCACTCCTCTGCCCCACCTGCCCTGTCCCTGTGGGAACCTGATTGGGGGTTCCTGAACAGAGTAATGCAGTGAAGCACCAAGCAGCAATCAAACAGTCTGAAGGTTGCCATTTATCTAATTTAAATTTTATTTTGCAATTCCAGTTCACACTCAGTGTGACTTTATATTAGTGTCAGGCATACAGCATGGTGGTTAGATAGTCACATACTTTACAAAGTGAGCCCCTTTCATTTCCAGTGCCCGCCGGACACCATGCTCAGTTATTACAGTAGTATTGTCTATATTCCCTGTGCTGCACTTTACATCCCTGTGACTATTCCGAAGGCTATTTCTTTAGTTCAACTTCTCAGCAGAGGTCTGACTCATTCAAATCCTGGATGCAAACCACGGCGAAGTCTGCCCTCTGCTGAACATGGTGTGGTCAGCATTTTATGTTCCGGGATTCATCTCACAGGAAACTCTTTCCTGTGAGAAACAAACACCACCTGGGTCCCTACTCTGACCTCTGAGAGATGTGAGTCCTCAGCGAGCAGAGGAGTTGGTCCTACAGGAGCTAAACTTTACTTGGATTCTGTTTTTACATTTTGGGTCTAGAGTCAGTGCTGCCCTCTAGAGGAGAGGCATGAACTCACTGCTCACATTCAGTACAGGTTTGGCCCATAGCCATTGGCTTAAACACACTCAGTCTCAGAATTGTATAAATTGGCTCAAGAACCTGCACTACATACTAAAATGTAAAACAAATTTTTATTTAGTATTACTTAATAGTAATTACATGTTGGGATGTTTTATACTACTCATCACAAGGTACACATCTTTGAACCGGAACAGAAGACCTGAGTACCTGACACTGCTACGTGGATGTCTGCACTGACAGGGCAGTTTGAGGGACCAGAAACTCAGATGTCAGCCAGGTAACTTCTGGGCAATGGGAGGATAAAGCCCAGGTAAATTCCATCCTGAGCCTGGGAATAGAGAGGGAGGATCAGAGGGTGGGGTGTGCAGGACCAGCACAGAGAGAGGACAAGCCCAGTGGGAGAGGCACAGGCAGAAACAAGGGGTCGTCCGTGGGTGGGTTTACTTGTTTTCTGTTGTGTCTTATGAGGCTTTCACACCTTAATCAGCTTTCAGGCCAAGGAGAGACAGCTCCAAACAGGGGGACCCAGTTCCCAGAGACAGCCAAGACCTCTGCCAGGAACAGCCTTTCAGAGGCAAACCAACTCATCCTGAGCCCATGGTCCCCAGCCACCCCGCCTGCCCTAAATCTCCCAGGACCTGGGACCAGACACACAGTGACCTCCCCACAGGCCCGAACCCCAGATTTATTCATCCCAGCTGATTCTAAACGCTCACCCTGCCCTCCCTAGTATTTCCTATGGGAACCCCAATAAAGGCTCTGCCTGGGCTCCCCACACCTGCATCTGCTTCCCGAGGAACCTGGTGCTTCCCCGAGGCCCTTGTCTGGTGTGATGAGTACTCCTCCTGTTGCAGGAATGCAGGATGTGACTCCCGGAGGACAAAAGACACTGGACAACTTACTGAAGGAAAGGGGATTTATTTAGCGGCAGAACAACGTGACCTAATAGGCTTCAACACACAAGCTTCCCAAGGTCAGATTTCTTACATCTTCTACACCCTTTCAGTGTTCAGGCACAGGGTGCATGATTCCTTTGTCTGTAGCAACGGTACTCCTCGTTTCTCAGGAGGGAAGAGGTCAGAGGGAAGTTTAGGACCATTTGTCTTAACTATTTACAAATCCTGTTTTTCTTGCTTTGTGCTGCAAGTTGTTCCAGGAAACCAGTAGGGGCATTATAATTAAATTGCCTGACCCAGTCATTCCTACAGGCTTTCTCCCTCCTCACTCTCAGAAAATAAAAGTAAAAAATGTCATCTTTCAATTACTCTCTTTGTCATCACTCTGTCTCTTCCACAACTTAAATTACCAGGGGTACAATTGAGACAGGTGAGTCAGGGGTTTCTAGGGAGAAGGTGACATTGATGTCCCACGACTGTCCCTCTAAACTGTGTGTCTGCACCTTCTCCCCATTTTAAAAGAAGGGCCAATCAGTCAGGATGTTGGCCTGGTTGTATGTGGGCCTCCACACCTGCAGAGACAACGGGGGTCTAGGTTCAGTGACTTGCCCAATTTAGCTCTATCTCCCAGCAGGGCTGGGCAGCCCAGCTCCACCTGGAACTAAGGGCCAATCACTGAACTTCCCTGTAGAGAGGGACAGACCTGCTCACCTGGTGCAGTAGAGCCAGGTGAGGCCATAGGTGAGGAGGAAGCCAGCCCCCATGAGGGCCCCTCTGATCAGGGTGAGGACCAGGGGCCAGGAGCCCTGCTGCTCCTCAGTCACACAGCTGCGGGGAGGGGGGCTTCCTGGGGAGGAGCAGAGGGGGGTGACTTTGTGTCTCCAGGTCTCAGTCCCACCCACAGCTCCAACACCTGACCAGGCAGCCTGCCCCTAGCACCCATCCTGCAACTCACTCTGCACAGAGAGGTTGAAGGAAACATGCTGGGAGCCCAGCAGGTGCTGAGCTTGAAATGTGAACTTCCCTCCATCTTCAGCCCCTAGTGGGGCAGCTCCAGGACCCCAGTGCTGAGGGCTGGGAGGTGCCCAGGGCCTTTCCCTCCCGGGACCAGCTCTGCATGAGACCACCCACTTCAGGACTCAGTCTCTTGTTTCCCCACCTCCTTGCAGAACCGGCTGTAGGTTCTATCCTGCAGGAGATGGAGGACCCTGTCCTAGCAATCACCTGTGTCCAGGCCCGGCCCCGCCCCCAGCTCCAACTTCTCTGTGACCCACTCCTCTTTCCCTAAGCCTGTCCCCCATTAGACCCCTGACCTGGCAGCAGCAGGACAGCGGCGCTCTGGGCCCCGTGGACATTGCTGGCCTCACAGCTGAGTCTGAGGCTGGCGCTGAGCTCCTGGCTGAGGCTCAGGGAGCTGTTGGCCCAGGGCCCCGCTGAGCGGGAGGTGACCCTGCAGGAGCCATTGCTGTGGTTCCCCTGCAGCAGCCCCGCCCTCAGCCGCCAGCGCAGGGAGGGGGCCGGCTGGGCTCCGGAGGAGCAGCTGCAGTGCAGACCCTGGTCCTCCCAGGAGCAGGAGGGGCCCAGCAGCTGCGGGGGGTCTGTTAGGGGCAGGGTCAGCTGTGCCTTTACTCTCCCTAAAACCCATGTAATCTAACTTCAGAAGTCTCACACTCAAGGACCACGGAGAGACTGAGAGACAGAGTCTGGGAGCCCAGTGGGTGCCGAGCGGGCAGGAGAACTCCCCTTCTTCCGCAGTCCCCAGGCGGGGCAGCTCCAGGGTCTCCGTGCTGGAGATGGGGGTGGCATTCAGGGCTGGGGACCCCCGGAACCAGCTCAGCTCTGCAGGGGGGTTGCTGTCAGCCTCACTGAGCAGCAGCACCGCCTGGCCCTTTAGGATGGGCAGGGAGGAGGTGTTCTGCAGAATCTTCAGGGCTTTGGGGAGAAAAGTTCAAAGAGAGAGGGAGAGCTGGAGAGGGGTGTGTGTGGAAAGGGGCTATAGGCTCCCAGCCACAGAGGTGAGGGAGGGAGGCTGCTGATTTTCATCTTTGCCCTTTCCACATCTGATCACATTCAAACTCTGAATCCGGCTGCTACTGCATGGTGACCCCAGTGGAATGGTCACTCCCTGATGGGTAAGGTTATTCCTACCTGTAATATTTCTGAAGGAGATGCCTATGGCAAGGTTCCGGGGGGCATCTGGGACAGAAAGACATGGCCCTGCTTCAGAGGGAGGAGTGGATGGAAGTCACCCTGAACCCAAGGAGGGCGGTGGGAACAGGGAAGGTGGGATTTCAGTCCTGCGGGCCCATCCCCCCCATGCTTACATCCATGTGCAAGAGTTCTCAGGTTAGCTCAGCCTCCTCTACACACACACACACACACACACACACACACACACACACACCAGTCCCAATACCCCAGGACCACCCATCATCCCCTCAACACTCACAAGACACATTGAGCTGGACGGTTTTCCACGTGGTCACCAATGTTTCTACCACTGTGACCACCAGACAAGTGACTTTGGTGCTGTGGTCCTGGGGCCTCGGGGTGAAGGTGAGCAATGAGGAGAGGAGGGTCTGAGGGTTCAGTGAGTCAAGAGCATCCCCCACCCAGGAGAAGGTGAGAGGGCTTCCCCCTTCACAAGCCCCTGGCAGACTGCAGGTCAGCTGTGTGGGGCGGCCAGCCTCCAGAGGCTCCGGAATATGAATGTCGGGTTTCTCTGTCAGGGCTGAGGAGGAGAGAGGGAGTTGCCTGGGGTCCAGGGCTTGGGGACCGAGAGTGTGACCCTGAGTGGTTCCTCTGCCTCAGGGCCACAGCTGCTCTGGGTCCTCTGTGTTTTCCGCCCACCCTGAGCTCAAGACCTGGATCAGGAAGTGTCCTGGTGTCCAGTTCCTGTTCTAGAACACAGTCCCACACCCCTGGGTCTTGTCCTGGGTCCTGCCATACCTGTCACCTGCACACTCAGCATATTTTTCAGGTAACTATATTGCACATGTGTCTCCACTCAGAAGAAGTAGGTTCCTGAGTCACTGGTCCTGGCGTCTCTGATGCTCAGGGAACAGTTCTTGTTCCCAGGGTCCGTGATGAGGAACCGGTTCTGGAACTCTTTCTTAACAGTTTTATTTGGGTTGTTTGTAGCCACAGGATCATCATGATATGGGAAGGCCCCTTTCTCATACCAGCCGGTATAGACTGTACGTTGGAAAGGAGACGAACTCCCAGGGTAGGAGAAGGAGCAGGGCACGTGGACACACAGACCTTCCTGCATTCTCATCGATTCCTGCACTTGGATCCAATAGCCTGGCTGTTCCTGCAGGGACCCTATGGGGACATGGAGGCTCAGCCACAACATCCACTCCTCTCCCATCCGCCCACCTCCTCTCCCTGGGCCCACTCACCCCCCCACAGGAGGGGCAGCAGCAGCAGTGGCACCATGTCTGCATCTGACAGGGCAGAGCGGGTCCAGTCTCTGTGTGGGAGGGAAATTCTGAGGTGTGGGGTGAGGCTGAGGACACCCTAACAGGAACTGTGGTGACAAAGCTGTGGCCAGTCCTGGAAGGGGAACTAGGGCTCTACAGGTTACGCAGGGTAGCAGGGAGGTTGAGGAACCATCTGACTCACCTCCCCAAAGAACTCCAGCCTGCGGGCGACATACCAAGGCCCCCAGAGGTGGAGAGGCTTGTCCAGATGTGAATCTGAAAGTGGTCCCCTTACAGATGATGTTTAAGTCAAGAGAGTGGTCACTCATTGTGGTCAGAGCTGATCCTGGTGACTTGGGGGGACCCATCCTTCAGCTGAAACCATTGGATATTCTGGGAAAGTATAGTTTTGAATTTTATTTAGACTGCTCAAGAGCTATAAGAGAGGAAGGAATTTAGACCCCACTCCAGTGGAGGGTGGAGCCCAGGGGGAATGTTGAGCATTAAAGCCACTTCCTCTGAGGGATTTGGGGATGTGGATGCACCGCTGTTGCTTGTCAAGGGTCTGAAGGTCTGTGGGACAGTGCTTGTGCTCGGGCCCCCTTGAAATGGGACGTGTGACGACAGATTACGCCTTATTCACCGGGGGCACCGAAGGCTGGACCTCAGCACAGCTGCACATTTACTGCCTTAAAGCCCAAGAAACTTCATCTTCAGGCCCCTCACGTGCTTGGTGCCTTTTCAAAGCCCCAGCAAGGGCTCCAGGGATGTGTGGGAATCAGCTGCAATCCTGCTGCTCTTTTATGAAAGAAAGAAACTTCATAAGCTCTTCTCCAAACTTGTCAATGACTTAAAACAGTTCAAACCTCCAGTGACAAGTTGTGTGATTGAAAGAAAGTTTTGGGTTGAAGAGGTTACCAGGGGAGGGGGTGTGGGGGAGATATAGGAGGGGAGTAGAGGGGGACAAATATATGGTGACAGAACATGATTTGACTTTGGGTGATGGGTGTGCAACATAATCAACTGTTCAAATGCTACAGAAACGTTTACCTAAAACCTATGTACTCGTATTGATCAATGTCAGCCCGTTAAATTTAATTTTCTTAATAAAATTTTAATAAAAGAAAGTTTCTTAAACTATGCAGGAGAAAAAGACATGTCAATAAACTTTGCCAAAGGAAATATTAAATTCTTGATCTATTCTTTATATTATATAAATATAATATTATTAAAACAACCAATGGCATGTATTGATATAATATTAACATTTATTCCTAATGGACATAATTATTCTCTTATATGACATAACTATTCTCTTATAAGGAGGCAATGAAAGAACATCAGTCATCACTGTGGGACCGTGTGCTGTGCAGGTGCCAGACAGGGGTGCCACACGGCCAACAACATAGTCTGTACTTTTTCTAAATTGTCTTATATTTAGGGTTTCAATATTTTAGCTTTAGTGACTTGACACGATGTATTTTTTCATTTCAGAAAAATTCATGTGTGCCACAATTTTTTAAACAGTGATCTCAACATTTGTATAAATATCAGGCTCCACAAAAACCTGGGTCTGTTCCTGCCACAGGGAGCAGGTGAGCATGGGAACCCAGCTCCACCCCCACCCACCCCGGACTCCTCACATACTGCACAGAAGATCGTGTTGTGCAAGCAAAGGACTCAAGAAAGCAGATTTCTATGGTTGTGTCCCCACAACTCATATCACTGAGCAGTCTAGCACATCTACAGTTGGGGTTATAAAGATGACAAAAATAATAAGTGTTGGCACGAATTTTTAGAGAGGGGAACCTTCTTGCTTCTTGCACTGGTGGTGGGAACAAAAACTGGTGCAACCACTATGTAAGTCAGTAAGGCAGTTCCTCACAAACTAGAAAAGAGAACTCTAGCTGGAGAGCTCGGTTGGTTAGAGCATCGTCTCAAAGCGCAAAGGTTGTTGCTGCAATGCTGGGTCAGAGCACATCCAGGAACAGCTAGATGTTCCTGTGTCTCTCTCTCCCGTCCTCTCTCGCTGAAATCAATAAACGAAAGTTTAAAATGTTATATCAAAAATAGAGCTTCCATATGATCCAGCAATTCCACTTCTGGGTACTTATTTGGAAGAAATGAAAACATTAACTTGAAAAAATTAAATTGAAAAGACGTGCACTCCTGTGTTCACAGCAGCATTATTTACAATAGCCAAGATGTGGCAGCAAGCTAGATGTCCATCAATAAATGAATGGAAGAAAAAAACTGTTGTGTAAATGCAATGGAATATCATTGTGCTATTAAAAGAAAAAAAAATACTACTACTATTAAGGAGAACTTGGATAGACCATGAAGGTATTATGGTCAGAGAAGTAAACTTGACGAAGACAAATACCATATGAGCTCACATTCATTTGGAAAATTAAAAAAGAATCAAATTCATAGATACAGAGAAGGGACTGGTGGTGACCAGAGGCAGAGGATGAGGGGTGGGTGAAGTGGGCGAGGGTGGCCAAATGCACAAACCTCCAGTTCCAAGTAATTAAATCATGCGGGCGTAATGTACAGCATGGTGACTGTAGTTAATAATAATGAGTATTAATATTATTAACTATAAAGAGATAGTTAATAATACTGTGTTGCATATTTGAAAATTTCTAAGTGGGCATATTGCTAGAAGAAAATTGTTAAAAGTTCTCATTGCAACAAAAACATGTTCAACTGTACATAGTGATTAATGTTAAGAAGACATATTGTGGTGAGTCCTTCACAATATGTTCCTATGTTGAAACATTATGTTGGACACCTGAAACCAGCATAGTGTTATATGTCAATTATATCTCAATAATTCATATATGCCCTGAAAAACAAACAAACAAACAAAAAATAGAACTCAGGCTGGTATTTGAATAAGCGTATCATGCTGTCAAACTTCCAGGGAGAGTTCCCTCTTTGCTCCATTTGTGTTCCAACATCAGCATAACAAACTCCTTAAGTTAAATGCCCGCTGGTGAAATACACAGTGGGGCTTCTGTGTTCTGATTGGCCCTTGACTGAAGAAATTTCAAAAGATAAAACAATGACCATTTAGGGTGATTTCCAAAGCCTTCATGATAAACCTTTCAGCCAACTAGAAATACAGAATTTCTTTAATGAGGTAGGGGGAGTCTTCAGTAAACATCATACCTAATACAATAATGTTGGGTCTTAGTCTAGAAAAGCAATAGCAATAGGTAAACACTATGAAAATTGAAAAGAAAACAAAGCTCTTTTTCTTCATAAAGGACTGCAGTATAAAAAAAATTCACAAGTACCAGTATATATAGATACATTTAGGAGCTTATTAAGAGAGTCAGCAAGGTTGTTAGAGATAAAATCAAATTATAAAAATCAAACGCATTGTTATATCACAGTAATAAACAAAACATAGGATGCCATTGGCAATAGCCTCAAAAATTATGATATACCTGGATTAGATCTCTTTAGAGATGTCCGGGACAGCTCTCACTGGATGGGTCAGTAGGTAGGGCACTGTCCTGGCCACCAAGCTGCTCTGAGGTCGCAGGTACAACCCCCCATCAGGATGCAAATGAGAAGCAACCAGTGAGTGCACAACTAAATGGAACAACCAAGTAGTACAATGAATGGCCTCTCTCTTTCTCTCCTTTCCTGTCTCTCTTACTAATCAATGGAAAAAAATTTTTAAATAAAAAATACAGATTTACATGATGAAATATAATATGCACTTTCTCAATGTTGGAAAATCTGTCTGGAAGGGCATTAAAAATGTAAATAAATAGAAAAAATGTGTATGTTCATGGATATGAAAGCGCTATTGTGTAAAAGTCTCTTCCACCCAAATTAATCTTCTGAACTAAAGCAATACGTCACCCAATCTCCCAGTTGATTTTAGGAAAATTTGGTACTGCTATTGTGAAAATATATTGAAGTAAATATTTCCAAACACAGCCAAGCCAATTGTGAAGAAGAACAATATATGAGGATGGGCTCTGTAAGGTGTCTAGACATAGTAAAACATTACAGAAAGCAAGACTTACACAGGGTTAGACCACGAGACCACAGGAACAGAGTAGGGCACCTAGAAATACTGTGGACCGAAACCACAGGAAATGTCATGCATGATAGTGGAGGTGACACAGAGAAGTGACAAGGAGATAAACTTCTCAATTGTATGTGTGGGCAGCGAGGGGTCCACAGACAGTGGAATGAAACTGCCCCCCTAACTTCGACAATGCTCAAATCAAGTGCAGGTGGATTGAAGACCTACAGTTTGTGATCACATAGCAGGACCTCGCCATGAACTTAAGGTAGGGAAGGATTCCTGAACAAGACATAAAAGTAGTATTCCTAAAGAGAAACATTGGAAATGTGGACTATGTTAAAATTAAGGACTCTGCATAGATAGTGCCAAATGATCAGCTATCAAGTGAGGGAAGATTTTTACAATACACTCAAGCATCAGAGTATCAGTCTCCGAATATAGGATGAATTTCTACAAAAGAAAATACAGCTCAGGCCAGTTGACTCAGTGAATAGAGTGTCAGCCTGCCGTGCGGAAGTCCGGGTTCAATCCCTGGTCAGGACACACATGAGAAATTACCATCTGTTCCTCTCCCCCTCTCTCCCCCTCCTTCTCTCTCTTCCCCTTTTTGTAGCCAGTGGTTTGATTGGTTCAAGAAGCGGGTGCTGAGGGATAGCTCGGTTGACTTGAGCATTGGCCCCAGATGGGGGTTGCTGGGTGGATCTTGGTGGGGGCACATGGGAGAGTCTATCTCCCTCCTCTCACTCAAAAAAAAAAAAAAAAAAAAGAAAAAAAGAAAATCTGGTTATAGCCCAAGTGCCCATTGATAGATGAGTGGATAAAAATACTGTGGTCCATTTACACAATAGAATATCATGCAGTCATAAAAAAGAAGAAAATCTAATCTTTTGCAACAGCGTCAATGCACTTGGAGATCTTTTTGCTAAGTGAAATAAGCCAATCAGAGAAAGTAAGTACCACATGATTTTACTCATATGTGAAATCTAGTGAACAAAATGAACAGGCAAAATAGAGACACGTCCATACATAGAAGGAGTCTGACAACTGTTGGGGGTGAGGGAGGTGGAAGGATAGAGCAAAAAAGGGGAAAAAAACTCAAGATGATGCTCAACGGGGTGTGATTATCAAGGAGGGGGAGGGGTGGGGTGAGGGTATCGGTGGGAAAAATGGTGATGGATGAAGACTTGACTGGAGGGGGTGGGGGTTAAACACAACATGATATATAAGTATATATTATACAACTGGGTACCTGAAACCGTATAATTATTTTAACCGGCGTCACTCCAATAAAATTTAATTAATAAATAATATTAATCTCATCCTAAAACACCCTGACAGAAACTCCCAAAATAATGTTTGACTAAGTGTCTGTGCACCCTGTGGTCCAGTCAGTCAAGCTGACACCTAGAAGTAGCCATCACCGTGTATGTGTTGTTACGATTCCAGCAGCAATTCTCATGTGTGTTCTTGTTTCCACATCACCAAGCAGTGAACTCAACTCGGACACTCTCTCCCTGGGGAAAGCCTCAGATCCCACAGGATCTGAGCTCAGACCCACAGGACTGCCCCCCACACACTTCAGATCAGATGCCAGTCGCAAGTTCTGGTTGTCCAATGTGCTTCTGACCACCAGCTATATAGATCAGAGGTTCCCATGACACCTCCTTGGGTTCAATTAACTTCCTAGAATGACTCAGAGAGCTCAGGAAACACATTTACTTGCTGGATCACTGGTTTATTATAAGCAGATATTAAAGAATGCAAACCAACAGACAGATGGACGAGATGCACAGGACAAGGTGTGGGGGAGGGGTGGGGCTTCCACGTCCTCCTGCATCTCCACGTGTCCACCAACCCAGAAGCTCTCTGAACCCCGTCCTTTTGGGTTTTATGGAGGCTTTATTACATAGGCATGATGGATTAAATTCTGGGCCATCGGTGATTGATTCCACTTTCGGCCAGGGTGCTGGATCTAAAAATTCCAATTCCCTATTCACATGGTTGGTTCCCATGGCAACCAGCACCCTTTCTTAGGTGTTTTCCAAAGTCACCTCATTAACTTGACATCTTTAGTGTTTTCACCATTTAGGTGAAATTAGAAGGCTTTTAGGAGCTCTGTGCCAGAAATGGGCAAAAAACAAACATACATATTTTATTATAAATCACATTATCACAGGTGAGATGGCAGTTCAGGGTTCAAGCAGAAAAGGGACAGGATCTGATCTATTTTCTCCTGATCTCTCTGATGGCTGTTCTGAGCCCAAACACCCACTCCTGAGGGGGGCTGTTGCGTGCCCCGGATGTAGATGAGGGTGCTGGGGTCTGGGTGGGCCCAGTGGAGCTGGTGAGAGTCAGATGGGCTAGTTGTATTATCAAAGATCAGAGGCACATTGAGAGAGCAAGGCCAAGAGCAATGCTAACGTTTTGGACATGAAGCTGGACAGGGAAATATTTTAAGAGATTTTGTAAAGAAGAGAACTGTGAATTCAGTTAGTACGTGTTGGGCTCAGATGCATAGTAGACACAGCAGTGGAGAACTAGCAGAGGGTGTCGATATATGAGTTCAGGAAAACATTCTTGCTTGACAGACGAATTGGTAGGGTCAACATCCAGATAGTATTTAAAGTCAAGAGCCTGGGACATTTCACAAAAGACATGAATTAAAATAGAAACAAAAACATGTTTGAAACCTATATAATTTTATTAACCAATGTCACCCCAATAAATCAAATAAAGTTTTATAAATAAATATGCAGAAAAGTAATGAGAAGCATCTCCAAGGATTTTGTTAGCTTGTGAGACCGACCTTCCTAACGAAAAACAGAAATGGCCAATAGCATTGTAAATCTTAAAACCACTGAAGGGCTAATGAGAAAAAGAATTTTTAGTTCAGAATCTGTACATGATGCAAACCAAGAAAAGGAAGGAGTTAACCAAAACCACTCATGCTCCGGGGAAATTTTGAAGTGAGAAAACTTGAATTGGGGGCTTCATGGATATGAGGAGGAAGTCAGACTAGATGTGTGGGTAGGAGAAGGCTCGAGGATTGTGGTCGCACATATCAGCCTGCACACCCCCAGGCTCCTAGCCGGTCACTGCAGGGAGGACAGCGGCATCTCCAGGCTGGAGGGTCAGGACCCTGCCCTGGGATTACTTCCTTCTCTTACTGCATGCTCTGCTTCAGCTGCTAGAAGCTGGAACATGAGATCAGAGAGCAGGAAGTGTTATAAAATAGTAAAATCCGCGGGTTACATAGAAACACCAAGATAAGTTATAGGAAAAATATCAGGAGGAGCTTTATTAATAAGCCAGAGACACACACGGGGTATAGCTAACCCAAATCGTAAAACCCAAATCATAGACCTCATGCAGCTTTTGTAGAGACAGAAATCACACGCTGGTTGGGGGAAAAAGGACAGGGAGCATGGTACAACAGTCATTTACTAATAAGCTTACAACATTTATCTATAGAATCTATTAAAAGGAGAAAATGTTCCCACATCAAGATCACAAGATAACACAGTAGTGATAAATGTTTCACATACCCGACAAAGACATTCCCAAATCTTCCAGTGTCTCCCACCCATCCTTGTTGCCACAATAGTGGGAAATGAAATGTTTAGCTTAGGTTAAGGAGAGAAGCTAAATGAAATTACCTTTGCTAAGAGTGTTGGGACTAGCTTATTAGGCAACCTAATGAACTAGCCCCCGCTTGCTTAGTTTACAAGTTTTGCACATATAAAGAATTTCAGGATGATTATTAGAAAGCATATAAAACATTACAGAACACAAATTTTTCAAGCAAGGGGAGTGGGCTCGTGATCCCTTCATCTAGAGGTATACGTCACTCTCATGACTTCAGGAAGGGAGGGAGAGTTAGGATCAGTGTAAGAATTAAGGTTCTTAAGCATTGTCTCCTAAAGGCTTTTAAGATAGGTTTTATCTTCTTTGCCTTTTCTAGCAAGTGGTATCTGCCCTTCCAGAGAAACTATAATAGTTAAACTGTAACTATGACTGACTTTTGCCCCTGTAACCTCTTCTTCTTGGGGTTCTTTTTTTAATACTAATATTAACAGTTTTGCAGTTTCTCGGTACCTTATCACATTCCCCACTGGTTTTATATCATGAGTCAAATTCTTCACTCCTTCTCCTCTCTAGGGAAAGGGTGAGTGAATACCTTGGAGGATCACTAATCCATTGTTCATCATTGCACCGTGATTACTATCATGCTGTGTATGCTGTTCATTAGTAGTGGCAACAGACACAGACCTATTACACAAGTTCTTAGGAGCAGTAAAACTGCTTCTATTAGGGTCTTATACTCACCAGAGGTTGAGAACCACCTTCCAGAAAGGCTACCAGGGTTCCAGGCATGCTAGACTTGCACAGGCACATGTGCCAGTTTTGTCGTCTTCCTGAGATGGTCCTCAACTGCCTGGCCCTGGTCATCTATTTGCAGGCAACAGTTAGTGAGATTGAATTTCCCACATACTCCTCCTTCTGCAGCTAATAGATAATCTAGTGCTAACCTGTTTTGGTAGGTGAAGTTTCTCATCTGAGTTTCCTGATGTGCAAGGAGGATTGGGGCTCTCCCAGTCTCATTAGTAATGATTTCTAAAACTGCCTGCAATAACATAATTTGGTGTAAATAGGGGTACGGTATCCCCAAGATCCATCCTGTGCCCAGGTGGCAGGTGCATAGCATTGGATTATCTGCTCTGGGGGCCATTCATTATCTTTCCAGTCTCCTATTTGGAGATCTCTCTTCACCCATTGTAAGGCAATGGGGCTGGGTAACCAAGTAATTCCCCTGTTTTCAGAGACAAGAAGAAAAAGGAGAGTTTTATTATATCTATTATACAGCTTCCTTCCCAGTTCTTGGGGAGACAGGTATAAGCTGTGTTCCCACAGATCCAGTAAAGTCCACATGGTGCTATCCAGTCTCTGGCCCTGCCTCGGTCCTGCCAGGCTCCAGTTAGCTCGGGGAACCTGACTAACAGATTCCTCCCACCACACACTTTGCTTGGAGGCGGCATTATAATACCATTGTCCAAGGCAACTCAGTTCCCCAACAGATTCAGTCAGATCTCCTCCTCCTCTGGCTAAGCCATACTGCTCTATAGTGGCATGTTTTAGAAACCGTTGGCTGTCATCTGAGATGTGGGAGATTGATACATTTGGTCTAGCTTCAGTGAGGACTAGTTCTTTGGCTTCCCATGGCCACCTGTCCCCTGTTAGAGTTCCCCCACATACATAGCAAGAGGTGACACTTAGGGAATGGGCTATTCCCTCAGCCATCCTGAGGAATAAGTTCTTAGTTGTTGGCGTGATGGTGCTAGGGGTCTAACTGCTTCTTCATAAAAAGACTTATATACTTGGAAGGCTCGAACCGGGTGGTTCAGTATCTGGCCTCTGATAAGGATTGGAACAATGGAATCTAGCCCCTTCCGTCAATGCCAAGTGTTAGCACTCCTCCGTCTTTCCAATGGGGGTTTAGGGAATTGGTTATGATTAGCTCTAAGGGATTGCACCAATGGGTGTTGCAGTTTTGACAGAGCTGTCTCTTTCTTAAAATATAACTCTTTCCTTTTAGAGGTGTCCTTTTCCCAAGTAGCGCATTGGATACATGACCAATATTCACAGGTTATTCCACAGAAGTAGCTATGAGCACATATATACTTTTCATTTATCCTGTAACTTCTTTCCCAGGCAAGGGACCCACAACCCCTTTTTGCATGACTCATAGCGGCACATGCATCAAACCTTAAAGTGATTTGTTCTGGGTTTCCTTTGACCCTAGTTTGAGCCATGGTTCAACCATCATTCCATCTCCAAACTCCTCCTCCCTTTACTGCCTTAACCTGAAACACTACTTCGATAGGAGGGTCAGTGGGGTTATAACAGATATAAGGCTGGTCATTTCCTGGGTCACACACTGAATATTGAGTCTGATTATAGGTACAGGTCCCTTTCTGAGTTCCCTTGCACTCATAGAAGTATAGAAAAGCAAGGTGGTGGAGACCATTTGGCCTTCCTTAGTGATATGAATACACAGTTCACAGTCCTCTGCCCTAGTTTCCCCCCTCCCCAGAGTCCAATTAAAGAGAGTCCCATGGTGAGACTCCTCAAGCTTCTGTCAAACTTGGACCAGCCAGCCCGTTTGTGGCTGGAGAAGACATGTTGTCATTCTCAGGGTCAACTTACAAGGGTTGACAGGGTCAGTCTCCACTGTCCACGAGGGTGTTTCTGCTGGGTCTGCAGGCTTCAACCATTTGTGGTGGACCCAGGCAGGTATGCCTTCTACCTTGGCAGCAGTGGGAGTGGTCAGGATCATGGTGTGTGGACCCATCCACGTGGGAGTCAGTCCTTGGATGATGTACTTCTTTACCCCGACTGAGTCCTCAGGCTAGAAGGGATGTACTGGATCTCCTGGCAGTGTAGGAAGCACCTCTTGGACAGTCTTTTGGACAGCCTGCTGAGAAATCTGCAGACCCTGTAAGTACTTAAGGAAGGAATGGTTACTTAACTCAGCTTTTATGTCTTCTCTGGGTTTTGGTAGTAAGGGAGGGGGTCTCCCAAACATTATTTCAAAAGGAGTAAATCCTTCCTTGTAGGGGGGACACCTTGCCCTAAGAAGGGTTAAGGGGAGGAAGATGGGCCAGTTTTCACCGGTTTCAAAAACAAATTTGGTTAAAGTTTCTTTTAAGGTCTGATTCACACACTCTACCTGCCATGAACTTTGGGACCTGTGGGCACAATGTAATTTCCACTTAATATTTAAAGTTTTGGCTAAGTCCTGGGATATCTTGGCAATGAATGCCGGTCTTATGTCAGAACCCATAGTTGTGGAGAGGCCATATCGTGGAATTATTTCATGGAGCAACTTCCTAAGTGCTGTGGTAGCAGTCTCTGACCTAGTGGGGAAGGCTTTCACCCACCCAGAGAAAGTGTTCTCACAGTCTAGGAGATACCTGTACCCTGCATGGGGTGGATTTATTTCAGTGAAATCAGTTTCCCAATGTCTTTCTGGCATGGTTCCCTTTTCTCTAACTTAGGGTGCTCTCCAACCTTGTTTCGCATTTACTCGTGCACAGGCCTGACAATGTCCTACAATGCTACTTAGCATCTGGTCCAGGTGCAGTATGAAATACCTGGATTAGAGCAGTTTAGTCATTTTGGACATTCCGAGCTGGGACACTTGATGTATCTGGAGGGCTGCTGTCTGCCCTAATGTCTCTGGAATCAAGATTCTTTCATCTTGTAGGACCCACCAGCCATGGGCATTTTCGGTATCCTTTTTCTCTTCCGCTAAAGTAATTTCTTCCTGAGAGTAGTGAAGGGTGTTGGGCAACTCAGGCAAAGTAAAGTCACTAAAACTTAGAGAGGCCCCACTGGATTTATGGCTACTGCCCGGCCTCTAGGTCCACTGCTCGGTTTCCTCAGGCTTTTCTAGAATTTCCTTTTTGGCGCCCTTCACAGTGAATAATTACTATGGCTGAGGGGAGTTGGATAGCTTCTAACAATGCTAACATTTCTTCCTTATATTTGACATCCTTCCCAGCCGAGGTAAGTAGCCCTCTCTCTTTATAGATGGCACTGTGTACGTGTGCCATGGCAAAGGCACACCTACTGTCGGTATAAATGGAAACTGCTTTCCTTTCCCTCATCTGAGGGCCTGGATCAGAGCTATGAGTTCTGCCTTTTGTGATGAAGTTCCCCAGCTCAGTGCCTGCGACCAGATGACCTGATCCAGGGTCACTATTGCAGCCCCTGCATTCGTGATGCCGTCCTGTATGTGGTGCTCTGGTCTGTGTACAGTACCTCCTTGGCCTCAGGCAGCTCAGAGTCCTTTACGTCTGGTCGGGCAGTCTGTATGACGTTGATTTCCTCTGTGCAGTCATGTAACAGGGTGGTTGAGTCGTCATCTGGGAGTAGGCTTGTGGGGTTGATGGCAGCTGTTTTCTGAAACCTTATCCTGGGCTGGCCTAGCAGTAAAGCTTGGAACTGGGTTACTGGGATGTCGGAGGTTAGACATGTATCTCTCTGGAGTTCCCCTTAGGAGCACTCCCACTGCCTGTGGTGCTGTTAGAGTTAGCTCTTGACCTAATGTGAGCTTGTCAGCCGCCTTAACCAGGATTGCGGTAGCAGCTATGGCCCTCAGGCAGGCAGGCCATCTGGCCCTATGGGCTCTAGTCGTTTGGCCAGGTATGTAACCTGTGGTTTCCAAGGTCCTAAGGGCTGAGTTAAAATCTGGAAGGACTGGACTGACCTGTGGTGGTGCAGTGGATAAAGTGTTGACATGGAAATGCTGAGGTTGCCGCTTTGAAACCCTGGGCATGCCGGGTCAAGGCACATATGGAAGTTGATGCTTCCTGCTCCTCTCCTCCTCCTCCACCTCTTCCTCCTCCTCCTTTCTCTCTCTCTCTCTCTCTCTCTCTTTCTCTTCCCCTAAAATGAATAAATAAAATCTTTAAAATAAATAAATAAAATAAAATATTCATGAAAAATATTAAATAATACCTGGCAAAAAACAATAAAACTTAAAAAAAAATCTGGAAGGGCTTAGAGATGTCAGATAGGGCAAGAGTGGGGGGAGTGGGGGGTGGGGAGGGCTGATGCTAGAGCCCTCTTATGTCCTCAAAGGCTTTGTGCTCCATCTCAGTCCAGTTTGGGGGTTGTGACCCGCCCATGCAGGCATAGAGAGGCTTTGCTAGTTCAGCAAAACCTAGAATCCATAGTCTACAATATCCTACAGCCCCAAGGAATTCCCTTACTTGCCTTTTAGTTGGTGGAGTGGGGACGCAGAGTATGTCCCTGATGTGTTCATAGGACAGAGTTCTTTGTCCTTCCTTAACCTGGTAGCCTAAATAAGTAACCTCTGGAAAGCAGAAGTGAGTCTTTTTGGCTGACAGTAGGTACCTAATACTTGTAGTGAGGCTAGGAGGTCTCGAGTTGCCTCGAGGCAGCGCTCCTCCGTGGATGCCACCAGTAGTAGGTCATCTACGTACTGGAATAGGGTACAGTCTTGGTGTTCCTGCAGATGGCTACCAGGTCAGCACTCAGGGCTTCATCAAAGATAGTAGGAGAGGTTTTGAAGCCTTGGGGCAGTCTAGTCCATGTCAGTTGGCCAGAGAATTCACCTGCTGGGACTATCCACTCAAAGGCCAAAACGGGCTGGCTTTAAGGGGCTAGCAGGATACTGAAGAAGGCATCATTAAGGTCTAAGACTGCATAGACACGACGCTCAGGATGCAGAAGGCTAAGCAAGGTGTATGGGTTAGGGACTGCAGGGTGTATGGTCTCCACCCATTTGTTAACTTCCCAAAGGTCCTGAACCAGTCAGCAGTCTTTTGTTCTGGGCTCTAGGACCGGTAATAAGGGAGTGTTCCATTGGGATTGGCAGGGCACCAAGATTCCCGCTTCCCAGAGACGCCATATGTGGACAGCTATTCCCTCCTTAGCTTCTCAACTCATTGGGTATTACTGTCTTACCACCACTGGAGTTGTGGTGCATAGCAACTGTATGACCACAGGTGGCTGATGGGCTGCTTGTCCAGGATAGTTGGTTTCAACCCACATTCTGGAAAACTCTCTTGAAGCTGCCATAGAAGAGATGGGCTTTGGCATCTCCCAGTTTAGCTGATTCCTGTAGAAGAGATTCCTCAGAGAGAGGACAGGTTAGGAGTAGCTGTAACCGAGAGTCCAGAGTTTCCTTATTGGCTCCTATAGTTAAGGTTCTCCCTTAAAGGAGATTGTGGCCTAGAGGTTTTGTAACACGTCCCACTCTATCTGGGTGTAAGGGCATTCTGGCATGAGCAAGAACGAATGGGTAACTGTTCCTTGCCCTAGATTGACTGTCCACTGGGTGGTCCAGGTATAATAGGCAGTTTTTCCAGTGGCCCCTTGTATTAGTATTTAGTGAGTGTTGATGGGTCCAAGAGACTTAGTTAAGAGCGAATGTGTTTCCCCCTATTACTGCTGTTACCACAGGCTCCTGGAGATGCAGTGAAAAGGAGCCTTGGCCCCATCAGTCCTCAAGGTTCAGGACCTGTGAACTTGCCTTGACTGCTGCTTGTAATTTGGGACATTTATTTTTCCAATGCCCGTCCTCCTTGTACAGAATGCACACTGAGTCTTTCCTAGCAGAGTCCTAGTCCTTCTTCTTGAATTTCTTTCTTCCAGTCGTTCTTTTTCCGCTCCCTTGGGGGCCCCTTTTCCTTAAAAGAGTTTGCCTCTTGGAGTGCCGCTACTGCTACTGTAGCTGTCCTTTTATCCTGCTTTCCCTCAATTTTCTCCCGATTAGTAAAAACTTTCTGAGCTATTGAAATTAACTGGGACTTACTCATGCCCTCAAACCCTTCTAGCTTTTGAAGTTTCTTTTCAATATCTGGCACTGACTGTGTCTCAAAAGCCAAATTAATAGCCACACTGTTTTCGGTAGCATCCGGGTCTATGGGGGTATACACCCGTTACACTTCGCAAAGGCGTTCAAAAAATGCAGCAGGGGTTCCTGCGGATCTTGGGTAATTTCAAAAACCTTCGAGAGGTTGGTGGGTTTTCAGGCTGCAGCTCTTAGTCCCAATAAGAGATACCGGTGAAAAGTGTCCAACGAGGCTTTTCCTTCCTGGGAATTGTGACCCCGCTGAGGTCTAGTGGACAGGAAGCTGCCTCTATGTGGTCCCTATTTTCCTCCAGCGATCCCCCTCCTGGCCCTAGGGCGGCCTTTTTACCCTCCTGCCTAATTCTGTCCCTCTCTTCCGAAGTGAAGAGAGTTCTTAAAAGTTGCTGGCAGTCCTCCCAGATAGGTCTATGAGTTTGTAGGACAGTTTTTCTGAGTCCTATTAGAGCCTGAGGCTTCTCCGAGAATGAAGGATTTTGGCCTTTCCAAGTACACAGATCACTGGAGAATGGGACATACACAGGGAAGGGCTGTTCCTCAGGGTCGGGGGCAGTTCCCGAAGAAGGGCTTCCCTGAGTGGCAAGGTAGGATCCCTTCCCTGCCCATGCTTCGATCCACTCCGGGTGTTGGGAGGGGATGTAGCAGTGGAAGTTATAGCCTCTCCTGTAGCTGCTGCCTAGGCTCAGGGGCTGTAACTTGGGAATTACAGGGGGGTGGCAGCTCAGTGTCCTCAGGAGTCTCTGTAAGGACAGGGGGTCTTGGGGCTTTCTTTTTTATCCCCTTTTTTTCTAGAGTTAAATCTGGCTTGACTAGGAAGACGTGGCACCCTCTCTGTATTGAGTATGCTTTTAGCCATTGTGGCAGGCGCATTGTTAAATTTAGCTATTGATCAATGTAGGGGAACTGGACAAGGTAGCCTGGATACCTGGTCACAATATTCCAGACTGCCCTGACCACCCGGGGATTAAAAGACTTGGTCCCAGCCAGCCATCCCCGAAGATGGGCCATTCTGATTCACAGTGTGCGAAGTCTTCCTTCTGACCATTTACTTTCGTACCCACGGTTGTCTTCATAGGCTTCTTGAAAGTGCCTTCGGAGACAACCTAAGGGAGTCTTTTGTGTACTGGGCCCTCCTCCCATATTTAATGTCTTGGGCACCAATCTGCAAAATTGAAACCATCCGGGAGAATGCTGGAATCAGCACACTAATAAAAGGCAAGAAAGAGAAGACAGATAAGAACTAGCACCCAGAATAAAGGACATTTAACTATAAAGGTGTCACTCATCACACAAGAGCAGAGTCAGGAGCCAGCTGAAAAGGACAATTTCTTCTGGTGAGAAGTCAGACGGAGTGCCCTGAAGCCAGAGGTCTTGGATCCAAGGAAAGAGATTTAGTGGGTCCGGGGAAAGAGGCCCATACCAAGAAATGTTGCAAGAAGTTTCTTGGAGAAACAAAGAGAATCGACAGCACAGACAATTTATCATTGACGTTCACTCTTGACTTTTAGGCGCAATTCAACGGACAAGGAATGGGTTACCTCGTCAGGACCCTCTCAGGTGCTCACTGACCACGTAAACTCAGGTGCAGGCTCTAGAGAATTTTTAATACTTCTATGAATTTTGCTTTGCTATTTTGCTAGTTTTATAATTTGTGGGCTTTAGAACGGTTTCCTCAGACTTGTCTTTCAGAAGTGACAACCATCTGCTGAGCCCACCTTGAGATATTCACTGTCCGTAGTACAGGCCGGTCAGTATACTCCCTGACTAGGTCGGGCTGGGAGATGGAAGAGGTTTCCCTCAGCTTCCGGCGGACGGCCACTAAACCATATGGAGTTTACGAATTTCCCTTCACTTCTGCCCTCTGGTTTTAAGCCAGAAATTTCTAATTGAAATTGCACCAGAGATCCTTATTCTCACTAATTACTCAGGGGTTTTCAGACAGAAACAATAAAAGCAAAGAATGAGATCTTACATGAACAGACAGCAGAAAGGTTTCCCAGGACGCCCGAGGCAGGACTTAGTTTCTTCCCCACTAGTTGCTTTCCCTGAGAGCGCAAACAAATGTGTCCCAGGAAGCCCGAGGCAGGACTCAACTCTCTGCCAACGTCTTGGCCCTGGAGAGCCTATTGCGTGAGTTTTGATCGTGTCCTATTCTCCGCCGCCATAGTTTCAAACTGATTAATCCTATACAACTCAAAATCCAGCAAAGCAAAAAGATTTACTTCATTTTCCTTACCTCTGGAGGTCAATCTTTACTCCTCGATTTTCCAGAATCCTGGGGACGGGGGTGTCTGCCGAGAAGCTGTCTGAGATACAGGATAACTGGAGCCCTGGAACATCTCAGGGGCGCCTCTCCTAGAGGTCCGCGTGGTCAGGCAACCTCTGGAGAGGCCACCCGGTCCCGGTGTCTCAACCTGGTGACACGGAACACCGGAATCCCGGAGGAGCCTTCAAATGTTATAAAGCAGTGTAACCCGCGGGCTACATAGAAACACCAAGATAATTTATAGGAGAAATATCAGGAGGAGCTTTATTATTAAGCCGGAGACACACACGGGGTATAGCTAACCCAAACCGTGCAGCCCAGATCATAGGCCTGATGCTGGTTTTGTAGAGACAAAATCACATGCTGGTTGGGGGAAAAAGGAGAGGGAGCATGGTACAACAGTCATTTACTAATAAGCTTACAACATTTATCTATAGAATCTATTAAAAGGAGAAAAAGTTCCCACATCAAGACCACAAGATAACACAGTAGTGATAAATGTTTCACATACCGGACAAAGACATTCCCAAATCTTCTAGGGTCTCCCACCCATCCCTGTTGCCACAATAGTGGGAAATGAAATGTTTAGCTTAGGATAAGGAGAGAATCTAAATGAAATTACCTTTGCTAAGAGTGTTGGGACTACCTTATTAGGCAACCTAAAGAGCTAGTCCCCGCTTGCTTACTTTACAAGTTTTGCACATATAAAGAATTTCAGAAGGATGATTATTAGAAAGCATATAATATGTTACAGAATACAGATTTTTCAAGCAAAGGGAGTGGGCTCGTGATCCCTTTGTCTAAAGGCATATGTCACTCTCATGAGTTCAGGAACGGAGGGAGGTTAGGATTAGCCTGGGAATTAAGGTATGTAAGCATTGCCTCCTAAAGGCTTTTAAGATAGGTTTTATCTTCTTTGCCCTTTCTAGCAAGTGGCGTCCGCCCTTCCAGAGAATTTTAGAAAATAGTTGAACTATAACTATGACTAACTGACTTTTGCCCCTGTAACCCTTTCTTCTTGGGTTCTTTTTTAAAATACTAATATTAAGAGTTTTGCAGTTTCTTGGTTCCTTATCACAGAAGGAAGTTGCATCAGCATCCTGTGTAGACAGGAGGACCCTGACTGAGCAGAGGAGGAAGTTTCCCCATCACACCCCTAAGGAAGGGAGACCCCGCGACAGGACAGCCCCAGACAGGACAGCCCCAGAGCCCAGCCCTCGGGGGCAGCGCCTGAGCACAGAGCCCGCAGAGCACAGCACAGCTACGGGATTAACAAGTACAGAGAAAGGGTTCCGGTGGCTCTGACCGAGCTCTGGGCCCCTCAGTGCCTGAAGCCGGTGTATTTCAGAACCTCTCACAGCTTCTCCGCGGACTCCTGCGGGCTCTGCTCTCAGGCGGCTCTCCACCACGCGAGATCCTCTTCTCCCATGAACGCCCCATCCCAGCACCATTTCTCAGAACACGTGCCAGCTGTTTTCCTGACACTCGACTACCTCACTCCTTTACTGTAACTGCCTTGTGCATGCAGAGATTTCATTTGGGGGACCCCGGAACGAACGTACCAAACAAAAATCCTGCAACTTCAGGGTGCCCCTCGCTAACAGGTCTTAATAAACAAGGCTCACCTGAGAAACGGAAAGAAAACAAAGAGCAGCACCGCCCCCTGCTGGACATTGTAAACTTAGCATTTTAAACATATTTCTGACATTAAGCTACACGTGTTCCCAAAGTGAAGAGGAGCAAACAAACAAAAATGTACAACAGAAAGAAAGAAAGAAAAAAAGTATAAGGTGACTCTGATTTCAGCTCTGACATGCAAGTAGCTTGGAGTATCACTCTCATTCCTAGAACAAGGAAAAGCTGATCAACTGGGGGTTAATGACTTCTTAAATCCACCAAAGAACTAAGATCACAGAGCCAGCCACCATCCCAAAGCCTAGAGCGTCTGTCATGTGCAGAAACTTGCCGCTGAGATCTTTCCACCTAGGGCAGAGCTGCTAGAGTCATAGATGGGTAGGGACACTTGGTGACAATTAGGGGGAGGTTGTGTTGGATTAACACCAGAGTGAGACACTTTTGTGGGTCTCAGTATTTGGAGTTCCCGCCCTTCTGTGGGGGTTTTACCTCCCGGAACCCCGCTAGGTTTGCACGGGGAAGTGCCCCTGGTGGCCCTAACAAAGAGAGTGAAGAGTAAAATAAGTGAAATACGTCAGAACATTTTGCATAACCTAAGCTGACTCTCCAGGGAGAGAGTGAACCAGAGGCCCCTCCTGTCTGTGTCTCTACGTCCCGCACAGCCTAGCTTTTCCACCTCACCTCAGAGGGCGGAGGGAAGCTGAGGGTCACGTGTGAAGGCCACAGCCCAGAGACACAGCCCGCTGCGCTGGGGGTCCCAGCCTCAGCAGTGATGCTATGGGCTAGGAATCCCTGGGAACCCACCCAGCCCGTGTCACTTGTAGCCGGATCCAAAGACAGTCCCCCAACAGAGTCAATGTTGTTCTTATAACGATTGCAGGATGCACTTCAGCAAAAACCATCAGGGAATTGTGAAGAACAGGATTTATTAGTCACAGGTCCTGGAAAGGGCTCACAGGTGAGGTGCAGGTCGCAGGCAGAGAGAGGAGGAGGGAGCAAGACCCTGGGGCTCTGCCCTAATTGGAGTCCAAGGGTGCGGTGTGGGGTCTCACAGGCTCACTCTCTATGGGCTAATTTAAAGCACAGAGAGGAAACCAGGGTGTGGGGATGGAGAAGCAGCCCCACTCAGCTGGTCAGTTCTCTAGGTTACCCGCGCTTCCTAACAAAGGGACCTTCATGGGTGGCAGCGGTTTGGTTCCCCATCTGGCTGCTATGCTAGGTGCTGTGCCTCCAAGCCTGTGATGTTTATTCAGGACGGATGTCTCCGGATATGAGTGCCTTGGCTATCAAAAGTTTAATGTCAGGCATTCACCCTACAACCAAAAATATTTTCTTTTCAATTTGCATTGTATTATAATTATATTTTATAATAGACAATAGAATATAATTATATTCTAAATATATTTAAATTATATATTGTGATTCTATTTGAATATAATCATATTTTCTTTTAATTTAATACTGTAGTAGTTTAGGTATATGACATAGAGGTTAGACATTTTTCTAATTTACTAAGTGATCCCTCCCAATAAGTCTACTACCCACCTGGATTTAATCATAAAATGTGGTGGGCTGATTAGTGAACCCAGGTCTTAATGTCCAAAACTGTAAATGTGACCTTATATGGCAAAGGAAATTTTGCAGGTGTTATTAAGTTTAAAACTTTGAGATGGAAAGATTATCCTGAATAATCTGGGTGGTCTCTAAATATCATCACAGGCAGACGTCGATTTGACTACAGACTAGAACACAAAGTGATGATGGAAGCAGAGATGGGAGTGATACACTTTAAAGATGCAGGAAGGGGCCACAAGCCAAGGAATACAGGAGACCACGAGAAGCTGGAAAAGATACAGGAACAGATTCTCCTCGCAGAGGCTCCAGAGGAACCGGCCCCTCTGACGTCTTCACTTTAGCCTCGTGGAACTGATTTTGTATTTCTGAATTCTAGATATAAATACATTTCTCTTGTTTAAGCCAGTGAGTTTGTACTCATTTGGTTGCTATAGCAACCCTAGAAATCTAATACATAAGAGTATAAAATATGTCCCCTAGCCACACCTGCAAGGCTCCGGTAAAATTACAGTGGATTACAGCTGAGAGAAGACAGGAGAGCAATTTGAAGTACAGAACCCACAGCTACAGAAAACATGAAACAGCCCAGCTCCTAGGCACATCAACATAAAACCCTACACTAAAGGTACTATGGACCTCAGTTCCTACCCCTCCATGCATTGTGTCTGGCTTTCAATAAAAAAAGAAAAAATTCAAAGCATGCCTAGAGACGCAACTAAACAAAGCTAGACAGACAGAACAACTACAGGAATGATTTATGAGAACTCTCTGTGCTCTGCTTTATTTTATTTTATTTTTTAATCTTATTTTTATTAATTTTAATGCAGTGATATTGATAAATCAGGGTACATATGTTCAGAAAAAACATCTCCAGATTATTTTGACATTTGATTATGTTGCATACCCATCACCCAAAGTCAAATTGTCTTCCATCACCTTTTATCTGGTTTTCTTTGTGCCACTCCAATTCCCCCTAACCCCTTCACCCCCGTTACCATCACATTCTTGTCCATGTCTCTGAGTCTCATTTTTATGTCCCATCTATGCGTGGATTCATATAGTTCTTAGTGTTTTCTGATTTACTTATTTCACTCCGTATAATGTTATCAAGGTCATCCATGTTATTGTAAATGATCCGATATAATAATTTCTTATGGCTGAGTAGTATTCCATAGTATGTATGTACCAAAGTTTTTTAATGTACTCGTCCACTGACAGACCCTTGGGCTGTTTCCAGATCTTCGCTATTGTGAGCAATGCTGCCATGAACATGGGGGTGCATTTCTCCTTTTGGAGCAGGTCTATGATGTTCTTAGAGTATATTCCTAAAAGTGGGATAGCTGGGTCAAAAATCAGTTCAATTTTTAATTTTTGGAGGAATCTCCATACTGTTTTCCACAGAGGCTGTACCAGTCTGCATTCCCACCAGCAGTGCGGGAGGGTTCCCTTTTCTCCACATCCTCGCTAGCACTTATTCTGTGTTGTTTTGTTGACAAGCGTCATTCTGACTGGTGTGAGGTGATATCTCCTTGTGGTTTTAATTTGCATTTCTCTAGCAGGGGTCCCCAAACTTTTTACTGATGTTGCTAACATAGATATAAAAACTTTTGTTTTTGGATGCAGCAATTCTGCTAAATTCACATATCAGTTCCAATAGTTTGCTTTTAGGGTACAGGGAATTTTCTATGGACTCTACCTTGTCATTGGAAACAATAATGTTTTCCTTCTCTTTTTTCAATCACTTTGCCCCATACTCATTTTTGTACCTCATTGTTCCTTCTAGAAGTTTTATTAAAATGTTTGAAAATAAGTAGTGGGAGTAACCACCTCATCCTTCCTCTAACCTTAGGGGAAAAGTGTTCAGTATTGCACTCTTCAGTATGACCGGAAGCCCAGGATACAGAAGTCCAGTGAATCCAGTGTCTCTTGCATAAATGTTTTTTTATCCTAATTTGTATTTAGTTTACATACAGGTTTTGAAAACATTTGTAAATTCTTGGTCACAGTTTCGCATATGGAGATACCCCACAATAATATTCTGAATACCTAACTTTTTTTGAAAAATGTTAGCATCTGGCATTTCTGCCTAACAGAAGCAGCTGGGGCTGAGCAGAGCTGCCCGGTTAATTGCCGCCTTCTCTGGCAGAGTGCAATGGCCTCCCCCGAGCTGAGGCCAAAGATCCCTCCAGCAGGAGGTTTACTCAACATTTCTCAGCAGTTCATCTTTCTTGGCCCCAGGCAGGAAGGCATAGTCCACGTGCGCCCTCTACTGGACAAAGTGTCCTCAGCACACTCGACAGGTAAATCATGGATCCACCATTCAGATGCCCAAGGATCCAGCTCTCCTCCAACACAATTTGGACAGACAATAAAGTAGGAAAAGAAAATAGCATGGGAAAAACTATAAGGAGTATTTTAACCGATTAACCTTATGAAACAAAAAAGACTCTAAACTGTAGCAACTTCCCATTTATAAGGAAATTAAAAAAACTTTCTTTTTAGATAGAAGCAATGATTAGACAACAGAATGAAAACAAAACTCGAAAGTCTAGGAGAGGCCTGACCTGTGGTGGCGCAGTGGATAAAGCGTTGACCTGGAACGATGAGGTCAGCAGTTCAGAAACCTGGGCTTACCGGGTCAAGGCACATATGGGAGTTGATGTTTCCAGCTCCTCTCCCCTTCTCTCTCTCTTTGTCTCTCTCTCTCTCTCTCTTCTCTAAAAAAAAAAAAAAAAAAAAAGATTTAAAAAATAAAAATTATAAAAGAAAGTCTAGGAGAAATAATTAAAGAGAAAATAATGACAAGTAAAAATAAAAAGTACTTAGAAGCATACAACACAATACTTGGCACACAGAAAGTAAAACCCAGTGGCATAGAGTCCATGGCCGGGACAATCCCCGGGCTGCAGGGGAAAGAACCAGAGGTGACAGTGGTGAGGGAAGGGGGCAGCTCTGGAGGAAACGAATTGTTTATGGATCCTTGGTTCTGTTCCTGGCTCATAACTGGAAAGCTTCATATGAATCGATGACTTTTCAGGAACACATAAATTATAAAACCATTCTGAAGATGGAATGATCATGTTAATTAGCTGAATAACTATAAACTAAACTGACAGAATTATATGACATTATTTTAAACTACTAACAAATGGGAAATTCTGATTCAATGTAAGCTAAAGATTGAATTAAAAATCTTCACATTATCTGCATAGAGCCAGCAGCACATAATATAAAACCTAATGTGATAATGCAAAAATGGAAACTATAGATAAAGCTTCCAAATGAATGTTGATGCAAAAATTCCAAGTAAATTACTAGCAATAGAAATATCCAGTAAGTTAAATAAATTAATTATATATATACATACATGCATACTATATATACATATATACATTATTATATATATAGTATATATATTACACACACACACACACACACTCCAGGGCCAAAAGGATATTACCTAGGAGTGGAAACATAGAAATGTTACAATTACTTTTATAATGATGGTTGTTCCATAATTTAGTTGTAATTTTGGTGTGGTCATGGGAGAAGGTAAGCACAGCATCTATATAATCCTCTGTTTTGACCAGAAGTCCTCATAAATTTTTTTTTATTAATTTTAATGAGGTGACATTGATAAATCAGGGTACATATGTTCAGAGAAAACATCTCCAGGTTATTTTGACATTTGATTATGTTGCATACCCATCACCCAAAGTCAAACTGTCCTCCATCACCTTCTATCTGGTTTTCTTTGTGCCCCTCCCCTCACCTCACTCCCTTCCCTCTCCTTTCTTCTCCCCCCTCCCCTCCACCACCACACTCTTGTCCATGTCTCTAAGTCTCATTTTTATGTCCCATCTATGTATGGAATCATATAGTTATTAGTTTTTTCTGATTTACTTCTTTCACTCAGTATAATATTATCAGGGCCCATCCATGTTGTTGTAAATGATCTGGTGTCACCATTTTTTATGGCTGAGTAGTATTCCATAGTATATATGTACCAAAGTTTTTTTTTTTTAATTTTTATTTATTGATTTTTTTTTCTTTTACAGAGACATAGAGTGAGTCAGAGAGAGGGATAGACAGGGACAGAGAGAGATGAGAAGCATCAATCATTAGTTTTTCATTGCGCATTGCAACACCTTAGTTGTTCATTGATTGCTTTCTCATATGTGCCTTGACCGCGGGCCTTCAGCAGACTAAGCAACCCCTTGCTGGAGCCAGCGACCTTGGGTCCAAGCTAGTGGGCTTTTCCTCAAACCAGATGAGCCCACACTCAAGCTGGTGACCTTGGGGTCTCGAACCCGGGTCCTCTGCATCCCAGTCCAACGCTCTATCCACTGCGCCACTGCTTGGTCAGGCCGTACCAAATCGTTTTAATCTACTTGTCCACTGACAGACACTTGGGCTGTTTCCAGATCTTTGCTATTGTGAACAATGCTGTCATAAACATGGGGGTGCATTTCTCCTTTTGGAACAGTGCTATGGTGTTCTTAGGGTATATTCCTAAAAGTGGAATAGCTGGTTCAAAAGGCAGTTAGATTTTTAATTTTTTGAAAAATCTCCATACTGTTTTCCACAGACGCTGCACCAGTCTGCATTCCCACCAGTAGTGCAGGAGGGTTCCTTTTTCTTCACATCCTTCATAAACCTTTTTTTAAAATAAATCTTTATTTAGGTAAATCAAAGGAGACTATGTATATCACTTCCCTACAGCTCCCCACAAAAAAAAAAAAAGCCACTTGTAAAATTCAGGTATCTTTTGCAACAAAAATAATTTTATATAAGATTTATTTTCTTAACCTAGAATTCTATTTACCTTCCTATCTATCAGATCACATATAAACAAAAACAAGTTAAGTGTTTCATTGTCAAACACTACATCAACCCCGGGACTCAGTCCTTGGACCACTTATCTGTGCCGTCTTTACCTCATCCCCAAAGCAACCTCTTCCAGCCCAAAGGTCTTACGTGATAGCCCATATTGATAACTCCCACATGTATAACTTCATCCTCAATCTCTGCCCAGGGCTCCCCATTCCTGAATTTAATTGCCTGCGTTGGTATCTAAAGTGGGTCTCTAACTCCTGTGTCCCAACTTTCCCCTAGATTTCTGCTCCCTGCTCTTCCCACAGCTTTCTCCATCTCAGGAGACCTTAACCCATTTTCCAACTGCTCAGTCATTCTGTCTCCCGCCTTCTCTCACACCCCACACTCAGTCAGATGTAGCCATTCAGTCGTATCCAGAATCCACTCTTCTCCTTTTCTTCCCTTCTCTGCTCATTCCTTTCTTTCATTTTTTTTTCTTTCTCTTCCTCCTCTGATCCACAGACCATAAAAGTCACCAGGTGTGGCAGAGACAGGTGTGTATCTGTGCAGAGTGGCTCTAGAATGAGGGGTCTCAAAGAGAGTGAGCAGGGTGTCTACCCAAGCGTGTCAGAGAGGAATGTCAAGACTCCAGCAAGGTGAAAGGGAATGGCGTGTGTTTCCACTCAGGAGTACCCGGCAGGGTGATGAGGGGCCCTTGATGAGGTGGGGTGGGGCGTAACGATAATTGTACAAGAACATTCACTGCAGCACAAGAGAAAACCCACGAATCTGAGTGAGTAGAAAAACGCCAGGGGGAAATGTCTATAATATATGGTCCAAGGTCAGGGAGTCAGGAAGGGGCTTGTGTAGGAGACAGTCGGGGTAAGCTATCTGGCTTGATCAAATTTACCAGGGAGACCTTAACCCAGACAGGAATCGAGAGGGCCTATAGGAGGTGCTCTCATACCCTGTGTAGTGTGAAAGCCCTACGGGAAATACTCCATGATTACAACAGAGCTCTATGGTCCTAACAGCCATTCCTTTACCTCCCACACTATCTCCTGCAAAAAGGGCTTCCTTCTTGCTTCTTTCTAATTTGGGATAAAACACTGGGGATAAAATACCCAGTCAGCTTTTGCTTGCAGTAGGCAGGCAGTTGGAAAGACCCCTGTGGGGGCCCCGTAAATGGGACAGGGAAGGAACTGGCAGTCAGTAGGTGTTGGAAGAACGGACAGGTAAAGTGAGTCGACATGACCCCAGAGAGAAGATAAGATACTTATCATAAATTGACCACCAGGGAGAGAGGCTGGTCTTCCCCTGGGGAGGCTTTGAAGAACTCTGAGATGACAAATGACACCAACATGTTGCACCCTGTCCTCTATGGCTGGTCACCCTGAGGTTCAGGAGAACTTGCCAGCAGGACCTTTCTGTTCAAGAGAAGAGAGACCAGCAAGCCCTGAGCACACGCCTGGATCGGGCACTCTGTTGGTTGACTTCTGTGTTGATTTATTATTTCATGCTCACAGCCACCTTTGAATGGCATGCATGGGCTCTGCTGTACAGAAAGGGAAACTGAGGGGCGGAAATGAAGTAAATCACCTCATGACAATGCCTTAGGGAGCACTGAAGCCTGCATGTGAGACAAGTCACTGTCATCCCCTCAGCTGTCTTCTCTGCCCTGCCTGGGGACGCTCACACAGGAGTTAATGTTGATATTGTCACAAGGTCTCCTCCTGCTGCATCAGTTACTCCTGACTTCTTCCCCCGAGAGGCCGTGATGCCTGCGGCCAGGACCGAGCTCTGAGCGGGTCCTCACTTGCTTGTCTTCTTGATCTCTGAGTACTCAGGGGAGCTGGTGGCCTCCTGGTCCTGAGGCTCCCGTGGCCTTATCTCATGAAAGCTGAGGCTGGTGCCCTGGAGCTCCTGCTTCTCCCCTGATGGAGGCGCATCCCCAGCAAGTGCCACTTGGTCTGGGGGCCTGTGTGGCCCAGGCTTTTGCTTGAAACCCTGAGTGAATGGGAGAGAAGGGAGTCAGAGAATAAGGCAAACATGGTCCTGTGGGGAAGTAGGGCTGATAAAACTTTTTTTTTTTTAAATTTAAGCTAGAGAGAGATACAGAGACAGAAAGGGAGAGAGATAAGAAGCATCAACTCGTAGTTGAGGCACCTTAGTTGTTCATTGTTTCTCATACGTGCCTTGACTGGAGGGCTCCAGCTGAGCCATTGACCCCTTGCTCAAGCCAGCAACCTTGGGCTCAAGCAAGTGACCTTGACCTTCAACCCAGTGACCTTAACCTTCACGCCAGAGATCACTGTGCTCAAGCCAATAACCTTGGGATTATATCACTAATCCCAGCCTCAAACCAATGACCCTTCATTCAAGCAGGTGAGCTTGAGCTCAAGCTGGCAACCTTGGGATTACAAACGTGTGACTTCAGCATCCTAGGTTGATGCTCTAACCACTGAGCCACCAACAATCAGGCTGATGAATCTCTTTTATTTATCCCTTTATTCCACACCAATTCTTATGAACTCACTAATTCACTTACTTATTTAAAATTTTGTAACATTACAATTGATGAGACCATATTGAAGGTTTACTGATCACACACATTTCTTCTTCATAAACAGTATGAATGATACTCTTAATACCCCCATTTACAGATAGGGAAACTGAGGTGAGGAGAGAGGATGTAATATTCCCAGAGTAGGTAGAAAGTAATAGTTTTGGGGAGATGGTTCTGGCAGCCTGTACTCAGCAGAGGGAGGTGGGCTCAATGGTCAGCAGGGTGGGCAGGAGGCTGACCATGGGCTCCGGGAGATGGAGGGGAAGGAGGGGAACTCAGCTTCCATCTGTCTGTCCGGCTGACCACTGAGGGGTGAGTTTGGGGAGATGATGAGGAGCTCAGTCTGGACTCATTGAGCGGACATGCCCAGCCCCCCACACTGCATGAGATGACACCCCCACCACTCACCCAGGTGGCTGTTCCCACCACAGGGTCCTCACCATCTCTGACCTGGGGTCTTCCAGCTGCTGGTTTCCTGCAGGCTCTCACTCTAAATGAAGAAGTCAGCAGCCAGAGTGGCTCAGGCACAGGTGGGCAGGGGCCCCCACTCCCTGACACGATGACTGAGGCACCCAGACCCTGGGACCAGACTCCAGACATGCAAGTGAGTACTACATTTCCCGGGTGACCAAGACTGAATTTTCATCATGAAAGGCCCTCTTACATGCTGAAACTTGTACAAGAGAGATCACTACAGTATTCATGATAAACAGGGAAGAGAAACAACCCAAATGTCCATCAATAAATAAATGCACAAGTAAATATGCCCCATCCATGCCATGGAATATTATTTGGAGATAAGAAAGTACTGACACAAGAACCTTGACAATACCATGCTATGTGAAAGAAGTCAGTCACAAAGGACCATGTACTGAATGAGTCCATTCACATGAACTGTGCAGAATGGGCAGGTCCTGAGACAGGACATCGGTCAGTAGTGACTGGGCTGGGGCAGGGATGGGGGGAGGGTGATATTTGAGGATGTAAAGTTTCTTTCTGCTTTTTTTAAAATCATTTTGGTTAAATAAAACAGTTTTAATATTGATTGTGATAACAGGTTCCCAACTCTGACTAAATTAAAAGTCATTGACCTGTACACTTTAAATATGTGAGAATTTTACCTCACACAAGCTGTTACCTCTTTGCGTTCTCCTCCCCATCAGAAGTCTCCTCTGGATGTACTCTGCTCTGTTTTTGTGGGGTTATTGACCTCTCTCTATTCTCCCTTATAACCCAGTTCCCTGTATCCCCGGGACACAGACTTACATGTAAAGGAACAGGAGACACAAGCACAGGGTCAGGAGGGCCATGACACCAGCACCTCCAAGAGCCGCAGGAACCACTCCCGCCCTGGACACGGACTTCCCTGCAGAGGAGAGGGCGTGAGACCACCCACCACAGGACTCAGTCTCCTGTCTCCCCACCTCCTTGCAGAACCCACTGTAGGTTCTGCTCAGACAGGAGATGGAAGGCCCTGTCCTAGCAATCACCACCCAGCTCCATCTTCTCTGTGACCCACTGCTCTCTCCCTAAGCCTGTCCCCCACTAGAGCCCCTGACCTGGCAGCAGCAGGACAGCGGCGCTCTGGGCCCCGTGGACATTGCTGGCCTCGCAGCTGAGTCTGAGGCCGGCACTGAGCTCCCGGCTGAGGCTCAGGGAGCTGTTGGCCCAGGGCCCCGCTGAGCGGGAGGTGACCGTACAGGAGGCATTGCTGGGGTTCCCCTCCAGCAGCCCCGCCCCCAGCCGTCAACTCAGGGAGGGGCCAGCTGGGCTCGGGAGGAGCAGCTGCAGTGCAGACCCTGGTCCTCCCAGGAGCAGGAGGGGCCCAGCAGCTGCAGGGGGTCAGTGGGGAAGGAGGAGCAGGGTCAGTGGTGCCTCTGCCCTCCCAGGTCCCAGGTGACCTGCCCCCAGGTGTCCCCACACTCACAGACCACAGAGAGGCTGAGAGAGAGAGTCTGGGAGCCCAGCGGGTGCTGAGCCCGGCAGGTGAACTCCCCTTCTTCCGCAGTCCCCACGCGGGGCAGCTCCAGGGTCGCGGTGCTGGAGATGGGGGTGGCGCTCAGGGCTGGGGACCCCCGGAACCAACTCAGTTCTGCAGGGGGGTTACTGTTGGCCTCACAGAATAGCCGCACAGCCTCACCCTCCAGGATGGGCAGGGAGGAGGTGTTCTGCAGAATCTTCAGGGCTTTGGGGAGAGAAATGCAGGGGCGGAGGTGTGGAACACAGATGCAAACATCACAAGATGAAGGAGGGAAGGTGATGATTTTCATCCTCACTTTCTCAGGTCTGATCCCACTGGAACTGTGATGCCCCCCTCGGTCCCATGGTGATCTCAGGGGCCCAGAATCTCAGCCTCAGAAAAGCTAGGTTCCTCCTACCTGTGACATTTCTGAAGGAGATGCCTATGGTGAGGTTCCGGGGGGCATCTGGGACAGAAAGACATGGCCCCACTTCAGAGGGAAGGAGCGGATGGAAGTCACCCTGAACCCAAGGAGGGTGGTGGGAACCAGGAAGTGGGCTTGCTGTCCTCTGACCCCTCCCCCACCTGCACTCAGATCCATGCACAAGTGTTTTCTTAGCTTGTTCTACCCTACACACACACACACACACACACATACACACATACACACTCACTCACACACACAAACCCCAGTCCACTTCCCTCAGAAATCCAGCCACCCCTTTAGCACTCACAGGACACATTGAGCCGGATGCTTCTCTGTGTGGTCACACAAGCTCCTACAAGTGTCACCAGACAGGTGAGCTTGGTGCCATGGTCCTGGGGCCTCGGGGTGAAAGTGAGCACCGAGGAGCCAGGAGTCTTTGGATTCACCGAGTCAAGAGCACCCCCCACCCAGGAGAAGGTGAGATGACTTCCCCCTTCGCAGGCCCCCGGCAGGCTGCAGGTCAGCTGTGTGGGGCGGCCGGCCTCCAGAGGCTCCGGAATATGGATGTTGGGTTTCTCTGTCAGGGCTGAGGGGGAGAGAAGGAGGCGATTGGGCACCTGGGGAGGGACCCAGAGTGTGGCCTTGAAAGGAACCCATGCCTCAGGGCCCAAGCTCACCCCTAGTCTTATCTCATGAGACAATCCTGGGCTCAAGGTCTAGACAGGAAGTGTCCCAGTGTCCTATTCCCATTCTAACTCTGGGTCCCATGTCTCAGGGTCCACCCCTGGGCCCCTCCAGTACCTGTCACCTGCAAACTCAGCTTCTTATCTTGGTAACTGTATCTCACAGAAGTTCCTCTCTCCACTCGGAGTAAGTAGGTTCCTGTGTCGCTGATCCTGGCGTCTCTGATGCTCAGGGAACAGTTGTTGTTCCTGGGGTCCGCGAGGAGGAATCGGCCCTTGGTGTCTCTCATCACTGGTTTGCGTGGGTTGTTTGTGGCCACAGGATCATTGTAATATGACCTGTCTCCACGCAGGTACCAGTAGGTGTAGAGTGTGCTGGGGGAATGGACCAAACCCCGCAGGTAGGAGAAGGAGCAGGACACATGGACGCACAGACCCTCCTGCACCCTCACCGATTCCTGCATTCGGATCTCATAGCCTCGTTTCTCCTGCAGGGACCCTGTGGGGACACAGAGTCTCAACTGCAGTTTTGGCCCCTCTCTCAACTGCCTCTCCCCCCTCCCTGGGCCCACTCACCCCCCCACAGCAGGGGCAGCAGCAGCAGGGGCACCATGTCTGCATCTGACAGGGCAGAGCTGGTTCAGGTCCCCGGGTCAGGGAGGGAAATGCCTAGCTGTGTGGTAGGTGGGGCTGAGGACCCTGCACAGGAAGCCGTGGGCCAGTGAGTTCTGGCCAAGGCAGGAAGTGGACCCAGGCCCCACAGGTTGTAAGGGTGTGAAGGGGGCTGAGAAACCATTATTTCTCACCTCTACCTGAGCTCCGAAGTTGGATTTGCTGAGGCCACCAGTGGTTTAGAGGCTTGTCCAGATGTGACTCTGAAAGTGTTCACCTTACAGATGATGTTTAAGTCGAGAGGGAGGTCACCCAGGAGCCATCGTGGTCAGAGCTGGTCCTGGTGACTGGGGAGACCTACTCTCCAGCTGAAATTACTGAACTTTCTGGGAAATGATAACTTTTAAATTTTCTTTAGACCACTCAAATGCTGGCAAGAGAGAAAGTCATTTAGATCCAACTCCAGTGCAGAGTGGAGCCCAGGGAGAAAGCTGAGCACTAAAGCCCTTTGTTCTAAGGGCTTTTTGGGGACATGGATTGCACAAGGGTTTGCCCTCAAGGGTCTGAGGATTTCTGGGTCAGAGACACACACAGGCCCCTCAAGACCGATGTGTGAAGCGAGCTCCTGCCCCATTTGACAGGGACCTAAAGGCTGGATCTCAGCACAGGAGCACATCTGCCACCTTAAGGCTCAGGAAACTCCACATTCAGGATCCTCATGTGCTCAGACCCTTTTCTTTTTTTTTTTTTTTTTTCAGTATTTGAACTTAATTCTTTTTTTTTATTTTTTTTTTTATAAATTTTTATTAATGGTAATGGGATGACATTAATAAATCAGGGTACATATATTCAAAGAAAACATGTCTAGGTTATTTTGTCATCAAATTATGTTGCAAACCCCTCGCCCAAAGTCAGATTGTCCTCCGTCACCCTCTATCTAGTTCTCTGTGCCCCTCCCCCTCCCCCTAACTCTCTCCCTCCCTCCCTCCCATGTCCTCCCTCCCCCCCCACCCTTGGTAACCACCACACTCTTGTCCATGTCTCTTAGTCTCATTTTTATGTTCCACCAATGTATGGAATCATGTAGTTCTTGTTTTTTTCTGATTTGCTTATTTCACTCCTTATAATGTTATCAAGATCCCACCATTTTGCTGTAAATGATCAGACCCTTTTCAAAACCCCAACAAGGGCTCGAGTGATGTGTGGGAATCACCTGCAGTCCCGCTGCTCTTTTATGAATGAAAAAAAAAAACTTGATAAACATTTGTCCAAATTTGGCAATGATATAAAACAGTTTGGACCTCTCGGTAACAAGTTGTGTGATTGAATGTTTCTGAAATTATACAGGAGAAAATGAAATGTTAATCAACCATGCTGGAGGAAATACTGAATTCTCTCTCTGGTTTCTATATTATATCAATATCATATTATTATAACAACTAATAATAATTATTAATATAATATTAGTATTTGTTACTATATGACAGGCTTTTTCTCTTATAAAGAGGCTATGAGCATCGATCAACACTATGGGGAACATGTGTTAGGCAGGTGTGCCAGACAGGGGTGCCACACTGCTAATATAATAGTCTGTAAGTTTGCTCAATTGTCTTCTCTTTTGGTTTTCAGCATTTGAGCTTTCGTGACATCATGTGAAGAGTTTTCTCACTTAAGGAAAATTCATGGCACCGGCCATGGAAGCCACAAGACGACATCAGGAGATCCCGGAAGCTGGAAATGGTTTGGGTCAGCGTTTACCTCGTAGCTGGCAGGAATCCAAAGCTGCCCACACAGGACCACCCCAGGGACCTGGGCCTGGTGCTCGGTACTGGCCAGAGCCTCATGTGCCCCCATGAGCTCTTTGCTTCACGTCAGGTGAATTTGGCATATCCCAGGAGATAAATTTTTAAAGGTCACTGACTGCCACCTAGAGATACTGTTTATTGGAAGGGACAGTGTTGGTCAAATAAGTTTTTAAATAAGACATGTATGTTTGCTCACTTTGGGTGTGGGAGATAGGCTGTAAGCTGGCAAAGTTATTATAGCCTAAGGCTTAGTTTTAAAACTAAGCTTTTGCCCACATCCTTGACTGATTGCATAACAGGGGGTGGTGCCCTCTAATGAGGAATCCCATTTATGCCTCACATAAGTGACTTTGTATCAGAGACTTCCTTATTTGTATTGTTATAAAGTACCGCACCCCAGATTCTGAAAGGCACTGTACCTCATTTCATCAAGTTCACGTAGAGACATCCAGTCCAGATGAATTTTGAAGAGTTTTATAAGAGGAGGACATTTATTAAATATGCCAGCGCATATGGCTGACTTGAGGCATCAGACCCAAATCGTGCAGTCCCAAAAATAGTTCAGGGGCTGCTTATATACCCTTGATCACACACAGGCAGGCGGGAGAGAGCATGACATCATGGCATGGCTGACAACATTTGTTTAGGGGATACACAGAAACATTAAGAATTTCAAGGTAACACAATTAAAGACATTTACAAATCTTTTAGGGTTCATCTTTCCTCACTAGCCTAGAGGTATTTTGCTCTCAAGATTCCAGGAAGGGGGAGGAACTACAATCAATGCAAGGTGGTAGGTAAATTCTGCCTCCTATTGAAAGAGAAGTTTCTCAGTTAACCTTTATTTTAGATTTAAAACTGCAAGCCAGAAACTTCTACGTTCTTCTCCCTCCCCTCCCCAGAGGAAGGATGGGACAGGAAAGCCTGATAAGAAAGCCTGATCTTCCCTCCCAGAATATTAATATCAATTTTCTGCTTTGTGGTACCTTACAACTGTATACTGGATTAAAGGTTTTGATTTCTACACTATAAAATGGGGACAGACCGGGGGCTCGCTCTCTCGGTTCCTGCTATCAGCATTGCAGGGGCTTCCCTCATCCTTTGCCCTTCATGGGAGAAGCAGTTTTTCTGCTTTTCCCTTGTCTTCTCTTGTGTCTTGCCTGTCTTGGTGAGACACCAATAAACAGGATGGCCCACTGTAAGGCCAGGAGCCGCCATCATGGCCATTCACATGCAGGTTCCCGTTGGATTCGGGCAGACGGTAAAGAAATGGCGGAGTCGGAGTCATGAGAGTGCACCACCCCACATCATGCAATCAGTCAAGGGTGTGGGGAAAAGCTTAGTCCTAAAACTAAGCCTTAGGCTATAATGACCTGGCCTGCTTACAGCCTGTCCCCCACACTCAATACAAACTATAAGCGAGCAAACAGATATATCACTTTTTAAAACTTATTTGCCCAACACCCACCATACTCCAACTCCACCATTTCTTTACCGTCTGCCCGAATCCAGTGGGAACCTGCATGTGAATGGCCACGATAGCGGCTCCTGGCCTTACAAGTGGCGTAGTTTGCAGCAGGGTTCAGAGATCCCTATGGAGCCCCCACCCTTGAGGGGTGGGGTAGAGGACTGTTTGCTGTTCTGGCTTCCCATGGCTGTCCTTTTAGGGGCCGTGGGCTGCATGGTTTTTTTTTGTTGTTGTTGTTGTTGTTGTTTTAATTTATTGTTATTTATTGATTTTTAGAGAGAGAAGAAGGGGAAGAGTGAGGAAGAGACAGCGTAAGGCCAGGAGCTGCCATCGTGGCCATTCACATGCAGGTTCCCATTGGATTCGGGCAGACGATAAAGAAATGGCGGAGTCGGAGGATGGTGGGCCATCCTATTTATTGGTGTCTCACCAAGACAGGCAAACCACAAAAGAAGACAAGGGAAAAGCAGAAAACCAGCTTTTCCCATGAAGGGCAAGGGATGAGGGAAGCCCCTGCAATTGTGATAGCAGGAACTGTGTGAGCAATCTCCTGGTCTGTCCCACTTTATAGTGTAGAAAACCAAAAACCCCTAATCCAATATACAAACAAGGAAGTCTCTGATACAAAGCCACTTATCTGAGGCATAATTGGATTCCTCATGAGAGTGCATCACCCAGATCATACAATCAGTCAAGGGTGTGGGGAAAAGCCCAGTCTTAAAACTAAACCCTAGGCTACAACGACCCTGCCTGCCCACAGTCCGTCCCCCACACCCAACACAAACCACAAGTGAGCAAATACATATATCATATTTACAAACTCATTTGACCAACAGACAGAACCATCGATATGCTTCTGTGTTGGAATCCATGGGAGTCCGAAAGACCAGAGTCACAGGCTTTATTGAAAGGAAGAAAGGAACCCTGCTGGGCACTTCTCCTGGGGAGAAGAGTGCCAGTTACAGACAAGGGGCAAGTTACATAGTGTTTAGGAGAGCTTGAAGGGATACTGAGGCAAAATTCGGCTATGTCCGGAATGCTCCTCCTTGGGGGCTTGGAGCATGTGGGTGTTGAATCAGAAGTCCTGGTATGGGCCTGACCTGTGGTGGCGCAGTGGATAAAACGTCAACCTGGAAACGCTGAGGTTGCCGGTTCAAAACCCTGGGCTTGCCTGGTCAAGGCACATATGGGAGTTGATGCTTCTTGCTCCTCCCCTTCTCTCTCTCTCTCTCTCTCTCTCTCTGCCCTCTATAATGAATAAATAAAATCTTAAAAAAAAAATTTAAAAAGGCCTAGTATATCCGGAGCCCCACCTTGGGGCAACTTCTCAGCTTTTTGGAATTCCTTTGTCTCAGGGTCATTAGTCTAGTAAGGGTGAGGTCTGACAGATAAGCAGAACATCAAGAGGGCAGTTTGGAATTTACATTTCTATCAGTATGTTCTCTGACCCGGGACTGAACCAGCAACCTTTGTGTAAAGCCAGAAGCCATGGCCACTATCACAGCAGCCTTCTGGCCCATGCAGGTTCACATTGGATTCGGACAGTCGGTAAAGAAACAACGGAGCCACAAACTGGTGGGCCATAGTCTTTAATCCTAGCTTGCACCCGGCGGGCAAGTAAAAACATACACTGGGCTCCAAAACCCAGTCACACTCAGTGCTCACAAAGCCACTGACTTATCCGAGTTTCCTAGAATCAAAGGTTTCTAGCTCACCAGCCTTATTCTCCTCTGTTCCCCATCTCCTTCCTTATCCCAGATACAAACTCTGCACAAACTGGCATCTCACTCAGCACTCTGCCATCTTGGCTGCTTTCCTGGCCTCCTCCACGTGGCCTTTCTCTGCTCTCCTCTGCTCTCTCTTCTAATGATAATCTCAGGAACCAAGAGCCAAGTCCCGTTCTGCCTCCATTTTATAGTGTAGAAATCCAAACCCTTAATCCAATATACATAATAGGGAAGTCTCTAATACAAAGTCACTTCTCTGAGGCATGATAGGATTGTACCACCTCACACCAAAAAGGGTGAGACAGGCTTAATCCCAAAACCAAGCCCCAGGCTACAAGAATTCTGCCTGCCTTTAGCCCGCCCCCAACACATTAATATCACCTGGGCAATGGCCTCCACGTGGGCAGTGGCGCCATCTTTAACAAAGTGAGCATAATACATTTTATCTGCCCAACACTTTGCCTATTGGGAGGCCGTTTTAACCAACCAAGCCAACTGGCCAGGGTTGAGTGTTTTTTACTCAAGAGGAAACTAGGAGTTCTGTGTGAGAAGCTGCCCGAGGTAGAAAGCTTCAGTATGAATTGCAAAGCGAACAGCAGAAAAGGCTGGAATTGGAGCGAGCACTGAAGAAGGAATTACTGGTTCCGAGTTGCACTTTGCCCTGGAAGCTGAAAGTTTGCACCGGCAATTGTTGGAAAAACAACTGCGGATTCAAGAGCTTGAGTCTCAGCTTCTGGACAAAAGCTGTTGTAAGATACCAAAAGCTGCATATTAATATTAATATTCTGGGAGAAAAGGTCAGGCTTTCCTGTCTTTTCTTTGGAAAATGGAGGAAAAGGAATGTGGAGGTCTCCTGACTTATAAGGATGACTAGGGTCATTTGGTTTTAAGTTCTCTGAAGGGATTAAGGTTATCTGAAGAACTCCCTTAGCTTGCAATAAGAGACAAGATTTAACCTACCATCCTACACTGATCCTAGCTCTCCCTCCCTTCCTAGAATCTGAGATTAACGTGTACCTCTGGGCAAAGGAAGAGAGATAGATTCTAAAGGGATTTGTGAATGATTTTGATTGTATTACCTTGAAAGTTTTCACATTTCTTGTAAATCCTCTAGACAAATGTTAATCTTGTTAATGTAATGTAAATCTTATTAAATGTTATTATCTTGTTAATGATTGTGTAATGCCCCCCAACATGTACATCAGGCGTTAGGAAACTTTTTGGCTGAGAGAGCCATTAACACCACATATTTTAAAATGTAATTTCATGAGAGACATACAATGACCCGTGTACATTGTGCATTATCCAATAAAAATTTGTTGTTGTCCCGGAGGACAACTGTGATTGGCTCCAGCCACCCGCAACCATGAACATGAGCAGTAGGAAATGAATGGATTGTAATACATGAGAATGTTTTATATTTTTAATGTTATTTTTTTTTATTAAAGATTTGTCTTTGAGCCAGATGCAGCCATCACAGCAGCCATATCTGGCTTGCGAGCTGTTGGGTGGATAAAATATATTATGCTCACTTTGTTAAAAATAGCGCTGCCACCCTGGCCGGTTGGCTCAGCGGTAGAGCGTCGGCCTAGCGTGAAGAGGACCCGGGTTCGATTCCCGGCCAGGGCACATAGGAGAAGCGCCCATTTGCTTCTCCACCCCTCCGCCGCGCTTTCCTCTCTGTCTCTCTCTTCCCCTCCTGCAGCCAAGGCTCCGTTGGAGCAAAGATGGCCCGGGCGCTGGGGATGGCTCTGTGGCCTCTGCCTCAGGCGCTAGAGTGGCTCTGGTTGCAACATGGCGACGCCCAGGATGGGCAGAGCATCGCCCCCTGGTGGGCAGAGCGTCGCCCCTGGTGGGAGTGCCGGGTGGATCCCGGTCGGGCGCATGCGGGAGTCTGTCTGACTGTCTCTCCCCGTTTCCAGCTTCAGAAAAATGCGAAAAAAAAAAAAAAAATAGCGCTGCCCACGTGAGGCCGTCGCCCAGGTGATATTAATGTGTGTTGAGAATCCTTGTAGCCTGGGGCTTGGTTTTGGGATTAAGCTTTTCCCACCCTTTTTGATGTGGGGTGGTACAATCCAATCATGCCTCAGAGAAGTGACTTTGTATTTGAGACTTCCCTACTTTGTATATTGGATTAGAGGTTGTGAAGCTACAGTATAAAATGGGGGTAGAATGGGAACTTGCCCTCTTGGTTCCTGAGATTATCATTAGAAGAGAGAGCAGAGGAGAGCAGAGAAAGGCCACGTGGAGGAGGCCAGGAGAAGCAGCCAAGATGGTGGAGTGCTAAGTGAGATGCCAGTTTGTGTAGAGTTTGTATCTGGGATAAGGAAGGAGATGGGGAACAGAGGTGAATAAGTCTGGTGAGCTAATAACCTTTGATTCTAGGAAACTCGGATAAGTCAGTGGCTTTGTGAGCACTGAATGTGACTGGGTTTTGGAGCCCAGTATGTATTTTTACTTGCCCGCCGGGTGCAAGCTAGAATTAAAGACTATGGCCCATCAGTTTTTGGCTCCGCTGTTTCTTTACTGACTGTTCAAATCCAATGCGAACCTGCATGGGCCAGAAGGCTGCTCATGCCTCCTGGCTTTACACGAGCCATAGGTTCCCGACCCCTGATGTATGTGGTGAAAGGGAATCCATGGGAGTCCAAAAAGACCAGAGTAACAGGCTTTATTGAAAGGAAGAAAGGAACCCTGCCGGGAACTTCTCCTGGGAGAAGAGCACTGGTTACAGACTAGGGGTGAATTTGATAGGATTTGGGAGAGCCTGAGGGGGTACCGAGTCAAAAGTTCTGGTATGTTCCCTTTTATGGTTTTATGGTTTCAGCTTCCTGGAACTCTTCTGCCTCAGGGGCGATTTTCCAGTAAGTAAGGATGAGGTCAGGCAGCCAGGTGGGACAGCAAAAGGGCAGTCAGAGTTCTGGTAAATTCATATCTCTATCATTTCTCAACTCTGGGGTATAATAAAAAGGAGAAGACGTGAGGAGAAGGAAAGGGCATGGGGTTCAGGAAGGAGGTTTGTCTTGGACCAGAAATCTTCTGGAGCTACTTCCTGCTGTTATCCCTATTGGGGGCCTCCTTCATGAACCCCGCCTTGGAGTAATTGGAGTAGGGGTTGTAGAAGCATTTGATTGTAAGTAATCCTGGAGATTTTGCTCATTCGTGCCTGCAGGAAATAAACCTTCAACTTTAACCACAAACAGGAAGCTGGTTAGAGTAAGTCATGCCATTTTTCTACTTTAGCAGCAGTGGGAGTTGTCAGGATCACAGTGTGTGGACCTGTCCACGTGAAAATCAGACTTTGGGTGATGTAATGCTGGAAGTGCCTCTTGGACAGTCTTTGTACAGTTTGCTCAGTAACCTATAAATCCAGCAAGTACTTAGGGAAAGGATTGTTACATTTCTACACTTTGTAGTTAGAGTTTAAGTCCTAGTGACCACTGCTTCTAGCTGAAATTAGCAGCAGGTCCCAGTCTACAATAGGCATGGGGCATTGAAACAAGAGGAATAAAGGAGATACTATACATTAAATAAAGCAACAAATTCAGACTGTCAATACCCACAGTAGAGATCTTAAAGGGATAAAAAAAAACTTAAATATTCAGTCAAGGCATAGTAGATGGTCCATGTGTTTACAAGAAATGATATCAGTTTATCTGCTACTTGGAAGAAATACCTTAGGCTCGTGAACAATGTCCTTGGGCCTTCAGTGGTAATTCCCAGCATGCTGGGCAAGGTCAGGTCACAGGTAGGTGAAGCAGGGCTAGAAGAGACTGAGCCCTCCCTGCATGGAGCAAGGAGGACAGCTTACCTTCTCATGTCCCTCTTTCCACAGCAGAGGTGTGTCAACTGGTGGGGCCGGGAAGCCTGGCAGGCTTCAGTTCAATGACCTTTCTTTCCACTCTGGAGCAGGGCCCTGATGGAATCCTATGAAGTTTTAGGGCGCTGGAGCCTTTAAGAGCGTATGCCAAAAGCTGGTATTTCCTGACTTCCTTTGGGCCTTATTTGCCTATTCTGTTACTTCCTTGGTCATTATAGACCTTAAAAGCCATGCTCAGAAGATCTCCCTGAGGGGCTTGACTAAGAGAGCAAATTTTGGAATCTGGTGTTTAAAGAAGCCTATTTGACCAAGGAATGAAAGGATTTGATTTGCAGTGGTAGATGGTTGGAGACTGCGGAGGGTCTGAGTTCAATCGAGGGTGAGACCTCAGGTGGTGGGAGTTAAGGTGATGCCCAGATAGACTACGGATTAAGAGTAAAAGAGTGAAGTTGAGCCTTAGCAGAGAAGACATGATATCCCTTCACAGTGCGGAAGTTAAGAAGGGTGGTGTTGTGTTGCCTTGAGGCAGGCAGGGAGGGGCTGCAGAGGAGTGGGTATCTACATATTGTAAGAGAGTACTAGATTTGAGATTGCATGCTGCTAAATCCTTAGCTAGTGCCATCCCGAACAGGTGTGGGCTATTTTTGATTTCCTGGGGTAAGGCAGTCCATGTAAGTTGCTGGGATGCATTAGTGTTTGGGTCAGTCCAGGTGAATGCAAACAGAAAGTAAGAGTCAGGGTGTAGAGGAATGGTAAAGAAGGCATTCTTGAGGTCTAGGACTGTAAGTGAGTGGTGTTTGAGGGAATGTGTGACAGTAATTTGTAGAGATTAGGGACTACTGGATGGAGGGGAACTATTGCCTCATTGATTAAGTGTAAATCTTGTATGAGGTGATAAGCCCCTGAAGGTTTTTGAAACAGGAAGGATGGGGGTATTGCAGGGAGAGTCCATGGGGATGAGTAAGCCTTGATTTAAGAGGTGGGTAATTATTGGTCTAAGGACTTAGAAACAGACACAGTTACACATTAAACAAAGACTTTATATATATTATTGTTAGATTCAAGGAGTACTGACATGCTGGGGCTGCCAAGAGTGTACAAGGTCCCTGTGACGCTGAGAACAAAGAGTTCAGCAACATCCTGCCTTGAGTCAGAGACCCTTATCAGAAGTTTATGTTTGAAATTCTCCACTGAGTAATACCCCCCCTGTAACTGCGCACGACCTCCCTAGCCAATGACTAACAGCCACATCAGATTCTGTATGAACCGCTTGCTTGCTACGCTATAAAAACCCCTAGACTGTAGGCGCTCAGTGTGACTCTGGTGACTGCCACCTGAGCTCACCCCTGCGCAGGTTTTTTTTTTTTTTTTCTTTTTCTCTTGGCCATAAAACTTTGTCTAAAACTCTCCAAACGTCTCCAGTGTTTGTTTTACCCGGCGAGTGCAACAATTATGAATTAAGAAATTTAAATGAGCATGTTTTACTTGTTTCAATTTAAATTATATTAGAGATATTTTCTGACAAACAAAGAGACAAGACATATTTCTTCCTCACATAGCTTAATATATAATTCTGCTTTTTTTGAGTTTTTTGAGACAACAGGGAGTTGCCAGCATAGAGGGGAGGAAGAGAGAAAGCAGACAAATGGACAGTGTGAATAGCTGGATGGAAAGGAGGGTCAGAATTTGCAGGAGGAAAAGGAGGAGGAGGAGGAATTTGAAGTGTTGGTGGTGGCACCACGTGGTCAGAGGAGTCAAAAAGATTTAGAGCTCCTCCTGAGATTGGGAGGAGCCCATGTTCCTAGGGGAGCCTGGCTAAATGGTTTGGACTGAGAGGAGCCCACAGAAGAGGAGACTGGTGAGAGAAGGGGGCATCCCTGCCTTCAGTCACAGTTCTGAGAGGAGAAAATTTCTGTAGAAAGAGAGTCTCAGACAAGAGGTCGTCACCCCAAGGCTGAGATCCCAGAACATAGGACAGGGGCCTGGCTAGGCATACCTAGACTTTTGTAGAAGTCCATAAAGGAGTAGAGGCAGACCACTCGTAGATATGGGGTCCAAAGCCAAAACCGTCTGACCAGAAAGGGGTGTTTTTAGAGAGAAATTTGGAGGCCAACTGGAGAAGGGGAAGGGAGAAACTTTTTACCTTTCTGGTTGAGCAGGGGTTCAGGACAGGGTTAGACTGCCAGCCAATTGACCTACAATTGCTTATCCAGGCTTTGTTTGAACAGCAAAGGGGGAGCATCCAGGCAGTTAGTACCCCATCCCGGGTTTCAGCACCAAATGTTGGAATCCATGGGAGTCTGAAAAGATCAAAGTAACAGGCTTTATTGAAAGGAAGAAAGGAACCCTGCCGGGCACTTCTCTGGGGAGAAGAGCACTGGTTGCAGACTAGGGGTGAATTTGATAGGGTTTGGGAGAGGCTAAGGGGGTATTGAGTCAAAAGTTGTGGTATGTTTCCTTTTGCAATTTTACGGTTTTGGCTTCCTGGAACTCTTCTCCTGTGGGTGATTGATCAGCTTCCTGGAACTCTTCTGCCTCAGGGGCGATTATCCAGTAAGTAAAAGTGAGGTCGGGCAGCCAGGTGGGACAACAAAAGGGCAGTTGGAGTTCTGGTAAATTCATATATCTATCAATAACCAGCCCCTGAAATATACTCAGCATGCATGATTTGGGCCTGCTATGCCCTGTGTCAGCCATATGCAGCCAGCATACTTAATAAATTTCCTCCAATAAAACTCTTCAAAATTCATGCGGACTTGATGAAGTGAGGTACAGTGCCTTTCATAATCTGCGGTATGAAACTTTATAACAAAGCCATCAGCCACAGGAGCCAGGAGCCTAAATGGTCACCAAAGGAGCAGCAGCATCTGAGCGGGTGGATTGGCTTTGAGTGAGCGGAAGCAGGCACTTGCAACTCCTCTTCTGAGGATGAGGAGGCTCAGGCTGAAGTTACCATACGCACACTGAGAGCCCAACCAGTGGTTGCCAAGAAGGTAAAAACCCAGCAGCAAAGAGTCCCTCAGGAGCCACAGCCTCCTGCCCAGGTAATGGAACACTCTGGTCTGGCCCTGTACCCAGCAGAGTTGGGGCACAATTTAGGGAGAAACCTACTGAATCCCTGGTAGCCTGATTACTACGATTATGGGACATAGGGGTGGATAGCACCCTGCTCTCCGCAACAGAGATGGAGAAATTGGCCACCATTACCACACACTCCTCCCTGAGGCAGCGTCTTCAGAACTGCCATGGCCACCCAGGAGACCATACGCTATTAGAATGGGTGATGGCCACCATTCGTATGGTCTGGCAGAATGCTGGAGAACTGCCAGGGGCAATGAGTCGGTGGCAGTGCTACAGGGGAGACCTTCACTAAAAGGTTATTTAGTAACTAGGTACAAAGAATGCTGTTTTCAACCCTGGGTCCTGTGGGCCAGACAAGGAAGTGTTTACAGCAAAAATGAGGGAATTTATCCTTGCTAGCGCCCCGTCAGCCCTTTTTGGGTCAATTGTGGCTATCTTGAGTCCCTATGTGGGGCAGCCCATCAATGCAGTCACACAGATGGTAGCAGATTTGGGATAGCTGGAGGCCGCTCAGGATCATAAAGCAGTGAGGGCTGCTGCCTAAGTTGCCCCCCAAGTAACAAGGGAAATGGGCCTATAAAAGTTACCCGAACGTAGATGTGGGTAGATTCGATTGCGGCTGGATCAGATAAGGGAAAATTGGATGGCCAGTCTAATAAAATTCTTTTGGAGCTTTGGCAGCAGCTTAAACCAGAACAGAAGTTCTAGCCACTGAGATGAAAGGCCCCGGCAGCTACCAATAAAACTTTTGCAGCTTGGACAAGCTTGGTTATAAGATTATATGATAGAGATGGCTGAGGGAGAGGAGAACTCCAAGACCCATTGTACCAGTCTGAGTAGAAAAAGGGCCAAGGGACCCGTCTAACTGAGATGGGTGGGGACCAGAGGCCACACATGGAACTGGCTATCCACTGGTCCCCTTCCAATGTACAATAAGTGCTGACCTTGGTGGATACAGGTGCAAAATGCTCCCTCCTCTATTGGAACCCAGAGCAGTTTGCTGGGACCCCAGTGGCCATTGACAGTTATAGGGGCCAAACTGTTCAAGTGAAGCCAATAACTATTCCATTGGGGATAGGAAGACTGCCTCCTAAGCCATATAAGTGTATGTATGTCCTATTCCTGAATATATTTTGGGGATAGATGTCTTGCAAAGACTGTGGTTGGAAACTACAGCCGGGGAGTTCCGGCGGCAGATCGGGGATGTAAAAGCAGTGTTACGGGGACACGCATCACATTCCCCTTTGCAATTACCCATCCCTCGGTGTGTGACTAACACCAAGCAGTTCCGCCTGCCAGGTGGTTATGAAGATGTCACAGGGACAATCCTTGAACTAGAAAAGGTGGGGATCATCCGGCCAGTGCACAGTCTTTACAATTTCCTGGTACGGCCTGTGCGCAAAGCAGATGGAACCTGGAAAATGACAGTAGATTACAGAGAACTTAATAAATTTGTTCCCCCGACCTGACCTGTGGTGGCACAGTGGATAAAGCGTCGACCTGGAAATGCTGAGGTCGCCGGTTCGAAACCCTGGGCTTGCCTGGTGAAGGCACATATGGGAGTTGATGCTTCCAGCTCCTCCCCCCTGTTCCTCTCTTCTCTCTCTCTCTCTCTCTCTCTCTCTCTCTCTCCCCTCTCTAAAATGAATAAATAAAATAAATTTTAAAACAATTACTCTAAAAATAAATAAATAAAAATAAATAAATAAACAAATTTGTTCCCCCTTTGCACACTGCTGTTTCCTTGATTGCTAACATGATAGATCGGCTAAGCCATGAGTTGAGGACATACCACTTTGTGGCAGACTTGGCCAATGCTTTTTTCTCTATTGATATAGCAACAGAGAGTCAAGACCAGTTTGCCTTCAGTTGGGAAGGGAGACAATGGACCTTTAAAGTGTTACCCCAGGGCAATTTGCATAGCCCCACCTTGTGTCATGGGCTGGTGGTTGCTGACCTGCCTAAATGGAAACAGCCAGAGGCAGTTCACATGTACCATTATATTGATGATATTATGCAAAATAGTGATTCTCTTCCAGAATTGGAGCAAGCAGTCCCTACCTTGCTATTCCACTTGAAAGCATGTGGCTGGGCAGTCAACGAGAACAAATTACAAAGACCTGGGTTATCTGTTAAATTCTTGGGAGTTGTCTGGTCGGGTAAGACAAAAGTTATCCCTGACACAGTTATAGAAAAGATTCAAGCATACACCCAGTTACAGGAATTCTAGGGTTGTTGGGGTATTGGAAAGCATTTATACCCCATTTGGCTCAGTTACTATGCCCCTTGTACAACCTTATTTGGAAGACGGTTTGTTGGGATTGGACTGAGCAGGCGCAAGATTCATTTGCAGCAGCTAAGAGAGCTGTCAAGGTGGCACAGGCCTTGAATGGCTTTGATCTTGCCAGTTCTTGTGAGCTGGATGTTCATGTAACCTCGGAGGGGTTTGGATGGGGCTTGTGGCCACAGACAGAGTGCTTACGGCAACCTATTGAGTTTTGGTTTCAATTGTGGAAAGGTGCTGAAGTTTGTTACTCATTAGTGGAGAAGCAGCTGGCAGCTGCTGTGTATGCTGCCCTCCTGGCCACTTAGAGTATTACAACCACAACACCAGTTACAATCAAGACAAATGCCCTATTGCAGGATGGGTGAGAGATTGGGCGACCAAACCACGTAGTGTTATGGCCCAAATGTCCACGCTGGCCAAGTGGGGTGCCTGCCTGCAACAACGCTGTGCTCTTAGCACCAAACCATTGAGGGCAGAACTGCAGGAAGTCTTGAGGCCAGTCACCTATACGACCTTAGAGTCAGGTGCGGCTAGGGCTCAGGAGGCACAACCGGAAGTCAGTCCCTACCAGGAGGGGCGGGTGCCCATCCCCGAGGATGCCTGGTATACTGATGGTTCCAGCAGGGGCCAACCTGCCAAATGGATGGCTATAATCTTCTACCCGGCACTGAGACTATTTGGATGGACACGGGTATAGGCCAAAGCAGCCAATGGGTAGAGAATTAAGAGCTGTTTGGCTAGTTTCCCATAATGAACCTTTACCACTAGTGATCTGTACTGACAGCTCGGCTGTCTATCATGGACTGACCCTTTGGATTGCTACTTGGCACATTAACCAGTGGATGGTAATGCACCGTCCACTATGGGGTCAGGCCATGTGGCAGGACTTAAGGGAAATAGGACACCAGAAGCAGGTGACAGTATATCATGTCACGGGACATGCCCCTCTAGCCCATCCTGGGAATGAAGAGGCAGATATGTTGGCAAGGGTGCGATGGTTGGAGAATGCACCTGCAGGTGATGTGGTGCAGTGGTTCCACCGGCGCCTGCTCCATGCAGGACAGAAAACTATGTGGGCTACAGTTAAGGCTTGGAACTTGTCTGTGTCCTATGCACAGGTCCTTGCAGCTTGTGAGCAATGTGCAGTATGTTCCAAGGAGCACCCTCGGAAACCACTTGTGTCACCTGGACAGATCTAGAGGGGTCATGTTCTACTGACACAATGGCAGATAGACATCATTGGACCCTTACCAAAGTCAGAAGGGTAACAGTATGTATTCATATATGTGAATACTGCCACCGGGCTGCTTGCTGCTTACCCCACCCATAACCCTGACCAGAGTCATACAGGCTCTGGACCACCTGAGTGCTGCATATGGGCAACCGCTGGTCCTTGAAAGTGACAATGGTACCCACTTCACTGGTTCAATGGTGAGGCAATGGGCTCAAGAGCTTGGGGTGGACTGGAAGGACCATGTTCCCTACCACCCCCAGGCTGCTGGTATCACTGAGCGATATAATAGACTCAACACAGGGACTGTGACAGGAGGGTGACACTGGCTCCCTTACTGGATGGACACACTGCTTATGGACAGTACTCTGGATTTTGAATGAGAGACCTCGACGAGGAGCCCAGCTCCAGTACAGGCCCTCCTGCATCGGGCACCTGCCCCCATTCAGTTGTAGATACACACCAAGGACATTTTACTCAAGCCAGGTTTTGGACAGCAGGGCAACGTGCTCTTGCCTGCTCCAACAGCCCTTCTTATAGACCAATGGCTTTGATGGACTTGGCCTCTTTAATGCTAATCTCAGGAACCGAGAGAGAGCAAGCTCCCAGTCTGCCCCGCTTATAGTATAGAAATCCAAACATTTAAGCCAATCTACAAATAATGAAGTCTCTGATACAAAGTCACTTATTGAGGCATAATGAGATTTCTCATAAGAGTGCACCACCCACATCATGCAGCACTCAAGGGTGTGGGGAAAAGCTTAGTCTTAATATTAAGCCTCAGGCTATAATGACCCTGTCTGATTATAGTCTGTCCCCTACACACAATGCAAACTATTAGCAAGCAAACATATGTATCATATTTACAAACTTATTCGACCAACAACCTATCATGCAATAGTCAAGGGTGTGGGGCAAAGCCTAGTCTTAAAACTAAGGCTTTGGCTATAACGGCCCTGCCTGCTTACAGCCTGTCCCCCCCACACAATGCAAACTATAAGCGAGCAAAGATATATATCATATTTACAAACTTATTTGACCAACAAAATCACATTAACAAAATCTCTCTGTACGCCTAGCCCAAATTAATAAAAATGTTCTTTAAGCTTCCTAAAATATTAATATTAATTTTGTAGCTTATTGGTACCTTAAAATAGGGTAGTAGCCACAACCCAGGCCTATATCTTCTTTAATGAAAGCTATTAAGGTAGACCTGCCACTGTTCTTGTCCATATAGGTTAACATGCTTTTGAAATGTCAAGAGTGAGGTGTTAACCATCAAGAGAGCACATAATCTTGCTAACTATACAACTCAACTCCCCCATACTTTCTCAATCGTCCTAATATGTCCTCCTAATTTCAAATATATAAGAACAGTTGCAAAACTGTTATTCTCAGGAGCATCTCAGATCTTCTTCCATAACTTATTTCATCAGTTGGCTCAAATAAGCTCTTATAAAAATTCAACAGAAAAAAAAGCATGTGTGACACATTTTAGTTATTTTTTTTGAAGGAGTGATCTCAACATTTGTATAAATATCAGTCTCTACAAAACCTGAGCCTGCCCTGATGTGGGATCCAAGTGAACAGAGGTACCCAGCTCTACCCCCCACTTACCCAGACCCCTCACCTATTGCAGAGAAGACTGTCTTGTGCAAGCAAAGGGCTAAAGACAGCAGGACTTCCATGGTTGTGCCCCCACAACTCACATCACTGAGCAGTCTAGCAAATCTCAAGCTGGATTATAAAAGAGACAGAAGTAATAAGCATCGGCAAGAATGTTCAGAAAGGGAACCCTCTCAATGTAACTAGGAATGTAAACTGGGGCAGCCACTACATAGAGCAGCAGGGCAGTTTCTCATAAATAAAAACCACAGCTGCCATATGATCCAGCAGTTCCACTCTCAGGCATTTATTTTTAATAAATGAAATACTCACTGGAAAAGACATATGCACCCCTATGTTCATAGAGACAGTATTTACAATAGCCAAGATGTGGAAGCAACCCCAGAGTCAGTTGGTAAATGAATGGGAGAAGAAAATGTGTTAAACATACAGTGGAATACTATTCTGCCATTAAATAGAGGACATCCTGCCATTTACGACAGCATGGATGGGCCCTGAGGGCACTGTGCTAAGTGAAGTAAACTAAGCAGAGAAAGACAAATAGCATACCATCTCACTTAAATGTGAAAACACTGTTAAAAATTTAATTCATACATACAGAGAACAGATTAGTGGTTGCCAGAGGCAGAGGGTAGAAGGGTAGGCACAGTGGGTGAGGATGACCAAAGGTACAGAATTCCAGTTATAAAGTAATTAAATTGTGAGCATGTAATGTACAACATGATGACTGTACTTAATAATAGTGGGTATTCATACTGTTAGCTACAATATTATGGGTAATATTACTGTGTTGTATATTTGAAAATTGCTAAGAGTAAAAAGCTAAGAAAGAAAATTGCTAAAAGTTTTTATCACAAGAAAAAAGTGTCTAACTGTGGTGATGGAGGTTAAGACATTGTGGTGAGCACTTGGCAATATGTGCGTATGTATATTGAATCATCAATTTGGACACTTGAAACTAGTATAATATTATATATTAATTATATCTCAATAATATATATATTAAAATATAAAATAATAAGAAAACCCACTCAGGCTGGTGGTTTAGATCACCAGGATTAGATCAGAGTGGTCTATCTAACCTTTTAGGCAGAGTTCCCTGTCTGTGCCATTTCTGTTCCAACATCAGCCTAACAAATCCTTTACATTAAATCCCTGCTGCTGAAATACACAGTGAAATATTTTCATGTTCTTGATTGGCCCTTGACTGAATAAATCTCAAGGCTACAAGAGATGAAAGAATTGAGTGTTTGAGTGATTTTAATTGCTTTCATGATGAAACTTTCAGCCAACTAAGAATACTGGAGAATTTCCCTAACGACATAAGGGGGTGTCTTCAACAAACATTATACCTAATGCAGTAGCATTATACCTAATGCAGTAGCATCCTTGTCTAGAAAGGCAATAACAGCAAGTAAACACTATGAAAATTAAAAGGAAAAAAAAGCTATCTTACTTCATAAATTATGATTGCATATATAGAAAATTCCACCAGTAAGCACAAATATATTTGGGGACTTGATAAGAGAGTTAGCAAGGTTGCTAGGGTCAAAATCAAATTACAAAAATCAAAAGCATTCCTATACCACAGTAATACACAAAAATAAGAACATATGATGTCGTTGTGTCACATTCGGTGCCGACCTCACCGTCATCAGGCCCTGGCCCAGGAGGCTGCCATAGAAACGCCGTGGCACATGGGCCCTGACTGCCTTTGCTGGGCTTCAGGGAGAAAGTTGTTTACAGACACCAAGAAAATAAAAAAAGGATGGTATAAAAGAAACCCTTGACATTAGCATCAAAAATATAATACACTTGGAATACATCTATTTCAATGTGTATATAACAAAAATGTAATATGAACTTCCTCAATGGAGGAAATTATAAATCTCTTTAGAAAGACTATAAAGATGTAAATAAATGTATAATATGCATATTCATGGATATAAAAACAATATTGTATAAAAGTTTATTCCACCCACATTAATCTACAGAATTGTTTTTTTCAAGTGGGAGGCAGGGAGGCAGAGATATGCTCCCACATGCAACCCGACAGAGATCCACGTGGAAAACCCCCTACCAGGCAATGCTCTGCCTATCTGGGCCACTGCTCTGTTGCTTGGCAACAGGGCTATTTCAGTGCCTGAGTTGAGGTCAGGAAGCCATCCTCAGTGCCCGGGGCCAACTTTGCTCAAACCATTCCAGCCATGGCTGTGGGAGGGTAGGAGAGAGGGGGGAGGAGGGGGGGAAGCACGTGGTCATTTCTACTGTGTGCCCTGACTGGGAATTAAACCAGGGATTTCCACACACAGGGCCAACACTCTACAGCTGAGCCAACTGGCCAGGGCCTAATCTACAGATTTGAATAATATGTCGCCCTGTCTTCCAGTTGACTTTTGGGGAACTTGGTACCTCTATGGTAAAATTTATATTGAAGTAAATTTTTCTATATGCACCTAAGGCAATTATGAAGAAGAATGTGTGAAGACTGGCTCTGTAAAACTTCAAGACATATTAAAATATTATAGAAAACTAAATGCTGTTGTATTGATACAACCACTGGAACAGAGTAGGGCACTTAGAAATACCATGGACTTAAGCCACAAGAAAGGTCATGCACTAAAGAGTGGGTAAGTGACAAAAAACAAAAACCTTTTCAATAATATGTGTGAGCGGCTAGAGATCTCCGAGCAGTTGCCTGAGACTGCAGCCCAGCTCCTACGATGCACTAAAATCAAGTGCAGGGGAATTGAAGATATTTTTTTGTTTTTGAGATACAAGACAACAGGGCTGTTAGAAGATATTACAGCAGGACCTCTCCATGAACTTAAAGTAGAGAAGGATTCCTGAACAAGACAGACTTTTAAAGAGAAACACTGAAAATTTAGACTGTGTGAAAATTAAGGACTCTTCATAAAAGACCCCACAGGTAGTGCTCAATTGTCAGACATCAAGTGAGAGAAGAACTTTACACCACATGCAAGCATCAGAGTATCAGTCTCCAGAAGACAGGAAGAATTTCCAGAAAAACATACAAAAAGGAATAAAGAGATATGGTCTCACTTTAGCAGGAGCCTCATTAAAATAGCAACAACCAGCCCTGGCCGGTTGGCTCAGCAGTGGAGCGTCGGCCTAGCGTGCGGAGGACCCGGGTTCGATTCCCGGCCAGGGCACACAGGAGAAGCGCCCATTTGCTTCTCCACCCCTCCTCCGCACTTTCCTCTCTATCTCTTCCCCTCCCGCAGCCAAGGCTCTATTGGAGCAAAGATGGCCCGGGCGCTGGGGATGGCACTGTGGCCTCTGCCCCAGGTGCTAGAG